>NC_140092.1:23732208-24239951 GCF_964237585.1 Gallinula chloropus | reverse complement strand
AATAGAAATAAGACATAGTACCAGGGAACACACTGAAGGCAATTTTTCAAATGCTTGTCCACATGTGGACTAGTAATATTCTGTGTGTATGTACTGTTCTCTATGATAGTAACAGTACTAATTGTCAATGTTCTTTGGTTTCAGGCCCCTGCTCTAGCTGTTACTTTTATCACCAACATCCAAAGCCTTAATATTAGTGCATCATACTCTGTTTAGCTGATAGTGGCTGAAAATTGAAGTTAGAGAAATGTCCTTGGAGTAAAAGCTGATTGGTTTTGAACTTAGCTACCTGTTTATTGTAGGTTACAAGTTAATGTAGAACCTGCTTGTCTGGTTTTATTTCTGGGCTGGTTCTCTCTCTCATTGTCCAAGCTTTTACTTACTCCTTGATTTAACAAAAATCACCATGGTTCAAATACTGCCATCTGTGTAAGGTAATTATACCTCTATTTCCTGGGCACAGCAGATTACTATCTTGCCACGGTGAGAGGCGTATCATTTAACAAATGTTCTGATGCTCTGTTGTTGGGTTTTCTTCTTGTTTGGGGATTTTTTTGTTAGCGTGAAGGAAGGCTGTTTAAAACTTTTATCTGTAAGCCAGTTTTCAGTTGGTAATACAAGTGATCTGCTCAGCTCTGGCATGAGTTTAGATCTCTGTTGATAACTGGGCCTCCAAGAAACAGCTGTGCCACTTCAGTTTTCCCAGGGTAAAAGAGAGGAAGTAGGACAAGCCATGACTCTTTCCTCTCTCTGCTCCTGCCCTTCACCCTCCTCCACCCTCACCTTGGTATCTCCCCACCTGAGGAGTTTACTTTAAAATTCAGACCTCTCCTGTTAAGGCATGGTTCAGCAGTTTATGCCAAGGTACTACCCTGATAGTGGTCTGACACCAACTCCAAATGTTCTGTATTATTGGTGGTAGGTATCACATGTTAGATGTTTGAATCAATGCCAAACCCATGGACTCTGATAGTTGCCCACTTGATAGTGCTGCTCATGAGAGTGGCAGTATGCTTCAGTATGAGATTCTCTGGTGGCTGACTTTCGAGTCAGTGTTTTTGGCAGTTCTTGCCAGTTAGGGATGAGGATTTTCCTGGATTTTTCTCACTCAGTGCTTTTGTTAGAAGTGAAACAATCCTTCTGTTTAGAGGAGAATGGCAGAGGTTTACTTCACATGCTGATACAAAGTAATCCAAGTCTGGTCCCTGGAGCAATCCAGAGTTTCTGTGCAGGAAATAGAAAGAGCACAAGGATCTGCAGCTCTGGTGCTGGTGGTTCCAAAGGAGGTCTGTGCTCTCTAAGAACAGTGCAGTATGTGACACTGCCACGTTTGAACTTGGTCTGCATCGGCTGGGTTGGGCCTACAAGTGGCAGTTGGCCCTTTTGGCACAGCTTCCTGGCACTGCTTCCCAGCACGGGTGTAGTAGCTCAGAAAAGCAGCAATGCTGTGCCCAGAACAAACCTGGAAGTCCACACGGGGCTGTACTTGCTAGCTGGGGGAGAAGCTGTACCTTCCACACAGCTCCTATCCAGTTTTCCTGTGGTCCTCTTGTTGTGCTACCAGAAACCTGGCAGTTGGTTACTGTTTTCTGCTCAGTACAGTCTGTCATGGCTTTGCAGCAGCTACGTGGGGGCAGTTGCAAGTTACTGAAGAAATTCCACTAGTCCTTGTCATGTGTTTACATTGCCATTTCCTCCTCACAGAGAAAAACTTGTTCTGGCCGACTCCATTATACCCGATACCTACAAAACGTTGTAGATAGTGCCTTTCCCAGTGAATGGGAAAGATCTAGAAACCCAGTAAGGGCTGAAGAGCAGCAGTCTGAGGATTATCTGTTGCTTTTTATGCTGCTGTGCAATTTAAAGATGGGAATCACTGAAGTTGATGGTGTTGCTCTGATGCTTACATCTAATCAGTAGAGATGAGCAAAATCCAAGAAGTTCCCTGTAAGATCAGTGAGTTTGATTGTCTTGTTAGAGCTGTTACAGCCAGACACTGAGGTGACTTGTTTTAATTTAAAAAAAATTACAAGGAAAAAACAAAGTCAGATAAATGTGTCTGTTTCAGATGGCGGGTTGTTTTTCATCAGCTGTTATTAGGAATTCCTGGTCAAGTACAGTTACTGAACTTGTCATAAAATATGCAGAAAACTATAGGAGTCAGGATCTGTAGTTGTTGGGTAAAATGAGTGCAAGTGCCTTTTTAATGGGCTGTTCTTGAGGTATCAGATCCTGTCTTCAGCCAACATCACGATCTCAAAAGGAGTAGGAATAACCCTGAAAACCTCTTCTGGGTGATTGCTTCAGGAACAAGAGAAATAACTTCTTCCTCTTTGGAAGGGTTCCTGAGCTACTACTGTTTTATGTTAGCCTTTAGTAAAGGATTATATTTAGCTCCACCTTGAAAACTCGTTTTTGCTAAGCTCTCACAATGTGCAGCAGTAATTGTTACTTTGGAACTTTAAATTGTTTGTTCTTAACGCCTCATTGGGAAAGTACCTTAAAGAACTACTTTTAAGTTAAAAAGCATCGAAAAGCATAGAGTGCCAAGAACGTACTGGTTTGAGGGGAAATTAGAAGCTGTGAGTATTCTCAGAGTGGCTACGAAATTAATTATAGAAAACTTAAGTATTTTGTTCAGGGCTCTCCATACTCAAGGCTCTTCCTGGTCCTATATGTAAAAGTGGCTGAATTAAGTTTGCTTTCTGCATAAAACTGATGTCTCAATATGTAACATGTAAATGCGTTTTTCTCTCTTCATAAACACATGGGTGGAAGAATCCAATTCAAATACGAAATAATACCTTGAAGTGATGACAGAATTGCTACATGGGAATAGCTCTACCAAGTAGGATGAAGGAGCCATTTAATTCAGTACCTCAGCTCAGTGGGGAATGTTCAGCAAAGGTTGCGTAAAGGGAAGTATAGATGTGGCAAATCATGAAGTGGTGCTCTCTCTGAATACACTCAGCCTCCAGCAGTTTGTGATTCAGAGGCTTCTAGAGCTGGTGACTTAGTATTTAATAGCTGTAGATGGCTAAATTCATGGAAGGCAGCCTCAGGGGTTTTTTGAGACTGATCTTTTTGCATCCATTACCTTAAGTAACAGAGCATCACTTTTTCCTTTTCTATTTGCCACCCACTTGTTTCAGTTGAGTATGTCATACTGCTAGAAGTAGAGATCATGGACAAACTTTCTGTTATTGATAGGTTTATAGATTTCTCACAAACCTGCTTCATTTTTATTTTCAGCTTGAAGAGTCCTAATGCATTGCTCCATTTCAGAATGTTACTTCTTGTTATCGTCCTTTTTCTGAACTGTGATGCCCTGTGGGTTCTGTTATCTCTTGTTTGAGAATGGGGGACCAGAACACTACAGGGCACTGAAGATACCAATGTTTTGTGGCTGCATATAGTGGCGTGTTAATGATTTTCTATATTCTCAATTTCATTACTTTTCATTATAAACAGCACTTGGCATTTGAGTGATTCTTGATGGCTTCTGCACACTGGAGACAGTTTTCTGTGGAAGAGAGCTGACCAGATAAAATCTAACTCAGATTGTCAGGATGCAGCTGGTAAATTGTTTCATACTCATCTTTGGTTTGTGCAGTGCAGGACTTTATTTTGCCTGTTTTGGTCTTTTGGGCACCATGGTGGACCTGGCAGAAGAAATAAAGTGGTGTGCAGTCCATCTCCTGGAAGAACTCTGACTGGGCAGCAGATTGCCTGGTGTGACACAATTGAGAGGTTAATGACAGATCTTTGGCTTAATTGTTTTTTAAGTTGACTGAACTTACTCTCAGTTGTTGCACTGGTAGTCTCATAATTGAAATGAATCCTGGCATATCAGCATCTCTTATTCACATTGTGTTGTCCAGTACTGGTTGGTGTAGCAAGGCCTTTGCTTGTTTTCACTGCTTTTCTGACTGAGATGTGGTGAAACCTTTCTGTTGCTCTGTTTAACCAAAATAATGCATGTCTAATTTTCTTCTTTAGCTAAGAGTTAGATCTGCAGTTCAAGGTTATGCTAGTTGGATGTATTTGCAGGCAGATTTTTGGGAAACTTCAGTGATCTGTACCAGATGTCATTTCTGGCCCCTAAAAACCCCCTTTTGTCAAGAAAGATGCTTTGTAGTAACCCTTAGGCAAAGTAGCAAAAGCAAAATATTTTGATCTGTCTCGGAACAGTGATATCATCCTCCTCTATAAGTTTCCTTGTTCTGGAGTGGGTTTCATGTAGGATGCTTGAACTTCAGGACCTCCAAAAGAGGTCTTTGTTCACAAATGCTAATTTTATGTTTGTCTGTTACCATGCTTTGTTATTCTCCCAATACAAATACATAGGTCCAACTGGGCTGCCATTTATATTTCTGCTTTTTGTGAATACCCAAAGTACCTACAGGAGTTGTTCTTTTGTGCATCGTAAAATGGGTGGTAACTAAAAGTGTGAGTTTTCAATAATAAGGAATTAATTCCCTTCTCAGAAAGACTTCATAAAAATGCTTTAGTTTGGAAGCCCAGGGCAAGAGGGAAAACTGGATCTTGCACGGACTGTTGTTTAACAAGCCTTGCTACACTTGTATGAAGCAGGGAGTAAATGTGTAGCCTCACAGTGCTAATGCTAGAAAAAAACCTAATGCTAGAAAAGCTTGGGTTTGTTTCTTTGTTATTTTATTTTGGTAAATAAATGTCAATTCAAGTTTATGTTGAGGGTGTTTATGATGAAGTAAAATAATTTAGGATCTTAGTTCTTGTGAAATTAATAGCATCTTGATCATGTGCTTCATGATATTTTACTGTGATGACTGCCCTATTTCAAGACTCATATAGGGTTGAGGCATTTCTGGTTGGGATTTCTCAGGTTTTCTGTACAATCTTATTGCTAAAAAATAAGGAATATTTCAGGAATATGCTTCAGCATTGCTAAATCAAGGTGATGCCTGGTTAGGTGTTTTGGGCATCTGTTCTCCCCACACACTTGCCCATAGGATGATTAAACGCTGTTTCTTGCATTTCATCTCTAGAAAAGGAGGACCTACAAGGTGTATATAACGACACAACCTGGATGGAAAACCCTTGTACCTGCTTTTGACTGTGGGGATTCAGTGTAAAGCTCTCATCTCAAAGGCAGAGTTTGGACTTGGACTATGTAAAATTATTAACAACAGAGTCCCTTCATGCCAAATCAGCATTTGTTCTATTTAAGCCAAGACAGTGTTCTTGTTGCAAGAAAAGTGTAGTGATAAGTATCTGCCCTCGCCAGAAGACAAAGTTCTGTAAATCTAGTTGCCCGTTGGCAGTATTATCTAGGTTTGGGTTTCTGTTTTCTGCCAAGAATGTTAGGATTCAGAACATCAACCCATCAGCTACCAACAGGGGGGGTATCAGTTAAGAAAGGATTTTGGGAAAACTCTTTCCTACTGAACTCTGTAAGTGCATAAGAGAGCACCAAGGGTGAGACCCTGATACAGATTCTGATCTTGAAAGTTCGGGAAACCATTGTGCGTGCAGGTAGCGCAATGCGTAGGGCGGTGGCATTCTGAAAATGTAGGCACAGAATCACAGGGGTTGGAAGGGCCCTCCAGAGCCCATGGGGTCCAACCCCCTGCCAAAGCAGGGTCCCTAGGACAGGTCACACAGGTTGGCATCCAGACGGGGCTGGAATCTCTCCAGAGAAGGAGGCTCCACACCCCCTGGGCAGCCTGTCCCAGGGCTCCCTCACCCTCACTGGGGAAAAGTTCTTCCCCATGTTGGTGCGGAACTTCCTATGCTGAGATGATTTAGCTTTGATTCTGTATCCTGTGTGAAATTCATATGAAAATTATTCAGAAATAACCATTTCCCATGCCAAACTTCCTTATGGCTTTACAGTGACGCTTTTCCAGACTTCTGTACCATGCCATATCCACACTATCTTACATACCCAGATACTACATCAAAAGTTTAAGTCTTTGAGGATGGGTGAAGGTTAGAGGAGTTGGATGTAGGCAGAAATCTTTTCCTAGTACTCCATACAAAATAAGGGTTCATTCATTGTGATTGAGCCTTACCTAATTTAAAATCCTGAAATGTGGAACCTGTCAGTAATAAGCCAGTAACTTAGAATTTAAGAGGTCATCTAAATGTAAATGCAGGGATTCAGTAAAGCAGCTGAAAGAATCTGCTCTCCATGTTTTTAAGAAAGATCGAAGGTTGGGAAGTGTTCCAGAACTTGCATCTTACTGGATTTATCTGTGAATGATTGAATCTGTTTCTTTTCAACTCTTCGCTTGGAAAAAGCAGTTGTATCCTGGTTACTAAAATACCATGTTAAGTTTCCTTCTAAAGTACTGCTCGTGTAGTGTTTGTGTAAAGGAACGGTTGCTGATTTGGATAGACAGATTTTGTTTTAAATGTAAAGGCATCTTTAAAAACTTCTCATCTGCTGAAGACTTGCTAATGAGGGAACCAAAGCCAAAACAAAGAATTGAAATGCAACCAGGAGTGTAGTGGTTGGTTTGAAAAACAAATTCGAGCTTTTATCTTGCTTTAAAGTTCATAATCTACATTATGAATCCCTGTCTAAACTTAAATGTCTTCTGCTTGCTTTCCCTCTTGGAGGGGAGAGTTCTGCATGCTATTCAACATGCTGTCCACAAACTGGTTTAGATTAATTTGGGGAAAGAAATTGAGGAAACAAACCTATTGTCACAAAGCTTATGTCTTGTTTCAAAGAGCTGCCACCAGCACGGAAGAGTTTTGGGGCGTCCACATGTAGAGCAGTGATTTTCTTCATCATTTTTTGTCGTCTTGTTTTATATCTTTACCATCTAAACACATTGAAGAAAAGTAAGTAAATCCTGGTTGTGTCAGGAAGATTGGAAATTAATGTTTTCTGCAAATGTAATTGTTCACACTGTCAGATTTCACCCCTTTTTATCAGTACCAGAAGAAAAGAAGTAAGTAATAAAAGAAAAATCGTAACTTAAGAAATACATTTAATGTAATTGCACTCAAAATTGAATTTGGAACACTTCAGTTAAATCTCTGGCTTGGTATAAAATAATTGGAAATCTGCAAAAATAACAAACCAACCCCCAGTCCGGTTTGGGGGTTTTGCTGCTGTTGTTTTTAAATGGACTTTTCATGTCCTCCTCCCCCTGCAGTCTTTACCTCGCTGCACAATATAATACATATTTTAGGAGTTGCAGATTTAATTGTGCAGAGGTTGATGCAATGGCATTTTAAGGATGGCAGGCTTGAATGCTCTACCAAAGTGTCCATTTCTGTTCTATTGAAGATGGAACATAAAAACTTGCTTCCAATTTCCTTATCCTTCTCTGTTTTGTAGTAATGATTCGTCATTTTATCTTAACCATAGAATGGTTTGGGTTGGAAGTGACTGTATTTGTGCTTGGGATTGCTCTGACCCATGTGCAGAGCCTTGCAATTGGTCTTACTGAACTTCATGAGGTTCCTGTGGCCCACCTCTCCAGCCTCAGCAGGGATGCCCTCTGGATGGCATCCCTTCCCTTCAGCTTGTTGACTCTACCACACAGCTCAGTGTCATCAGCAAACTTGCTGAGGAAGCACTTGGTCCTACTGTCCATGTTTCCAACAAAGATGTTAGACAGCATCACAACACCGACCCCTGAAGAGCACCACTCATCTCTGGTCTCTGGTGGGCTTTGAGCCGCTGACCGCAACTTCTTGAGCGTGTCCATACAGTCAGTTTCTTACCCACTGGGTGTTCCAGGAGGATCTGCTGGATGATCATGCCAGGCACTGAAGTGAGACTGACTGGCCTGTGGTTCCCTTTTCTTGGCCTTTTCTTGTCAGTGAGAACTTCACTGGACTGCCACGACTTCTCAGATGTGATGGTGAGAGGTTAAGCTACTTCATCCACCAGTTCCCTCAGAACTCCCAGATACATCTCATCACGTCCCAGGGCCTTGTGTGCCTTCAGGTTCCTTAGACGGTACAGAACCTGCTTTGTTCTCCCAGCCCCTGCCTTTGCCTTCCACAACTTTGGGACTATGGCTAGAGCACTTGACAGGCAAGACTGAGGCAAAAAGTCATTGAGTACCTCAGCTGCCTTCGTATCCCAGGTACCCAGGTCTCCCATTTCCTCCTAGACAGGGCCTGCATTTTCCCTGGTATCTCTCTTATCACTGATGTACCTATAGAAGCTTCTCTTGTTGCCCTGATGTCCCTGGACAGATTTAATTCTATCAGGAATCAATTGTTGCTTTCCTAACCTGATCCCTGGCTGTTCAGACAGTTTCTCTGTATTCTTCCCAGGTTACCTGTCCCTGCTTCCAGCCTCTGTAGGCTTCCTTTCTGTATCTGAGTGTTCACGAGCTGCTTCTTTATCCATGCAGGCCTCCTGGTATTTTTGCCTGACTTGTTCTTGTTAGGATGCATCACTGCTGAGCTCGGAGGAGATGATTCTTGTATTACCAGACAGTGTTGGCCTCTTGCCCCCAGGGCTTTGTCCCATGGTACTCTACTAAACAGGTCCCTGAAGAGGCCAAAGTGTCCTCTCCTCCAGTCCCAGGTAGTGAGATAACTGTGTGCACTCTTCATATCCCTGAGAATCCTGACCAGGGCTTGTGAACATTTGGTGGCTCTGGTCTGTCTGTAGAGGGCCTCATCTGCTCCATCATCTTGGAGAAGTGGCCTGTAGCAGACCTTTACACCTCCTTGCAAGGGTCTGATATTTCCCCGTTATACAGTGCAGAGAGGAGCAGGAGTCAGGGAGAGAAGGACCTGGGGGTGTTGGGTGACTGCAGGCTGAACATGACCCAGCAGTGTGCCCAGGCAGCCAGGAAAGCCAATGGCATCCTGGCTTGTATCAAAAACAGTGTGGCCAGTAGGTCTGGGGAAGTAATTGTGCCCCTGTACTCGGCATTGGTGAGGCCACATGGCATGAAGCTGTGCCAGGGCAGGTTTAGATTGGACATAAGAAAAAAACTTTTCACTGAAAGAGTTGTCAGGGCCTGGAACAGGCTGCCCAGGGAGGGGGTTGAGTCACCTTCCCTGGATGTGTTTAAAAAAAGGGTTGCTGAGGTACTTAGGGATATGGTTTAGCTTAGGATGGGAATGGTTGGATTTGATGATCTTCAAAGGTCTTTCCAACCTTGTGATTCTGTGATTCACTACCTTCACTTTTCTTAATTGTTCTCTTTTTTTGGTCCGGTGTTGAATTCTCATGGTGTATTCTTCACCAATTCTCAACAATGTTCATTGTCGACGTCCCTTTTTGACAGTTCAGATGAAGTTTGTTTTACTGATTTCTAAAATAGTCTTCCAGGTTCGTATAGTGAAAGGGTAGCTTTTTGATGCTTAAGGTAATTTGCAGTAGTTTTGAGGGGTTATAAGTCCTTACACATGTATGCAGAAATGCATATATACACAAAACAGATAATGATAATATTATTATCTCTAGCACTGGTTACTTTAAAAGGGATAGTTACCTCAGTTTGGCACCACCAAGTAAGCCTTCCAGGTGTTTGCTGTTTGTTTTCTTTAAATTACCTTTGTCCCTCCTGTACTCAGCACTCAACATGGTGTTTTCATAACAGAGTCTACAAACAAGCCTAAAGCTCTCGGTACAGTAAAGATGCTGCTTTTCAATCAATCCATTTTTCTTTTGGTCATTTAAAGATAGTAGTAATCTTTGAAGTCGCCTGTCACTCATGGTGTGTTCTTATTGTCATAACCATTAGTCAGACCGGAACTAAATGGAAACTGATTGGATTCTTTTGATCAGGTACAGGCAAAGTTAATTAAATACCAATGTTTTCTACAGCCAAGCCATTTTTTTGAGGCTGATAGAATGCTGACAGAAATGTCATAAATCCTTGTCAGTCTGCCTGTCACTCACAGCTTATGAAAGTGCTGAGAGAAATGACAAAGCTGCGAAATGTTAGGGAAAAGGAAAGGCACATTATATTTTCTTTCCTTTTTTGGTCCTTCTCAGCCTATTGTAGCTGCTGGCCCAGAAGAGTTTTTAAGGGTGCTGGTATTATTCAAGGCATAATTTAGGAAAACTCCTTTGCAATAAGGGAATTACCTATTCCACGCTCCATGCCCTGCCCAAGACAAAATAAGAATCTGTCTAGCTGCCTTTCAGAGCAAGCCTTTCTTTAAGTCAGGAATCTCAGTGTCTGCAACAGTGTGTCTGTGTACTCAGTGTTAGGAAGGGGTTGTGGGAGTCACCACTGGCTCACCCAGGCTTTTGTTGCCATTTCTGTAACTTCTCCACAGTCCACTGTTTGAAAGGAGAGCAAAACCCTGGAATTCCTTCCTGAAGTAGAGAAGAAATATGTTCATGAGCTGTTTACTACTTCTGTTTAATATAACTAGCTAAAAGTTTGGGTCTAAGGTGATTTTGAGGTGGTTATCTCAGAGGCTGCAGAGCTGGCCTGTAATTAAGGAAGGAGAATGTACAATCTGTGACTAAATGCCTGTTTACTTCTGTCAGAGCTACAGTAAAAGGTAACGGGATGGGGCATGCACACAGCAATCCAGACTCATTTAGCAATGACAGCAAGCAAAGCCTGTTCTGTGCTCATCTGTAGCACAGAAAGCTTGACAGACTTTACTTTGTTGACATTTATGGGTAGGAAATGTAATTAGACATGAGAACAATTAAAAAAAATAAAAAAGTTGTTAAAAAGATACCCAGAGCCAAGGATTGAGGGGTATTTTAAAATAGTATGAATTTGTGTGAGCTTCCCTTGCTTTACAGTTGTGCTGTAAGCCAGCAGTTTCCCATCTTAATTTGCTTGTTGATGTATCCTCACATAAAGAACTGATCAGCTGTTGCAGGAGGAGCTGCTCCCTGTTGCGTTCACACAGACCACCAGGAGTGCACTTCCAGTCCTGCCTCTCTCATCTTCCGCGACTGCGCGGATGCCCTGTTCTGTTAGGAATCACAATTTGCCTAAACAAGAACCCCTGTGATCTTCTGGAAGAGAAAAACATGCAAGCCAATTTGCTTTTTCCTATACCACTTTGTTACTTGAGTGGTCGTTTCCTATTCAGAAAATTTGCAGAGTGCAAATGTCTCACAAAGAAGCTCCAGCTCTGGTCACGCGGGAACGGAGATGCCATCGGGGGACTGGGTGGCAAATTTGTTCAGAAATTTTCTCTTCCTTCCATCCCATCAAAAATTAAAAAAAAAACCAAACACCTGGATACTGAAGTAGAATCTCTGCTAATCTCTACCTTCAATATATGGCATTTTCTGATGCTTTTAAAAAATTTTAATACTTAAACACTTAATGCTGTGCTGGCGGTTTGCAGAGTATTTTTGAAAGCAAACATTGAAGAGACTGATGATGTCCTGTGGCTGCTTGTTTCAGAAGTATATGCCAGGAATTTCACCTCACTGTTTATTTACTGTTGACATACCTATTAAATAGATCAGAGTAATTAGCAGAGTGAGAAAAATCAAACCAGAACAGAATCATGTGGGAAAAATTAAGATGGGAATGAGCAAGTTCATGGTGATATTTTCTATAGGTTTTTAAGTCATCTCATGTAAAAGCTCTTAAATTATGTAAATTCTGTGCTGTATTTTGCCATTCTCTTTATACGTATTTTATTATAAAAGAAAACATAAATACAACAAGCATTGTAGAGATAAACCTTGCAGGTTTTATCAGAGCCTGTCATTTTCTAGAGGGTTTTTTTGTGTTCCAGTACAGTGAAAGAATTCTGGGCAGACTGAAATTTGTGACGTGCTTGTAGATACATTGAAATGTCATACTCACCCCTGTACTCCTTTTAGATTATGCTGCAGTAAGAAGCACTGGTCGAGCCTTTCCATTATTCCAGCCAGCTCCCTCTCAGATGGTAGTCATAAATCTTTGCAGCTTAGTTACACTCTCTGAAAAATACATAGACTCATAAATTAAAAATGATGGTCAGAATCCTGAGGAACTTTTACATTTCTGTAAACTGAGCTCATTGAAAAATATGTTCATCCCCCCTATTTAGTTGAAATGCTCAAGTCAGTTTTTGTGTGTGTTGGGATTCATATTTTTCCAGATCTGTTGTTGGCCTATGTATCTCTTAACTTTCAGTTCCTAAGTATTGACTTCTCATGCCATGTTTAACTGCTAGAAGGAGCATTTGATTTTTCACATCTGCTCAGAATCTTTTAGGTCTGTTGAGAGTGCTGGACTTTGAGGCAAGCTCAGCGGGAGGGGTTCTCTTGACAGTCTTGCAGAATCCTTAGAGAGCCAAAACCTTGAGACATGGGAACATGGCTGTAGCTGGAGGCGCACAAACTAAGTCTGAATTCGTCAGCAAAGCTGAATCACTGGATGAGTATCTGTCCCTAACAATCAGATGACACAGCCTGTTTGCCAGGCAAGCTTTAAAAGCTTTGAGGAAAGGGGTTTCTGAGTACATCAGGCCTTAGGTTTTTCTGATTGGATATGCCTCTCAGAATAGCAAAAAAACATCTATTCTGTTGCAGCATGTCAAAGTTTTTTGTTTGTCTTTGGAAAATAATGTGTCATTGGTTATGGTAGTCTCTAGATTTAAAAAGCTGTACATGGTAACCCGATCTAGTCTGATTTAACGTGATGCTCCAGATACTTGTTTCTGCGCTGTAGATTTCCAGTGTTATGTGTCGTTTCTTCCCTCTTTCTACTTTTAATTAACTAAACCGTGATTTTGCTCCAGCTCTACCATTAAATCCACCCAAGGCCCAAAGCTCCAGTCTGCATTCTGTATGTTGAGCTGATACTGCACAGTGTGAACAATACAACATGTGGTACATAAATTTAGTGCTAGAGAGATGAAAAGGCATGCTGAAAGCATGATACTTTTGTACTGACATCTGTAATGAGACAAGTTCTGTGCTTTTGTACATCCAGTGATTACTCAGGGGTGCTTATTATTTATCTCAGGTAGAAGAGATGAAGAGAAAACGTGACAAACTTCATGAAATGTGTTTAACTGGTGAATAAATGTGTTACTGAACTTTGTTATGATACAGTAGAAATGTGTGTCTGTCATAGGGCAACACGGAACTCCCTTGTAGTAGTTAAATCTATTCCTTGGAGTGGAAATACTTCTGTAAGTGTTTCCCAAAAGCGAAAATAGCTTAGAGTACCAGCTGAGCACTCAGAAACTTTTACTGCTGAAACTGGGACAGAAAGAAAACCTTGCAAAAGGGTACAGGGAAGGGTTTGTGTCGCAAATTCTCAGTAAATGAAAAGACTGCTGAAAGATGCAGGGTTTAGGGTTTTTGATGTAGTTTCTATTGAGACATAAATACAGGTTTTCAGTCTATTCTAATTGGGGATTTTAAGTTGTTTTTTAAAATCTAAGAACAGTTTTGCGTGTACAGCACTTAACTTGATTAATGATATCCAATACAGAGGGAGACTGGGTCTTCCACATCTACAGGCAGACCTCAGTTAATATGTTTGAAATTAAAGTAAACCTTCCTGATGGTGTTTCAGCAGTTACTAAAAAAGCTCAAATCAAACCACAGCTTACATGCTAATATTTATAATTAAAAACAAAAACATAAGTGGAACATGGAATATTTTCACTATAAGAGAACAAAAATTATCACAAAGTTTTTGTTACATGTGAAATGTAATTGTTTCTTAGAAAATATAATAGCTCTTTATTCTGGTGAACTATTAATTTTCCTCCTTCCATTACAACTCTGTATGTTTTTAGATGTAAGGAGAATGTTTAAACAGAATATGAACTGTCCTTTGTTGTTTATTTTTGTGTGCTATGTAGTAATCCTAGAGCATAGCTGAAGAAATACGGTGATAGTATTTCTTTCTTTTTTTTATCTTTTAAGGCTCCTGCTAAGAGAGATTCAACTCAGAGTACCATTAAAGAAGACAAAGTCCATCTGTTGAAGTATAATGTAGGAGATCTAGTGTGGTCAAAAGTGTCTGGTTTTCCGTGGTGGCCGTGTATGGTTTCTGCTGATCCTGTTCTCCATTCCTACACTAAACTAAAAGGTACGTCAGTAATGCTACAAACATCCAGATTTCTGCAGGTATACCTGAACAGTATTCTGGGAAAATTCTGTTCTTCATTTACCTATTCAGTTGTACCACACTGAACTACTTGTTGTCAAGAGGAATGTTGAAATCATATAAACGTTATTCTTGAGCATACAGCAGACAGGGTTCTTTCCACCATGTCTACTTAACTCATTCTATGAAGCTGAAGTCTCACTAGAAATACCATCTGATAGTACTTTCCATTGGTTTTGTGGAGAGTCTTGGAGAGGTGATATGGGCTAAAAATTTTCCTGAAAGTTAATGGGAAATAAATACTCCTCATGATTAAGCTTTACTAAGCCCAGTCCCTTGTTCAGGTATTTAAATTTTCTGAGATTCATACAATCAGTAAATCTACAGGCAACATTATTTGATTCTAAATGCAGGCACTGCCAAGTATTAATGACATTTTTGAGTAGGAATCTGTACCATTTCTTAATCTCATTTGCAGCTTTGCTTTCTCTTCTGATACCTGAAACGTTTGAGGCTTGTCTGTGCTGGTTGTAGAACGATAAAGTAATAGAAGTTGGAAGGGACCACAACAAGTCACATGGTCTCCAAGTTAGAGCAGATTGCTTAGGATGTGGTCTAATCAAATAGGTAGTGTCTTCAAGGATGAAGACTTTACAGCTTTACTGGGCAACTTGTTCCAGTGACTGTCAGCCATCATGGCAAGAAGACTTTTCCCTTTATCTAGTTGAAGTTTTCATTGTTTTCAGCCTGTGTCCATTGCTTTTTGAATGACTAGGCACAGTTTGCCCTTGGTGTCTGTGCAGGCTGTTCCTAGACACCTTCATACCTTTCCATTGCTTGGGCCATGTATTTAGGCAAATTTATCCATAATCTTGTAGGCAATGAGAGTAAACTAGTCATCTTTGCTTGTAGTTCCCCACTCTGTTCTTGTTTTTTCTAGAAGACAGATGTAATGTTGGCAACATTTGTCTTTTTCTAGTCATCAGGTGCCTCCTCTGATAGCTGTGACCTCTCAGAAATTACAGATCACCCTTGCAATCACACTGGCCAACTCCTTCACTCCTTCTGAGGCATCCTGCCTTGTTCCATAATCTCATCGATGTCCAATTTGATTAAGTGCTCCATGACTTTGTCTTAATATGCAGTGGGTATTGTCTCAGTCTTGTAGACTTTTGTCACTATAGTAAGGGACCTCAAGGCAGGGGGCAGATGTTACATTTTAAAAGACAAACCCAAGACTGGGAAGGCACATATGCCAGCCTTTTCTGTGTCCTTTGTCACTCAGTCCCCTGCCCCAGTGAGCATTCTTTAACCTTCCTTCTGCTAATCCTGTATTTATAGAAACTCTTCTTCCTGCACAGTGCATCCCTCACTAGTTTTAGCTCCAACTGAGCACTGTAAACTTATTTTTTACTATGTTTATATCGAACTGTGCTAAAAGATTGGAAAACCTGAAAACAGAATTCAGAAAACTTGCAGATTAAGGAGAAAAGTAAAATGTTAGTGGAAATATCAAACCCAAGTAGGAGCACACAATTTGTTTTGATAATTATGCTTCTACATGCTTTAATATATTTTATTAGATCATAGAATCATAGGGGTTGGAAGGGACCTTGAGAGCTCATCGGGTCCAACCCCCCTGCCAAAGCAGCTCCCCAGCTCATATTGCACAGGTCGGTGTCCAGACGGGTCTTGAATCTCTCCAGAGAAGGAGACTCCACACCCCCTGGGCAGCCTGTGCCAGGGCTCTGTCACCCTCACGGGGTAAAGGTTCTTCCCCATGTTGGTGCAGAACTTCCTATGCTCCAACTTGCAGCTATTGCCCTTTGTCCTGTCTCCACAGAGCACTGAAAAGGGGCTGGCAGATTTCCCCTGCATCCCATACTTAAGATATTTATAAACATTCATAAGGTCCCCCTTTAGTCTTCTTTTCTCCAGGCTGAATAGTCCCAGCTCACTCAGCCTTTCCTCACAGGGGAGATGCTCCAGGCCCTTCATCATCTTCGCAGCCCTTCTCTGGACTCTTTCCAGGAGATCCCTGTCTTTTTTATCCCAGGGAGCCCAGAACTGGACACAATACTCCAGGTGGGGCCTGACCAGGGCAGAGCAGAGGGGGAGGATCATGTCCTTTGACCTGCTGGCCACACTCCTCCTGATGCACCCCAGGATCCCATTGGCTCTCTCAGCACCCAGTGCATACTGCTGGCTCATGGCCAACCTGTCATCAACCAGGACCCGTAGGTCCTTCTCCACAGAGCTCTTCTGCAGCAGGTCATCCCCCAGCCTGTACTGATACAAGCAGTTATTCCTTCTGAGGTGCAAGACTCTACACTTGCTTTTGTTGAATCTCATCTGGTTTCTCCCTGCCCAGCTCTCCAGCCTGTCCAGGTCTCACTGGATGGCAGCACAGTGTTCCTGTGTGTCAGCCACTCCTCCCAGCTTTGTATCATCAGGGTATTTGCTGGGGGTGGATGATCTTCCCTCATCAAGGTCGTCAATGAAGATATTAAACAGGACTGGACCCATCACTGAGCCCTGGGGAACACTGCTAGTCACAGGTCTCCATTCAGATTCAGCTCCACTTACCACCCTCTGAGCTCGGTCTGACAGCCAATTCTCAACACCCCTCACTGTCCACTCATCTATCCCATGCTCTCTCAGCTTTGCTATCAGGATGTCATGGGAGACAGTATCAAAACCCTTGCTGAAGTCAAGGTAGATGACATCCACTGCTCTCCCTCCATCCACCCAGCCGGTGATGACATCATAGAAGGCTATGAGATTGGCTGAGCACGATCTCCCCTTGGTGAATCCATGTTGACTACTCCTCATGACTGTCTTCTCTTCCAAAATCAAGCAGAAATACTAGTTTCCATTGTTGTGAACAGAGTAAGGCACTAGAGATTTCAGTAACTTTTAACTACATATTTAAAAGTCTGGGAAAGGAGTGCGGGGTTTAGTTTTTATATAGTTTTTAAGGGCTCCATTGAGAACTTGAAAATGAGCTGGAATATACATCTAAAATTTGCATTGTAGTGACAAATCTCCAGTGTGGAGGGGATGTAGTAAATATGTAGGATTGTAAAGCAGAATAATTTTGAAACTTTGGAGATGTGATTTGCAAAAACCCCTGTTTGGACCATCTCATTTTACGAAATACAGACTAAACAGAAGAGGTTCTGAGGAGAATATCAGAGTCTGCCTGCATGGACAGACTGGAGGAACTGGGGCTGTTTAATCTGACAGGGAGGAGCTAAAGGAAAACCCAGTAAGTGGACTTAAATAAGTTATGTGAAAAAGAAGAAAAGGCATAAAGTCTTCTTGTTCTGGAAAGAAGACAGCTGATTAGCAATGAATATTTAGATGACATATTAAGAACCTGGAAAGGGTAAAAGTGGTGAAGCATTGGGGTGGATTGCTTGGAGAAAGGGTGTGATCTCGTTCACAGAAGGTTTTTAAGAACAAATTGAATGAGGATGCCTAGGATTATAGCTAGGCTCAATGTTGTAGTAAACTAAATGGCTTTGTGAGAACCCTTTCAAGCATTCATACAATTGCTAGAATAGTTGTTACAGACTGACAGATTTTTCTTGTAGCAATCTTTCAGAGTTTTTGTCAGGCAGTCCCTGTGATTTCAATCTTCAAATTATTAGGTCTGTTAGGAGGTCAAGAGCTGGATTTTGAGAAATAATGCTGTTTATTTGTTCTGAATTACTCTGTTCCTTGAAAGGAGCAAGCTTTGTGCTTCATCATCAAGAATCTCTGGTGGCTTTTTAAAAGAAATTATAGAAATAGGTCTAGCAAAAATCAATGTCATACATCTGAATGCAACTTGTGAAGTACGAACAGAAGGAAGGGCCCACATTCTTTGAGATGTTAACTTCCATCTCTTTGAAGTAATGTGGATGAAGGCAATATTGGATATTTGCTCTGACGTTGGCTTTGGGCCTCCCCCTTCAGGAAGTTTTGACTAGGTTATTTATCATACTGATAAATGCACAATGATGCAAACATTTCCATCACTACATATTTCTAGTCTCATATTATCTTTTACTTAGTGATTACTGTTGAAGTGCTATCAAAAGTGTCCTGTTCCAAACAGAAGAGTTCTTTAACTGGGGCTTGTAGAAATACTCAGGTTGGTCTTTGTATTCCTCATTTTTAGGACTAGGATCAACAGTGCTCATAAACAATCTGAATTTCTGGATGTTGTTCAGGTTTAGATTGTATATTAGGAAATATTTCTTCACTGAATGGGTTGTCAAGCACTGCAACAGGGTGCCCAGGGAAGTGGTTGAGTCACCATCCCTGGAGGTATTTAAAAGACGTGTAGATGTGGGCATGTGGCTTAGGGACATGCATTAGTGACTGGACTGACAGCGTTAAGTTAATACTTAGACTTGGTGATCTTAAAGGTCTTTTCCAGCCAAAATGATTCTGTGAATCCAGCCTACAGAAGATACCTGAAGATTCACAAATTGGTTCAATGATTCTAGTGGTAGGCACTGCTTTAATTAGGCAGCCATGGCTGTCCAGCATTATATTTTAAGAGGAATAGAGCGAGTCTGCTTGGAACCAGGCTGTTGGTTAATCAGAGGCAGATCTTTCCAGGGGGCTGTAAATGTAGTCTGTGCCACCTCTGTCTGCAGTGAAGACATCCTGGCAAAATAGGAAAATTACCCTTTATTTCATCATGGGAGCTCAGTAGTCCCTACTGGGGCAACATTTTCATCACCAAGACAAAACAATTACTGTGTGAAAGAATTGCTGTGGAGTGTGCTACTGGAATGTATGCTAGGCTGCTGGGTTGGATGTATGATGCATACAGTCCCAAGACCTTTCTCTGTACCATTCCTCTGGCTTCTCTCACCTGATCTCAAATGAGTCATTGTTAAGTCTTGAAACACCATAATAATAGTGCATGAAGCAACTAACTAGGAGTGTTTGGTGATGAGGGTGGAAGACAGGCAGTGTGTGAATAACCTAGCAAAATGTAAACCTAATTTGACGACATCTGTAACAGAGAACTATGACAGTTACTTGTTCTTACTGGGTAGACATCCTTACCTGATTTTTCTCTTCCTCCCACACTATGCTAGGCATACTAATATGGTGACACCTTGAAGAACTGTAGGTGGGGGGTGAGGGGCAGGTAACCAATCCCTTTCTAGCAGGATTGAATTTACAGACAGAAGAATGTTAGTCATCACAGTTAAATGAGACCCTAATTTTAATACTTAGACAACCAATCTGCACTTGTTAATGAAGGATGTGCTAGAGGATGTCTTAAGTCTGATTCTCATACCTATGCCTTTTAGAAGTTTGTTGTTAACTGAACTCTGTAGTGAATTTGGAAGGTAGTGTATTTCACATCAGAGTAACTAAGATCTTTAGAAGGGGGAGGTTGTATGCCTCTATGTTACTACACTGAGCCAGTGTTCCTCTTCAAAATCTTAGAAGAATCTTTCTTGTCTAGGTTTCAGAATTGTTCTCTTAGCTTCCTGCTTTCCCTTCCACCACCCAAATGCTTTTAATTTCTCGCTTTGATTCCTTGAAAGCTTGTTTATCATGAAGTTGTGAATGCCAGTGTTAAAACTAGCTGAAGTACATGCTTCTATTCAATAATATTAAAGTGCAAAATTAGGCTAATGAGAGATGATTAGTGCTGAATGCAAACTTTATTGGAAACTTCTTCAGAAACATCCAGGCCTTACATGTAACCTAATATGTATGGAGAGCACTGACAGATGTATGTAACCCCAAATTAATTAAAGCACCTTCTTGTTTGGAATTAAACTATTGGGCTTTCGTGTAAACTTCATAGATTATAGCTCAGAGACTTTCAGGATGGTTAAGTGGGTTTTTGAAAGGATAACCAGTTGTACTGTGCTTTTGTCATGGTAACTTATCAAGAAGTTTCAAGTCTGAAAGTGCAGAGAACAACCAAAATTGTATCGTAAATACATGAATTTTTAATTTTCAGGACAGAAAAAGAGTTTCCGTCAATATCATGTTCAGTTTTTTGGAGATGCCCCAGAGCGAGCCTGGATATTTGAGAAGAGCCTTGTGCCCTTCAAAGAAAAAGACCAGTTTGAACAGTTGTGCCAGGAAAGTGCAAAACAAGCCCTCACAAAAGCAGAGAAAATAAAGGTAAGAGTCAACTAAGTCAGACAAAACTTGTAGCTTTTAATTTACTGTTTGTTCCACATACATATATATAGATATATATATACAGATATAAATAGATATTCTGGAAAGCTTTAACGACAGCTTGTTTTACAGAGGCTTGTAGTCTTAGTATTTTATTTAGAGATGCAAAGAATGGGATGACTTACGCTGTTTGTTACTCTCTAGAAACCAGTACTGCTCTGCTTTGTCACTGCTTTGTGCACGGTGTTGGTACTACCAAACACAACTGCGTTTAATGCCTGCACAACATAATTACACGTTACACTTCATTGATAATAATGCAGTTTGACTTTGCACTTTGTCTGTTGGGATTGTTTTGTGCTTTGGAACCAGAAGCAAGTGAATTTCTCATGCTGTGGTCTTACCTTTCAGATGCTGAAGCCTGTTTCAGGGAAGCTGCGGCCACAGTGGGAGATGGGCGTTAAGCAAGCCAGCGAAGCAGTAGGCATGACAGTGGAAGAACGGAAGGCCAAGTACACCTTCATCTATGTGAGGGACAGACCTCATCTTAATCCTCGAGTAGCAAAGGAAGTTGGCATTGCTGTGGAACCGTTAGAGGAGATAGATGAGTCATCTTACTCAAACGAGGAAGCCACTCAAAATCTGAAATCGATGAAGGAGTCTGGCATTCCTAACAAGAGGAGGAGAAGGACATCAAAATTGTCTGCCGCTGATGATACACAAGAAAGTCAGTCGGGGACAAAGACTACTACTCCTGAAAAGTCATCTGACCAGGCAGAATCCAAAAGAGGGCTAGGCTCCCCTCTCAGTAGAAAGAAAACTCCAGCATCTACTCCACGGAGCAGAAAAGGCGATGCAGTATCTCAGTTTTTGGTCTTTTGTCAGAAGCACAGAGATGAGGTTAGTGTCTTTTAGCTGTTATTGATTGTGTCTTCTCACATCTGTACCTAAAGAAATTACTGTGATTGCCAGAAACTAGTTCTTACTGTAGTATCCATGATACTCTGGGCTTGACAAGGTACGCCTGCATCAAATTCTAGTCTAGACAGGAACAGAAGGGAATGTAGATGAGCAGTATAAACAAGACCATGATAATGCCATTGTACTTGAAGTGTAAGTCATATTATTATCTTCCTGCATAATCTATTAGTCCCTTGTGTTAGCAGTAATATTTTTTGTTGGATGTAAAATATTGTAGATATGCATACATAGGCTCAGGCAAATACAGCGAAGGTTATGTTGTTTATGGTGATCTACTTGTAGTTAGTTGGTACATTCTTTCTGAAGATGTGACTCAATTCTTTCAGTTTGTTCCCTTGTCTTTGAACTACTCAAAAGCTCCTTTCACCCACTTAGAGTCTTTTGCTGAGCTTCAAAAGAAGCTACCTAATAAAAGCTTGTGAAAAATCCCTGTCTCTGCAGTCTGTTGGGATGCGAGGTAGGCCCTCTTGAGGGGATTGCACTCAGGACAAGGTAGAACAAAAGTAAATACCTTAATTTAAACATTTCTTAGGAAGACTGTTAGTGATATAAAAGCAGTACTGCTGTTGTAGCTCATTATGTTAAAATCATGACCAGCATTTTTCTTCCTTACAACCCTCTGCTCATGTTTGCAGTACAGTTCCATGCACTGAAAGAATCAGGAGTTGTCATATTTTCTTGTAGTTGTGCTACTCCATAATGCTCACAGTAGGACATGAATACTCGTGCTGACTTTGCCACACTCTTTAGCTACTGAATGGTTGAATTCTTTATAGGATGTTTGTGTTGGAAAGCATAAATGGATAGGAATGTTATGAAGCAAAACTGCAAAAACAGATTCTGTTGTAAGGAAGTCAATTGGTTGTGGTTCGACTTAGGATCTTTTTAGATCAATGTGACTTAAGTTAATATTGAGAATGGAGATGAACACAGTATTACATGTGCTTTAGTGGCTTTGGTTAAACTGCAAAGAGCACTGGCAGTTCAGTGGGCTAGTTGTGGAAGGGTAAGGGTTTTGTATCCAGACTATTAAATACAGATTTTGACGTACACGTTATGGAAAGCTGTATGGGTAAATCATCTGGCTCAGGTTTTCAGACCTCAGTTCTATTTCCAGTTCTTCTATAAGTAACCTTGCGTCTTGTATTATGGGAAGGGGCCTTTAAGGTAGGTAGCAAGAAGTCTTGTGCAGTATTGAGGGACATAAAATTACTTTTCTGGGAGAAATGAGATTATTACGAATGGTTTTATGGACTCTTAGCTGAGCATATCTTACTTCAGAAGAGAGACATGGTGAATGTTTCTAGTTTTCTGTCACAGTTATCAAGCTTCTTTCCCTACTATGGTTATACTGTAATTCTCAAATCAATAGATGGAAAATATGAAAACTATAAAATATTTGATGTTGAGGAATTGCTTTGTCTGTAGTGTCATTTCAGGAAGTGAAAAATTGCATATGCTTGAAACTTACACTGATAATAGTGACTAATATTGCACAGTTATAAATAGAAGGAAGTAAGTTTCAAAATAATGCATACATTTAGAGAGAGGACATCCTACCAGTTTTGCCTGGAATACCTTTTTGTGAGATCTGTCATAAAAGCCCAGATCCACTGATGGTGGGATCCATTCTCATCGCTACAGAAGCCTGGCTGTGCGTAGAGCAAAGCTAGGTTATGAACACTGGGGGTTCCAGGTCACTGCAGGTAGCAGTGCCTCTTACCCTTGATTTGAAGGTAACTGGCAAAATGGGGAAATACTATTGTAGATAGATATTCACGGTGCTTACACAGAACCAAAGTTACCTGAGTGTAGTGGATACTTCCAGCCTATCGTGTCACATTTAAAATGGCAGGTTTGTCCCTTTGGTGGAAGGTGGAGATAGTATCCAGAGTAGTATTGGAATTTCTCCTTCTGTTGAGCTTATAGGTTCCATTTGCATGGTTTGCTTTCCACCCAAGAGTTTGTTTTGTTGTTTTGTTGTTGCTGTTTGAAGATGTTCTGATGCTTCAGAAGGACTGCTAACATTGCCTAAAAAGCAGCCCTCTCTTTGGGCTGCTTGTGTTGGTGCCATCTCAGAGTTTAGCGTGTTGCTGCTACTTTACTTTTGTAAAGAGGAAGAAGAAAGGAAAACTATGCATCCATCTCTTCCCCACCCCTTCACCTGCCCCCCCCCCCCCCCACCCCGGTCTTGGAAAGGGATGGAAGCAAATGGAATGGCTGGAGATTTCTCTTTTGGGGCCTGTAATAGTTGTGAGCTGTCTTAGTGTCGAGCAGTTTCTGCTGTGTCTTGCTTGGAGTCCCAATTTGTACAGTGCACAAGATTTCTGTGTTGGCTTGGTTTTATTAATTAAGTAAAGATGTATTTTATACTGTTGGCATTCTTACATGCTTCCTCTGTGAAATGTAACCATAGTAATCATTAGAAGGGAGTGTCTGACTTGAGAGGAAGGTGTCATTCACAGATAGGCAGACAGCTACATTGTTCATTGATTTGGGCCTCGTGTCTGTTTTGAAGGAAATTAACAAATTATTTCACTAGTAGGGTTTACAATTGAAGACTTCTGCATGCATAAGGAATTGATGGACTTGGGATTTAGTGCATCTACATCAGAATAGCCAAAACCTAATTTCTAGTGGGTGGCTGGGACTGAGCATTGCCTTCTTTGCAAGGATCCTTTAACCATTAAGAACTGCTAGTGTCCTATGCTTGTCATTTCACATCGCTCCTATTCAGTTGAAAGTTGTTTTTATTCCCATATTGGTGGGACTGCAGGTGTCATTAAACGGTGTCTCATTTGTGCAGAGAAAGATGGTGCTTTCTTATGGAGTTAAATAGCTGTGCCATAGCTGAGCACAGTGAGCTATATAATATACACCCAGTGGCACTGGTCAAAATCAAGGCTAATTTGTCTTCCTGAAGAAGTGAGATTTGTGGGAGGGGTATCTTGTGCATCTGTCTACATTCTCCCCTCTTAATAACTTTGTTGATATAGTTGGGTTTCAATCAGACTTTGTGAGTAGAGGCCTCCAAAGGTATTTGTATTCCCCAAGCTATATGCAGATGGGTTATGCCAGATAGAAGCAAGAGAACTCTGAAGTATGCTACTAGGGGAAGAATTACAACGTGAATTTCCCTACTAGGCACTGAATAATTGCAATGGTAGGAAGGTACTACAAGTATTCTAAACCTTAGAGGAGTTTGTCACACTTGTATCTTGTTTTGACAACAGGAAATGCAGTTCTAAGACACTTATGATCAAACCTAATTTCTTAGAACATTTCCACTTATCACAGAAAAATTGTATTTCTGTTCTGTTGAATGGTAAGATTGCTATTTGAATGCTTGGCATTGTTGGGTTTTTTGCTCCATGATTTGGAGGTATTGTTTCCATTACTCCAGTAACAGGACTTTGGAGAGTGAAATGAGTAATGAGATGGGAGGGGTTGTTTTTAAAGCTACTGTTGCATTTCTGTAGATCATACAATCTTAGAGCTTTCTGACTTCCATGATGAATCAAATCTGGTTTTCCTTAAGCAGACTTAAGGGAATGCTGGAAGAGTTTGGGAAGGTTTTTTTCTTTGTTTTTAATACTGTTTTTTTCTCTTAAATTCCACATTGATGACTCTTATGTGTCATGCTCGTATTACTAAGAAAAGATGCACAGCCTTGAGTTCCTAATATTTATGTACCCAGTATCAGGTGATGAATTAATATAGGGAAACGTTGCATCAGATATGTGCTTGTATAAATCTCTCTGCTACAATAGGTGTAATGAGTTTTATGTATGTGGTCTTGTATGAATCAATGGATGTCTTGGTAGGCAAGTACATATTCCAGTATTGCCTGTCAGTCCTATGTGGTATAGATTGAAAGTGCTTCAGGGAAACAATACAAATCTTTTTCAATGACCACAAGACAAGATTTACACTTAGGCCATTTTTTTAATGTTAAAAGGCAAATTGATGCTTCCAAACTTATTCTTAATACTTCTGAATCCGCTAGTAGACTTTTTTTTTTTGAGAGAGAGAGAGAGAGAAGTGGTCATCCAAAGGAAAACTGGATACAGAATATTTCAATCTAGCTCTGTTTGCAACAGAAATATGTCAGATAACTTGTTTGTATCCAGCTTTCCAAAGCGATAGACTTCTGCACGCCATTCTTTTCAATGGTCACCTTTTTTTAATACAACCCTATTTCTGCATGTGTAGGTGGTTGCTGAACATCCAGATGCTTCAAGTGAGGAGATTGAAGAATTGCTCGAATCGCAGTGGAACATGCTTAGTGAAAAACAGAAAGCTCGCTATAACACAAAGTTTGCCATAGTGACCTCTCCCAAATCTGAAGAAGACTCTGGTAAACGTAAAACTGTGCTAGTGTACTCTAACTAAATTTGATATACGTAGTGGTGTTAAACTAAGCACATATTTGAGAGCTGTAGGGAAAACAGCTTTCACTGTTTTCCACTTTTAATTCTTGGTGTTTGTGCCAATAGCAAAGGAATGCCAATGGTTACAATAAACGCAACCCATGAAGTCTACATTTCTTGCTCATTGTTCTGAAAAGTTGTTATATGTAAACCTTCTACTGTTTAGAGATTTCTGATTTCTCATTCTTCTTCTGCCCATAAGCAGCTGCCATTGCATCCACTGCCGCCTACAAGTGGATAGTGGGAAGATGAAACTTTACTATTAGAAAAAATTGAGTTTATTTTACAGAATAGACAGGAAATGGTTTTAAAAGTTTAATCAGTGCTACACCTTTTCTTCATATATACCTAAAGTGTATTACCTCATAACATCATCAACTTGGGAAGAGGTATTCCAAACTTTATTCTGAAACAGTCATCAGTTTGGAATTTTACTGTGCTGTGTAAAGTTTCTAGAACATTGTACAAGATTGCAAATACTTTTTTGTCTCCTTTTATTTTTTCTGTTGCAGTTGTCTAGCATTTGGGTTTGTTAAAAGAGTCTCCATTATTTTGCAAAATTTTTGAGGGGTTTTGGAGTCACTTATTAGAGATAGGAGGGCGATAGTTTGGCGTTGGCATGAACTTTATCAAATTTAACTAGCTACGTTTATTCAAATTTAAATAACTTTACAGCGCTGTAAGAAGACATTATAGAAGCATTAGAAACCAACAGGTGCTGCTTTGGGCAATGACAAGAATGAGAGGGAGTGTTTGAAAGTTTGTGAGACTTGGAAAAACTTGTATAAAATGGCAGTCAGTTTTGTTAACTATCTGTGTGTGTGTGAAATAACATCATTTTGTGGAAAATTGAAAAGTTTTTAACTTTAAAATTTAAGTGTCAAATATTTGGATATCAGTTTAAAAAAAAACCACATTCTGTATCTCTCAAGGTTCATCATTGAAGAATATTGGAGAGGCCAAACGTAAAGTGTTTCAAGACTCACCTAAAAGGAGATCAAGATCCAGAAGTAATTGAAATTTGTGTTGTGTGCAAATAGTTCATCATTATAAGTAGTATTGAGTGTATTTTTTTATGTAATCGCCCACGTATCATAATCTCTTTATTTTCTCTCAGATGTTGTCTTCCTTGACGTTAGAATTTTAATGGTTCCCAAATTAAATATCTAAACACTGTAGTGCTGAATTTTGTTCACCTTCCTCGGTGTCATATTGCAAGAAATGTAATTGAAATTGTACCTGTACCAGGTGTTTCTAGTACATATATTGTGTACATTTATAGTTACCTACAGATGAAAACATGTCAGCTCAATCGTTCCCCTACCCAGATCCTCTTATCTTAAACTTGGAAGAATATTGTGGGATTCCTTTTACTGGCTTTTTGTAAGTAGCAGGTTCTCCTGGAGCCATTTCAGTCTGCTTTGTGGATTCAGAGTCTGATAATAAGAGTATGTCCTAGATTGTTTAGATACAAACATCAATTTGCAGATTATCCATATTTTCAAGTTGCTATATTTTTAATATTTGCAGCTATTTGTTCCCACTGGAATAGAATGCTTGTAGCTGTAAGGGTGTTTTCAGTTAACATACTTGTGCCCCTGGAGCTTGCAGTCTTCATACTAGTAATACTCTGTAGTTTTGTAAAGTGGAGAGAACTGGAGAGTGTAATAATGTTGTCACTTCATCCTGATGAAACAGACCACTTCCTTAAACCTTCATCTATCTTTTTGAGGTGTTACCAGTATCTGAACCTGCGGAAGGGATATGTAGGTTAGTCACTGACCTTGTGTAATTGAGCAGTTGCTTGAACTTTACAGTGAACAATCATCTAAATGTGTGAATAAGTCAGTTGGTTTTAAATGACCGATGTGATTCCTTTCTTAGGATTTTGGTTCACAAAGGTCAGGGGTGTCACGGTCTCCTGTAACATAAGCTTGTTAGAGAGCCTGGAACTGCCATACCAGAAAGAGAAATAATCTGTATGGTTGGTGATACATTGTGTTTTCCAAAGACCCCTTAATAGATGTCTCCAGTATTTTTATCTCTGTCATTGGAGAACTTAAAGGAGACTTAAGGAAGAGACTTAAAAATTTGTTTCAGTGATAAGACACTGTTACAAAGTGGCAGACAATTTAAAAGCTGTATAGATCAACCATGTGCAGTCTGACAATGTGAAACAGCTGTTGAGCAGTAATGTTCAGATCTTAAACTCGTGCTTATACAGGTAGACTCATCTTTCTAAAATAACTTGAGTATGAATCAGTTGATTTGGATGTGCTCTAAAGTTAGTGTTCAGCACCAGAAACCAGACCTTAAGCATTAAGAGGTCATCAAACTGTGTTAATGTTTAACCATGTTTTTTAAAATAATGACTGAAAGAAAAGTAACTTAAATAACTAGATCAGTTCAAAATAATTTGAAAGTGGGTTTTAGATTATTTTTCATGTAAGTTTCCCCCATCCCCCATCCCAAGGTAACTTACATGGAAATAAAAGAAACCAAAAAAAGAGGACAAAGGAACCTACAGAAGATTTTGAAGTTCAGGAAGCACCTAGGAAAAGACTCAGGATGGATAAACAGAATAATCGGAAGGTAATTATGTCGTTGGTTTGTTTGGGTTGATTTATAGCAGCACCAATCACATTGCTGTAGTTAAGTTTGTCAGCATTTCCATTTTCAGGATTAAAAAAGTAAATCAAACCTAACTGTTGTAAACATTCAGATACAAGTTTGAGCTTATTGCTGTGGGGGTTTTTGGTCTTTGATTTTGAGGATGGAGGTATGACAAGTTGCACTTGCTACTTACACTGTGGCCGAGAACATCTGTTTCCCGAAGGAATGTGCAGTGACATGACCTATCTGTGCTTTGTAGTTCTTTTCCTTTCCTCCTGAAGTACAGAGATGTATACAGGAATGTAAAAAAAAATAATCTTTAGTCAGTACATAATTTAAACAGAAGCAGGCAGAGGAAGGAAAGCAAGTAAGGCAAAACAGAAAAAGTACTTTTCAAGTACTGGAAACCTATTAAGCATTTTTGAGTGGCATGCTGACCTGTTTCTTAACTTAGGAAAACTGCTGTAAATATTCTAGTATGTTTATGTCACAAATCACAGGCTCCTTTTCAGTTTTGGCTTGCTTGAGAGAATGAGAATTTTCCCTACTTAGGTCACTAAAACTCTGTTTATCCATACAGCCCAAATCTTGTAGAGAGCTGAGCATAGAGTTATTTAGTGAACTTCATGGCTTTTACTTGTGTGGAAAGCTTAGCTCATGAGTGTTTTCACATACTGTATTCCAGTATCATACTGTAAGTGTGAGTATCTCAGACCTCATCTCAAGGCTGAGGTGCTGCAGTGATTAAAAGAAACACCTAATATAAGGAAAGATAGTAGATTTATTTTTTTAAATGAATTATGGAGATCACATTTGTAGATGTCAATTTGTTTGGTAGGCTGGTTATTTTAGTATCTCTGTTTATACTGTGGACAACTTTAAATAGAGCTCAATATGAAAAAATAAGTAGAATTTCAGATAGCCAGGCTTGATGAGCTTATTAGCTGGGGATAAAGAATTCTTACAGAAGTGTTGTTACCTTTGCAGAAAGAAGGGCCAAAACTGGTCTTTGCACTTTTGCTCTAACGGGTTAGTTGCTGAAGTCGTTAGTCTTAGGTTCTAGGGGACCCTTTTAAGACTTCTGTAATTGATTCAATTCACTATAATACAGTAGATCCAAGGAATAATTATGCTAAACTTATTGTAATTAGTTTCTGCTATAAAGTCCTTTTTTTACCTGTTGCTGAAGTTACAACCTTACTGTCCCACAAGCATTCGTACGCTGTGATTAGCCTACATTATCACAAGTGGTTGGAGTATACTTCTTGCACAGGAAGGTCTGGTGTCTTTGATGCTGTGATGCAGATGTGAATATTAACAGGAAAGTAAAGAAATAAATTAGATTAATAATCCCCCTAAGATACATATCACTGATAAAGCTAACTTAGCATTTAATGTGCATTTGAAAAGTGGTGTCCTCTATCTGATCCATTGATCAGAAGTAGTTACAAGGAATTCAGAGGGTGGTGGTGTTAATATTAGGTGATTTGGAAACTGAATGCTTATAGCAGTGTTTGTGCTTCTGTCCACAGAGGGGCCTGGTATTGTAGCATGGTTAATTTTCAGTTTCTTTTATGAATTATCTCTTTAGTCTTTTTCCTATCCAACAGCCCAGAGTACTTCTAGCTGTATCTGCTGCTGCTTAGTAAAATGTGTAGTGAATGACAGTGAAAATGTCTCTGTAATCCCTCAAAAAGCAAACACTAACCATATACCTTCTGTCTGCTATTCCCAGCTTACCTGCAGGCTTTGGTACAATCATTTTGGATAGGAGGGGCTTTAATGACTTTTTTCATAACGTTTGACTTCTTGCATGAGAGTTGTGCGTTGGACCTATGTCCGTAATTCTTACTGACAAAGGCTGAACGCTGTCACACAGAGCAACTAAGGTGTAATAAGTGCCTGTAGGGACGTTCTGAAAACTTAATTCGTTCATTGGTGTTGTCATGATGTATGTAAAATGCACGTTAGCAAAATGGGGGTCCTGTAAAGCATGCTTTAAATTTAAGAGTGAACTCTACTGTACCTTTCCTTTCATTTTTACACAGAAGCCTAACAATAATCTTAAAATTCTATTGGGAGCCTTCAGTGGCATCAGCAGTAGAGCCTGGTTAGATGTCAGTAAAAGCACAGTGTAGCACATCTGTAGTTCAGTAGGCATTTGTATTTATTTTTACAAAGGAAGCCAAGTCTTTGGCCTTTGAGGTGTTTGCCTGCACAGCTTTTGTAAAACAGAATGTCAGATGAAGAGAAAGTATGTAAAACCTTCTGTTCAGTGGAATTATTTTTATTGATCGGGTGAGCGTTTGGCAGCATTAAGCATTCTTGGCTAAAATTTTAGTGACTTAATACCTGAGTGAATTTGTGATATAGAAGAAGACGAAAAAATAGGGATGTGTGTAAGGAATGGTGTCTACATTTGACAGAGCTTTGACAAAAACTTCCCCAGTTTTTGGCCTAAACATTAACAACACATTCTCAATCTGGAGCAGATTTATGAGTTGCTTATCCTCCCTTCAAAAAAAACTAGTTTTATTTTGGAAATGCTGAAACAATCTTAACCATAGTAATTTAGAAAATGGCACTGCTATAAGTTGTGGACTTGAAAGCAAGCCTCTCTGAGACTTAAAATTCTGCACAGGGTTTATTCTCAAATTTATATACTAATTTTGCAGTTTGCCTTTAATAATTCAAAGGTTTTAATTTGACCAGTTTAGACAAAGAATAGTAAGGATACTTTACATGTTGGTGTTCACTTAGAGCTCCCCTTTTTTATATGCTGAGTTTGGGATGGATAGGTGGGGTGCTGGAATACTGTGTTCTCTAATTTTTCTCATTTGTTTATGGGTTTCTACCCTGTGCTGTAAATGAGTTTTTAAAATCACTTTAAAGGGGCTAGCTTAACTACATTACCATTCAGATCTTTGTAAATACACTTTCTTTTTAATAACATAAATCCAAAAGTAATTGCCAGTTTTATCCAACCACTCATAAATTAGGAGGTTTTTTATTTTTTCATTTTTTTTTTGTGACAGAGGGAGACAAGCAATGACAAAACAGCAAAAACAAACTCTTCTAAGGTCACAGAAACCTCCTCTTCACAAAAGAACCAGTCAGGTAATGTGGTCAGAATAAGTTTTAATGTAACTTTTTCAATTAAATAATTTTAAAATAAACAAGTTGTGTGAGGCAGCCGGCTAAATTTTGCTGATGCAATAACCAGTTACAACCACTATGCCACAGCTGGGGGGGGGGGCGTGCCCTCTTCCTTCACTACCACCATTTTGCAACATGATCCTTGACTGAAATTGTGTATTGCTGATTTAGAGCAGCAGTTCACAAATTCACCGTTTGATGGCACCAAATTAAAGCTATTGCCCTGTGATCTTGGCGAGCGGCGATGCAAATCGGACTGCTCCAATCTGTCATTGTACATTAGCCCAATCAAACGAGTGCAGTGACCATCAATGAGATCGGTTACGATGTGATTTTAGTCCTTTTTAAATGATGCCTGATGGGAGGCAGTGTGGAGTATGAGAGGCAATTCTAAATAACCTTGGACCAAAATCCAAAAGTCAGGCTTGTTACTGATGCTCGAGTTTAAGGTAACTTCTGTAAGAGCACGTCTCTTCAGCTATTATAATGATATGCCAAAGATGAGTAAGCAAGCTTCAGCAAGTTCTGCACAATGTAGAAGTGGCCACATGCCACGGGTAACATCTGGTACCTGACTCCTATATATAACTTTCCTCCTAACAAAATGTTGGTGGTACTCAGATCGTGATGAGATCACCGCATTCTAATATTTATCTGAGGGGATAACTGTTACCTCTGCTTTAAAGAGGTCATAAGTCACAAGAAATTTTAATTTTAATGGAAACAAGCCAGAAAATATTGGGGAAAATATTTCCTAGCCTTTCGTTGTACGTATGTGATTAATAGAAACCTCTTTACTTTTAAAATCAAGCCAAAACATGTTTCAGAAGCTTGATGTTCTCTCAGCTTACGTAGGTGCTCAAAAGACCTACCTAAATCATTCCTTCCTTTATCTGAAGGAATATTTTTAAATGGCTTCAGGGAGATAACGTTTTCAAGTTCCAAACTTCACTTTGTAAACCAAAATTATTTTACAGCAACGAAAAATCTGTCTGATGCATGTAAACCTCTGAAGAAGCGAAATCGGGCTTCAGCAGCAGAATCTTCAACTCTTGCTTTTAGCAAGAGTTCATCTCCTTCAGCTTCCTTAACTGAGAATGAGGTAAAAAAAAGGTGGTGTTTGCACACAGCCATTTAATTACAGAATTTTTCAGGTGTGAATCTTGTTTAAAAACAGAAATCAAAGGCAAATTCTCTAACGTTGGTGCTCTAGACAAGTTACAGTTCTGGCCTCTGTGAAACCTGTTAACGTGTGCATTGCAAATTCATTTATTGTAATACGAACTCTGATTTGGGGACGTGGAGATATTATTGTGGTTTTTAATGTATTTACCAACAAAGTTTTAGAATTGTAACCTTCTATTAGAGGCAAAGTAAAATGCCAGTGTGTTCTGTATTTTCTTCTACAGACTTTATGTAAGTGTACTACATTAGTTACATTATGTAACTCAATATTGTCATGTTGCCATAGCTTTTATATTGAAGCAAGTTTCCTAATCCTCTGTTTGATCTAGAACTGGACAGGTTTCTGAGCAGAGCCCCTTTAAGCTCAAATTAAGTTTTCAGGCTGTTTAAGCGCTATTTCTCTGTGATGCAAATAGCTTCATCCCCAGTAGAGTTAAACAGGCAGTGAAGAGTGTATCTCTTTGATACTTACTAATCATAGTCTTAGCTCTACATATTTGGAACTGTATTTCTTCTCAGCTGACATACAATAAATGAAGTGTATGTACCAGAAGTGTATTCATACAATCCATTAACCCATTCCCCAAGACATCTATGCTGTTAAAACCAATCAGCCAAAGAGTGGCATCATGAGGGTGAAGTGTGCATGCTGTTTTGCAGGCGGATTCAGAAATGTAGTTGGTAGGATTTAGTAAAATAATATCCATAGACAAACAGCTTCAAGCAGTTTGTATTATAAAAGCTGTAGAAAAAATACTTGCCTGCTAGCAAGGGAGTAGGACACCAGCAATCCTAGAGACTCTTTCATCTCTTACAAATGCATGAGGTGCTTGGAGAGTAAAATGAATGCAGTTTTAAAATATCTAGACAGTGTTCAGTAAATGCCTTATCTTTGGGTGGGAGAAGAAAGATTGTGTGTCAATGACTTTATTTTACTGTAACTGGAAAAATATTTTAACAACAACAACAAAACCCAAGAAAACAAACCAAAAAATGAAACCAAAACTAAGTCTCCCACCTGCACCCCAATGAAACAAGTAAAGGAAGTCCTGCAGGAAATCACATCCATGGCAAGGGGTCAAGTAAAGTAATACTTGTTTCATTTTGTGCTCTTGATTGAGAGGCTCCCTTGATTATTGGCTTCTGCTGCTTTGGCTTTCCTGCTGGGACTTGCTGTTTGATGCCTGTTTTTGTTTGGGACCATCAGTTCAGCCAGAAGAGTTTAAGGAATTTACTGTCTTTTTGGCTCCAAATATGCATCTCTAAATATTTTTATCTCAGGAGAAAGATTCTTCTATTTCTGGTTACTTTGTTTAAAAAATGAAATCTCCAGAAATCTTTCACAAGAAAGGGCTCATTTTTGTAGGATTTTGGGCTGTCACTTAACAGTTCCCTTTTAAAGAAGGGATATGATTATATAGGCAGAGATGGAAATTTGAAAACTTAGCTCTTAACTTCCTTTGCTGATCAGCAGTAGCTGAGTATGTGAGTGAAATTAACCTAATACACTGCTCATCAAACACAGATACATGAACCAGAAAGTGAATCGCTTGTTTTCAAAGGTTTAAAAGGTTTTAAAATATCAAAACAATCCAAATCAACATAATAGAAAGTAACAGAGATTTTTCAGGGCTGGGTGCAAGAGGGAGTAGATTGGTGGTCCAGATCCTTAGATGGTTTAAAGCTACGCTGATCTGAACTTTTACCAACTAAGGATTGGACCCACTTTATTTCCTGCGGCGTTGCCTTTAAATTAAAAAACCAAAACCAATACAAACCAGGCATGTGTTTTTGAACTTGTTGATCTTGCAAAACAAGGAAAGATAAATTTTGGATTGTGTGGATGGCTTTAAAAACTTTTTTTCCTTTTTGTATTGTTATTAAGCACTTGTCTAAATAGCTAAATATGTGTGTGCCCTGAGAGCAGTCATCCGGAGAGAAACCTTCTCCTGAGGGTTAAGGGAAAGAGTTTAAAAAACCAAACACAATCATGCAATGATGAAAGCCTTGCTCAGCCAATTGAATAGGATGCAATTCTTCTCAACATTAAATACATTTACTGGTTAACTTTTATATTACTATCTTCACTGTGATATTTCTAAATGTTGACATTGATGCTGTCTAACAAAGATAGAAAATTTTCTGTATATTCCACAAGTACATACACCTCCACAAGCAATACTAAATGGATTCTGGGTTGGTTTTTTTTTTCCCCCATTCTTCCTCCCCATGGTATCTGTGGACAGCTGGTTCCAGAATGGAACCTGAATATGACTGTTACTTGTCAAGGATGGTTGCTCACTGCACACCTTATGCCAGGCCATTGCAACTTAGTTCTGGGAAAGGTGTGTTCAGTAGGAAGGGAAGTTTTCCTTGTTTGAAAGATGCATCTTATTTGACATATTTTTAAAACTATTTTGTATATTTGTTGTTGGGGATATTTTTTAATCAGGTTTACCTGAAATAGTATCACTTGCGGCCAAATTTTCAATTGATAAGTTACTTTCAGTATATTATTTACAGGGGGGAGAGACAGGAGTGTGGGGGTGTGGACTTCTGCCTTAGGGACAAACATTTATGGACCTGACAGATTAAAAGGAATGCTTTCACTCCCTTCAAAAAAAATAATCAGGCTTTGAAGTTGTTTTGAGACAGATGGACAGAAGCAGTAAGGTGTTTATACATTAATGAGTAAATCTCATACCTGCATTTAATCTCGGAACAAAATACTTCATTTTTATGTCTGGGCACTTGACATCAGTAGTCATTTCCTCCAGTCCTTCATGTGAAGTATGATTGTGTTCAAAATCTAATCCTTAATGAGGACCTGGTAGGGCCAGCTCTGAGAAAGCTACCCAACACTTCTGAGTCTGCCTACGTTAGACTTGGTGTAAGCATCCAAAAGCTTATGGTATTTGTGAGGAGGAATACAGGTACTGTGTTCTTGTTTCTTTTTTGTACCTTGGCCTTCTAATCCCCAGTAACATAGTAGGTGCCAGTAGAGTATAACCGGTATTTTTTTAATAAAGCAAAAAGGCTTTGCCATTATTGCTGATTATCAGCACACTTTGTGTGCATGCATGAAACATACCTGCTTTAGCTTTTCAATCCATTTTTGTGGGTATTGGCTGGCTTCATTAAATTGGGTAGATAAGTGTCGTAGTACGCTGCAGAATCTAGATGCTCCTTCTGAACTTTGTCAAAGAAATTGTAACTTTGAAATTTTTTCCCCCTAAGAAAGGACAAAATAAAGAACATTGTTTTAGCCTGAATTCTTAGCTAGTCTGTCATTCCTCGCACCCTGGTGCCCCGTGAGCTGACCAGCAGATGGCAGTTTAAAGAAGCCTGTGACAGATTTTGAAGGTGTTGCTTTTGTCTTTGGTTCCATGTATCTTCCCTAGGGAGAACTCTTTCTTTCTGTCACGTCCAGTGTCAAAACAAAGTGCAGTTGCTGGTTAGAGCTCCTTGCGTTTCCAAGGCCTGATAATGCAAGTTAGAATAACGCAAGCCTTAAGTTTTGCTCTTTTTCTGTATATTAAACATTTTCTTTTTTTCTTATTGCCAATTCAAGGCAGGTTTGGTTTATCTGCATTTTTTGATGGGTATTGGCATGTACCAATGGAGAAAACTCGTACAATTCTTTAAAGGTAAGGTACTGATTGAGAAGGCAGTCGTGAGACATGGATGTACAACTTGGAACTAAAAAAGTACGTCAGCTCCATTTATCAACCCTGGAGTCTAGTTGTAGTACCCTATGCAACTAAAATATTCTAGGCACGCTTACTGAAGGTAAAAATAACTGTCTTCGAGATCCTAAAAGCAGGAAGGAAGAAAGGAATTTATGTTACTTTAAACAGACTACTGCCCTAAAGAAAAAAAGAAACCAGTTGAAGGGAACCTTGCAGGGTGTTAAGCAAAATCAGTGTGCTTCTAGCACTTTGATCTAGTTTCCTTCAAAGATCACTTTCTCTCCAAAAGATTACTTAAGGATATTTTAATACATAGCGTTACTTTAAATCTCTGACTTAAGCAGACAGTTGTTTCCTGTGTTTGTTTCTGTATGCCTATAGATGCTTTTTTTTTTCCTGTTTCAAATCACCAGTAAGCAGTCAGGGGTACATTTTGTGGAACACTGCAAGTAATTGGACTGGTTTCTTGCTAAACTTCTGCAAAAGCCTCTAACAATTGAAATGACCTGCATTACACACCAGATCATATGGTTTTGTTACAATGCTTCTACTTTGACATGGAAAAAAGTTCTAGGCTTGACTCCTGTTCTTTGGCAGCTCGTTCTGTGTAGAAAATTAAGTTTCATATGTAATGATTCTCATCTTGTGTATTAGGCTTCAGAGTGCAGAGAATCTGTTTACTGAATGTTTACACGATGTAGGTTTTTATTCCACACCCCCTACCAAAGTATCATGGGTATCTTTAGGCAATTTTATTATGCTTTTAAATGTTCTCAGAGTTTTAATTAACTTTCCAGGCAAATTCAGAAATGCATAATATCCTTATCTGGAACGTCTAACTCCTGCTAATAATAAAAATGAAACTTGTCCCAGGCCGTCTTTTTTGCTATTATAGTACTGTGTACACTTGTGGCACCGTATACTTAAAAGAATTTATCTAGTCTAGCAGTATGGGCCAAAATATCATTCTTCATTCAGTTCAGGAATTCTTATACTGAAATAAAGGAAATGTTAACTGTACCTGAATTGGCTCTGTCAGTTTTTCTGTCTCCGTGTGGGTGCACGATAGATTGTCTTCCGAATACAGTCTGATCTGATGTTTGTATGTTGCTTATTGACTTACTCTTATATAGAAGCTGTGCTTAGATTTAAAAAAAGCCACAAACAAACAAACAAAAAAAACAAACCCAAAACCAAAACAGCCCTCTAGCCATTGAGATTTTGTTAAGAAAAAAGCAGTTGGTATTTCTCTATGGAAAGACTAAAGAGTTTGCTGATCAAAACATACGTACTCCAAGCTTTGTAGAGAAAGCTATTGGCCAGAGTGGACCACTTCCTCCTGGATGACTGTGGTGTAGCAATCGCTGGCTGTAACGTCACATCAGGAAGTCTGAGCTTGTAGCAGCGTCCTTAGTTTTAAGCAGAGTGAAACTTAATAGCCAGCGGCGTTCAGAAGTCGTGGAAACATGCTTCTGACATGCTTGTAAGAGGTGATGTAGCTGTTAAAGATAGCAGATGACTGGAGAGAGGATTCCACTTCAGCCAGTGAGTGTCTTAAGGCAACTCTGAGGGGGTGATAGGCCACTCTGTGTGGGCCCTTTCTTTTACAGATCCTGCTGTGGAGGTGACCTGCCTACCAAACGAAAAAGCAAAGTAAATACCTTCCAGCCACGCTTTGTTCGCATGTCACATACCCCGAGCTTTAAAATGAGTATGCGTAGTGGATTTTGTTCCCAGTTGATGTTCTGCAGCCAGAATTACAAAATGAGAGATGCTCCAGTAAAACCAGGGGAAGTGGGAGGGTTAACTTTTTTTAGATCTGGAAAAATTTGCCCTTTAGTTGCTGGTTGAGCCCAGCATGACGGGAGAGCACCATTGTCTCGAATATGACTAAGACTGAAGCTTGTATTCTTAATGCTTAAAAACTGCTGTTAACTGATTGTATTGGAGTAACAGAAGTTGTTTTTTTAAGACTGAAGGAATTAAAAAAGTGAGTTTTCCAAGGAGGAAATTCTTTTAATCGAACTTGCACTTTGGTAGCTAGGAAGATGTGGAAAGGTGTGTGCCTGGGTGAGAAGTAACCGTTGGAGCCCATTCCAGTGTGGGCACGCAGGTGCAGAAGCGTTAGCAGCTTTTCCACTCAAATTTCAAAATTAATTTTGCACCTTCAAACCCTGAGCAGGGAAAGCGTGCCTGAGTTGGCACTAGGAGAGGACAAGTCCCATGAAGCTGATAAGCCCAGAAGTGTGAATGTTGTTCACTTTGCAGTTGCTAATGCACGATGAATAGCATTTGAAACTTGCTTCTGCTCCGTGAGGCATGAGGTTTTGCCTCGACAAATATTGATATTCCAGTCCTTTAGGACACCCTTTAGCCAGGAGGTACTTACAGGGAAGAAAATAAGGCACTACCTCCACCCCTCCATCCCCAGGATAACATCAAGCCAGCAAAAATGCTTTTACAGGTTATCTTTTTTTTAAAATGAAGACTTAATCCTAAAACAAAACGCATGTGTAATAAGTCAACAGCTGATTGAGGGCCAGTCTTGACAAGCAGAACAGTAGCATTTTATGTTCTTGCTATGGTAACTCCTTCAGTTCTTGGGCTGCAGATTGGATGACTCCAGCCATTTCTTTTCAGACCTAGAATCTTTGCAGCTATTTTTGCTTGGATTTACAGTGTAACGGGTTTGCTGGCACTGGTATTTACTGTTTGATTTTGGAGCTGTCTGAGAAGAAATAGAAAATGTTACATTTTTTTTTCCTCTGTGTGGATGGAGCAAATATGCACATAAGTATTTCACTTCATCCTCACCTGCTGTTTTAAAACAGAGGATAGTTTTTTTTAATTCCAGGCAATCCTTTCTTGTCCCATATCAGTATGACTGGATGCCAGCTGAGAGTCTGTCGGTACCTATTTTTTTAACTCATTTTTTTTTCCAAGTGAAATTTCAGCCATCCAGATGTGGAACTAACAATGCTATTTGCAGAGTTCACCCATGTGATTCTAGAAATATGCGAGCTGACTGTACGTGCCAGCTTGCATCCAACTTTCTTTTTCTCTTTTTCTTCTTTTTTTTTTTCTTTTTTTTCTTTTAATTTTTAAAGCCAGAGGGAATGAAGAATTGGCTCTCGCATTTCTGCTGAGGTGTGTGGCTGAGACTGGAATCAGGTACCTGGTTGCAAAAAAAAATGCTTTGAAAATTGTTGAAAAACTGAACTCAACACTCAGTTGTACTAAATGGTGTGTGAAATGTTTCCCTGTGTTAGTTAGTGCTTGTCCTTTCACCCTGGAACACGCTGACTGGTGGTGCAGTGAACTGTGCAGTTTGCTGAAACGCGGTGTTGCAGCTGAGGAAAATCTTGCAGTGGGAAAAGGTTTGAGAAGTGATTTTTGTACACAATGCATCTGTCAAAATCATCCTCCTGCCCCCCTTAATCTTTTTAGGGAGCTTCAGGGAAAAGATGGTTAAGAATAGAAACACATAAACTCACAAAATGCACATAGCTGACTCAATTCCTTTTAATACTGTTAAAGTCTTAAGACTTACTTTAAATGGGAGCAGGGTTGCACACCGTTCCTTCTCTTTCCTTAGCCAGCCCAGCAGGGTCTATCAAAACCAAATTCTTAGTTATTCAGCATGATCATGAGAAGGAAGCTCCACTATTCCACAAACAGTCCTTGCGTCTCAACGCACATTGTCTCTTCCTTTTGCACAAAATGGGCAGGAGTAGTTCAGGAAGTGGTTAAAAAAGAGAAGAGGTAAATGTCATCCTTACATCCAGCAATTAAACAATTGCTCAGCATTCAGTGGCAGCTGCTGGTGTAATCTGGCTTTACAAACCAAATATTGCAGTATGCAAAGCGTCTTCATTCAGTTAATGCTGAAGATTGCTTGTGTAAGCAATCTTAGTTAGCCTTGCTAAAAATAGGTCGCCGTTTTGTTTGAGAGAATCCGTTAAATGCTTCTGTTGGCTGTTGTGAGCAGGGAATTTTAGCATATACAAGCATCAGTTCAAAAGAAGATTAGAAAGAGTCTGGAGATACGAGGTCTTGGTATGCTGAACCATTGTGGGTCTGGCTAACTGCTGCCCCCCCCAAAAATGTTGAAATTGTATAAAATGAATTATCAAAATACCTTGAGATTAGTAGGCCCGATTCTTAAACTAATAACACATTGCTGCAGTCTTTTTGTGGATAAAAGCTAAATACTAAACCCAGAGAGTTTACAGAGATGCCAAAATTTTGTCCTGATTTAACTCAGTAACGAGTGCTTTTCCAGTAACAGAGCTACAGAGAGCTTAGAGAAATGCAGTCACGTGTCCTTACGTGTACCCTTCGGGTCTTACGTGTGTGAGTGGTGAATAATACCTGGTACACATGGGAAAAGAGCGATTGCCTTGGGATTCTCACCGTGCATTTGTCGCGTCTGTGAGCAACAGTGTTCTGAACCTCATTAATCCCTGAAGTAAGTTCCAGCCCAGCCCAAACGAAGAGCAAAGCTCCTTGTGATTTGGTTGTTAGGCCAGTTTTTTTCCCCCTTTCCCTTGTGTCTGCAGACGTGCAGTTGCCAGTAAAAAGAGCCAGAGTAGCTTTCTGCACCAGGCTGCTCAGTGTTCAGGCAGCACAGTGTGGGCAGGCAAGTCCTTGCCAAAATAGAGTCGATGCTCAATAATTGAGGGAGGTGGGCAGGAAAGCCTGGCTAATGGGTAAAACGTAAAGTTGGATGGTGCTTGCAATGAGACTAACTTCAGCAGAGGAAGGGTATCTTCTGTGTTGCAGCACCATTAATTGCTAATGAAAAGAGGAGGCGATCACAGAATTCGGGTACAGTTTCACTGCAGAACCTTGTCACTTGCCATAAATCCAAAGTGAACAGCCTTGCCTTATTTTTCCCCTTAAACTTGCCCACTTCAAACTAGTACTTTACCTTTATGAGAAATAAGAAATTGAAATATGAAAGAGAAAGAATAGCAAACCGGCAACAGCTACAAATTGCTAATTAACAGGTTTTGCCACTGATCTAAATGTTGATTACTTTTAACCTTGGCCTGAATATTAGAGAGATAATTACAAGCAATTTGCTTCGCTAAGGGGATTACATTACAGAAGTAAGGACAAGACAAGCTCTGGCAGGATCAGGAGGGAAAGATTTATGCTTGTAACTTAACACTTAAAAAAAGCAGCCACCCCCAATTTTCCCCACCCCCAATTTTACTGAGTGCCATGATTTGGGCACTTGCACATGAACTATTAGACCTTCCATTGCAGAAAGCTGCGTTAACAGCACACAGAAGCCTTATGTTTCATTTTCGAGGTGGTGGCGTTTCACTTCAGTGTGAACTGATTTCCAGCAATCGTCTTGTCAATCATCTTTACTTAGTGACTGTTCTTCTCTACAGGTATTTTTATTGTGAAACTCAACTGTCCCTTTGGTGAATCAGAGCCTGTTCGTGCTGCTTGCCTGGGGTACAAATAGTTTTCCCAGCCATCTCGTGCTCTGCCTGTCATTAGGTTCAAAGTCCTCTCTGAGAAGGGTTGGATGAAGGTTGTCTCAGCCTCTTCTGCACAGGCCTGAAGCATGTATTTTACGTCCCTGTTTTTTTCCATCAGCTATTCTAGGGTAACTTCAGGAGCTGAGTGTTTGAATTCTGAGGGAGCTTCCCCTTCCCCAAAAGATGGATGTGTAGAACAGGGTTTCTTTGCAAGGGGAGATGGCAGGTAGGAAGCATTTCCCTTTCTGTAAGATATAAAAAAGATAAGATTAGGGTCAAATTCTTCATTATCCTGAAAAAAATGCTTCCCTCTTACAACAGGGAATCTGCCAGCCTCCCCCTTTATTAGCCCCCTAAAATTAGCCTGTGTGCAACTCTTCAGATGACGGTGGGGTGGATGTGAGCTGTGCATGGGTTACACATAAGGCAGCTCTTGGATGTGACAGCTGAACCTTTGGTTGTGGTAGCAGCGATCAGGAGATGCATTCTGCAGCAGTAGAAGTGTATTGCTGAGCTTCTTAGGAATAGATTGATTCTGAGGGCTTGCAACAGCCATGAGCAGGTATCCAGGCCCATCAGCAGAGTGCAAAGCTGATGGTCACTGATTTGTGAAGTGTGCAAGGCTCCAGACAGCCATGAAGGAGAGGTCTTGAAAGATACCCTCAGTCTGGTAGCCATATGGTTGAGGAACTGAAGGTGTTTTGTTCGTGCCATGTATGTTGGTATTCATGCTTGAAATGCAGCATTGATCTACAGGCAGGTGTAAATTGCCAAGTTTTATCTTGAATGGGCTTACAGAATTCGGTGTTCGTGGCTGCATTTGTGATGTAGAGTTTGATTCTTGCCAGTACTGCTCCTTTTTGGCTCAGTACCCGTTTCATTTAAATGAAGGGCTGGTGCATTAATTCGGAGGCTGCAAAATCTCAGTTCTGTAGGAAAGTGGCTGTCGACCTGTGGGCACAACTGGAATTTTGCGGCCTCTGTCTAAGGGGTTTCTGAAAAACTGTCCTCTGTCAGAGGGCTACTTTTCCATATAGGCATCTGCATCCTTCATTTGAACGTTGGACAAATATATAAACCGAAGAGAAGCTGGGAAACCATTGCTTGGAAACAAACCTTATTCTCTTGAGACTGGACATGTTTGTCACTGGATTTGTTGTGTGTCTGCTCTGCCTTCCAAAGTAGTGAGCCGAGGGAATTTCCTCGAGCATTTGCTGCTGGGAGGACTATAGTAACTCTTACAGTGTGCTGCACAAGGTTTGTCTTGGGGTTTTAGGTGTACTTTGTGATGTGGGGAAAAGATGGGAGACTGTAGCCCCAAGGTAACATAAGGCCACTTGCTTGGCTTGAAACGTAAAGCGTACTCTTTCGGTTTTAAGTATAAAAGAAATATGGATGTAAGACCTTTCGGCTTGTTTTTCCTTTGTCTCTTTCCTAAAACATGACTAATTTTGGCTTGTTGAAACAGGAGCATAATGAGGCACAAGAAACATTAGAGCAGCGCACTGCTTATACTAATTAACGTTTCTGTGGCAATAGCTTGAGCAGCACTGAGCTTAAGCCATCAGGGAGAACGCTGTGGCGCTTCTGCCCAGCGCCCACGCTACCTGGCATTGTCTGCCCCTTCCCAGCACAAACTGGCCGCTCCTGGCCAGGCGCTCGGGTTGCGTTGGGTGTTGTTTCACAGCCCCTTCCAGGGCACAGAGGTTTCCTGGTGCCTGGCCAAAGCAGTGGGTTTTACATGCAGTTTCTTTTCATCTTCTGAAATGGATGGGCGGAATCTCCTAATCGCTGCAGTTGCAGGAGTATTCATAGGTGAAGCGTAGGTATAAGTCGCTTTGCTAAGTACGCGCTTGCACGGAGGAAACGAATTTAAACCTTTGCAAGTAATCCAGGGGAAAAAAGAAAAACCACCCCAAGCAACAACCCAACAACCACCATCAATCTGATCCAGTTGGCAAAATATTTTTAGACCTGGTCAAGGAAAAGCAGATGTTAAATAGAGATATGTGCAAGTGAGCTGGCAGCGACGGTGGGAAGTAATTGCTCCAACCCAGCGTTTCTAAAGGGATTTGGTAAAGGCTAATGCCAGACCTGGTTTGGCTTTACATTTCTTCCTCTCTGATTTAAAAATAAATCACTTCTGATGAATTTGATCGTTGCATGGAGATTGTCTGATAGGGAGGTTGCACGTAGCTGTCTCCGTTACTCGGTAGACTGGGCCACATTTAATAAAAGGTGCTTGGCTGTGGGTAAATACGAGATGGTAAGTCTGAAAACAGAAAGCAGAGTCTTCATTGGCATAGGGTGTCTGTATCCTGACAAACAGCACTCAGCAAAATGATCTCGTTTTGAGTACCATAGCAATTTACAGTGACCTTCAGTACTTGGGGAGATCCTTAGACAGTGGAAGAAGAGTAGTGTGTTGGTTTGCTTTGGATGTTGTACTTACGAGGCTTGTAATGGGCTACTACCTCCGGTTCTTATGTCTGGTTTTTCACCAACCATTTTGAAATATGGATAAGGTTTAGAGAAAGCCCACCAAAATTCTCTTGATGCTTTTCCTTAGGGAGAAAATTAAGAGGGTGTTCTGGCTTAACAAAAAGGATTGAAATGGGCTTAATTGCAGCATGCTTCCACAGGAGGGAAATGTCTGGTTTCAAAGGGTGTTTAATATAGTTTAAAAACCTGGAGAAGGTGTCACCATCTGTGGGTTGCAGTTAGATAACCCAAAGGGGACATCAGGCACTATTTTTGATGATGCATGTGAATAATGACTAGAAAAAGCCCAGAGAGAAGTGACAGGTTTCTTGTGCAGTTCCGAACTGTGGTCTCCTGGAGGATGTACTTAGTGAAAGACAATTCACCGAGCATCATCTGGGGGCAACAAAGTGAAATTCTGCATCTTCTGGTGTACCCTGAGATAAGGCAAATGACTCCATTGGCCATTCCTTCCCTAAATCCTATTGAACTGAAAACTGCCCTGCATTTTGTTTTAAATATGTTACTTGGGTTGGGGTGCTTTTCTTAAAGTAAATTATGAATATTTTTTTTAAAAATCTTCCCATCTTTAGTATCTCTCTGTCTGTTATTTAAGATTTATCCATAACAGGGCTGTCCTTTGTAGCATTTTGAATTCATTGTTAGCTATAATGTTCCTTAAACATATTCAGAAAGCTTCTTTCTTCCTTTCTTCTACATAGCCGTTCCCACTTCCTTGGAGAATATTTGGGTCAGAGACTTTCATATGCAGCTTGAATTTACCAAGTGTCTTTCTAAAACAAAGTTACTCTCTCATAAAACACGTGTTCATCAAATGGAGGGGTTTGAAGATATCCCTGTGCTAACTGGCTGGGCACTTGTAGTGAACTGTGATACCAAACGAAGAATAAATAAAATGTCCTATTGCAACGTTTTGGTGCTTTGTTTTGGCTGCTGTTGAGTTGGGGAAGACGATTGTTATAGGTGACCTTTTGATGAGACTTCCACAAATGCATACTCTGGGTTTAACCAAGTCTTTTTTAAGGAGGAAGCAGGGAAAAGGGGCAAAACCAAAAGAGTGTGCCTAAATCTGCTAGTTGGAATTGCAGTCTGTTTGCCTCCTTCAGTTGATGCTCTGTACTAAGTGACCGTACGTGATACCTGACTGCTTCCTCTAACGCCTGTGTTTAATCTTCAGATCTACGATGGCCAAGGAGATGAGCGGTCAGAGTCTCCCTATGAAAGTGCTGATGAAACTCAGACTGAAGTGTCTATATCATCCAAAAAATCTGAGCGAGGAGCAGGAACAAAGAAAGAATATGTGTGTCAGGTGAGAGATTTTAGCTGGGGCAGCGAGCCGTGTTTTCTGAGGTTTCCTAGAAAAGGCCTTTTTAAAGATACAAATGACAATATTAGGCCAGAAACAGGTTTATCCTGTGTGCCTGAGATGTGTGGTAGTGATGAGGGTCCCATGCCAGTTAATGGAATTCAGCCTTCCTAAATTGATATTTTTTTTGCTTGACCAATAGGTGACTTAGCCTTTCTGCTTGAGTTTCCAAATCTGTGAGCTAAGCATAATTTGCACCTCAGAATAAGTGCAGGAGTGTTGCCAGATGACTGGCTCAGTAATTGAGGAGAGCTGCTCACTTACCTGTTTAATGAAACCCGGTGGGTTTTGTGCTTCTGCGCTCAGCAGAGCTGGCAGTGATGCATCGGTAGCAGCGTGCCCATGGCAGGCTGACTGAAAGCAAAAAGCTTTCTTCAACTATTCCAAAAGAGTTCTCAGGTTATGAAATGACAGCACGATGCAAACGAACAGATCAAGTTCGTTTCCACAGTTATATTCCCATTTCTTGTACGTAGTGACGATGAAGGGTGTATCTATCTTTAACTGTTGGCCGATCCCTTAAATTCAGCCAGCATTATTGTTGGGTTCATTTTCAGTTATGCATGTGTCATTGCTAACCACTCAAACCTGGAAGTATCGTCGTGCCACCTAGATTAATTTCCTTTTGCCAAGGAAAAGGAAAATCAGGATGCTTTTTAACCCTACTCAGATGCATCAGTGTGCTCGGGGAATATTTCTTAAAACTTTTTGTTTTCTTTTCCTTTTTTCTGTCAGATTGTACGTACTCATGAACTCTGGTTCTATGAGTGATATTTCTATCTAGCAGTTTAATGACTCAGTTACCTGTTTCAACTGAAAGCCAGGGCATGGGATGATGCTTGTAAAATTATCTTTCGCTTGTTAAATCTGATTTCAACAATGGGAAAAGAGATTTTTGAGGAGCGTTATATGAAAAGGAATAAAGAAAACATTTTTTTCCACATATGAACTTTTCTTTAACATTCAATGCCTTTGTGTTGTAAAAGCTGTGTGAAAAAACAGGTGATCTCCTACTGTGTGAAGGACTTTGCTATCGAGCTTTTCATGTAAGCTGCCTTGGGCTCTCTGGAAGACCAGCAGGAAAATTCATATGTAGTGAATGTACATCAGGCAAGTTTGTCCCTTTTTATTAACTAAAAAAAAAATTAGAAAAACAAAAGAAATTGTAGTTTTCCCATATGTTGTTCTAGGAAATACTCCTGGACAGAATATGTATCTCTGGAGAAACCATGTTCATCCTTTGGTGACTGCAGGGTGGGAGTTCCTTATAGTAGCATTAAGTGTGCCGTGTTTCACTGTCTTCAGTGAGAACTCTGCTGCAACTTGGCTGATTTAGTCTGAATTCCACTGGTTTAGTAATTGCAGAATATTTGCTCTCTGAATGCAGATTAGATTTATGGTCTGTCACAAAGACTTAAGAAATCCCAAGGGGGAAAAAAGCAACAAGGTTTTCAAGTCCTTTCTCAGTCCTCTGTGTGTCTATATCAATCTCTTGCTTTTCCTATTAAAAGACTACCTTACTGCTATTAATTTTATTTGCTTTTAATCCTATAATAACTGCTTGGAATTTCTTAATCTTAAAACTTTACGTAAAAGATTTGCGTTCTTGCTCATAAGCTCAGTTCAGTACCTATGGTAAACCTTGTTGGAGCAAGGCTGCTTCAAAACCAAACTGTTCCAAGAGGTCCAGAGAGAAGATTAGTGGATGCTTGTCTCTGGTTTGTAGAACTACTTCAAATTTCACAGGATCACAGACAACCCTTCATCCTATTTCATTGCTTTAAAAAAAACCCCAACCCCTCAAAGGTCATCCTGGCGTACTGAGGCTTGTAACTAAGAACGTAAAAGCAGATGAGGTGAGGCTTTGGGTGGTGCATACACTTTAGCTGCAGTGGGTTTGCATTTTAACTGTGTCTGTATCTGAGCAAATTAGTATTTAACACTAAAGAGTTAAATAGACTGCTGCATCAAATAAATAATAGGATTTTACTTCAGTTTGTTTAATAAAAAAACCCCCACCCAAAACACAACGAAGGCAACTCCCCTTTGTGTCAGAAAACCTCACAACAGAAGCATTTTAAATTCACATGTTTGCATGAAAAATTTAGTTACATGATTTTTATTACTTTTGCTACTAGGTGTGCATACCTGTTTTGTGTGTAAGGAGAGAAAGGCAGATGTGAAACGCTGTGTCGTATCCCACTGTGGAAAATTCTACCATGAAGCTTGTGTGAAAAAATTTCATCTTACTGTGTTTGAGAACAGGGGGTTTCGATGTCCTCTCCACAGCTGCCTAAGTTGTCATGTTAGTAACCCCTCACATCCACGAATTTCAAAAGGTAGTTTCATTTTACATTTTTATGACTGATGAGTTAAGTCTGTTATTGGTATGTTAAGGTAAGGAATCTGTCCATCTAATAGCTGTTAGCTGCAGTTTTTCAGGCATGCATGGACTGTTGATTGATTCAGAATTTTAAAAAAATGGAATATTTTTAGTCAGCATTAGTATTTACTTTCTGTTCTTTTTTCTTTTTTTTCTTTTTCAACTAGCTTTCAATTATCTGTGATTAACCATGTTTTCTTCTCAAGAGAGGATGAAATCTAGGATACAGATATGATGAGGAGAGACAGGCTGAGCTGAGCACGGGCAAGACCTGTGACTGCACAAACAGTGCAGCCGGGCTCGCCGCCTGCAGAGACGTGGGTTCTGTGCTTAGCTTTAGCTTTGGGCAACATCTGTAGACAAAAGTACGTGAATGAGGAAAGCTTGTCTACCCTGGTGTGCATCGTTTGTTCAAGCCTTCTGATTTAAATAGTTCAGAGCTTTAAACCTAGTGCAGGGCTCTCTCAGAACCGTGGTTAATTCAGTGGTGTTGCTAAAGGCAGGCAGGCAGGCTTTGAAAACAGAATCCACAGGCGTTTGTTTGTGTGCACATGGGTACCTCAGGCAGTACTGGCGGGTTTTAGCTCAAAAAAAATAGTGATTTTGTTCAGAAATAATATGGCAGTGTTCTGCTTTGCTAGGAAAGATGATGCGTTGTGTTCGCTGTCCTGTCGCATACCATGCTGGAGACGTGTGCATTGCTGCAGGATGTGCAGTCATCGCTTCCAACAGCATTGTTTGTACCAACCATTTCACTGCCATGAAAGGAAAGAGTCATCATGCACATGTCAATGTGAGCTGGTGCTTTGTGTGTTCAAAAGGTAAACTGATGGAAAGCTCTTTCATAAATGTGGCATCAAAAGGTTTTATTCTTCTATTTAAATTTCATTTTACTAATCTGTTTATAGAAAATTATTAGAAATGTGGCATTTTAAGCTAGGCTTTGTTAGATATTGAAATAACTTCAAGCTGGCTTGTGGTGCTTCAAGTCTTTCAGTCTCCATTTTTTTGCAGATATAATTTATTAAAGAATGTTTTTACTTGGACTTCATCCAGCACTCAGAAGCCTGATTTAATTCTTTGCTAGAGATACATAATGAGAAGTATTTCTCTGTTCTTTCCCCTGAGTTCAATGTACTGAAGCTTTTTGTGATTCTTTATTGCTAAAACGTAATATTAAAACATAAATATTTTAAGGGTTGCTTTTAGTTTAGCAGCAGACAGCAAATTGAATCAGTTTTAGTTGTTGCTGGGAGTGCTACTAATTAAGGGTGGTTTGGCTTACACTGTACAATAAATTCATTTCTTATTGAAAGCCACAAAATGCATAGCGCTGATTAAACTGTAGCAGTGGAAGTTTACCTGATTTGTTACCAAATTAACATGCAGCACAGCAGCTTTTAAGCTGCAGCTAACTTCCCACTTGATAATTCGTGGAACAAACTAACAACATCATTCCCTCTGTAGCAGGGCAGCGGGGTCGGGGGGAGAAGAGAGGCAAATCTGTTGTTAAAATTTTGTGTACAGTGAAATATTAATATACATTAAACTATGTTAAATCTATTGCAGTCATTAAAGTAAAACAAAGTAATTATAATCTGCAGTGCATTATTCTGCCTTTGTTATCTCTAGCTGGCTTGTTATTTTGTATGTATTGCCAATCCCAGCCTGCCAGGCATTCAGAATTAGTAAAGACCTTTTTGGTTCTGTGCACAACTAAAGGATACATGTTTGCTGCAGGCCAGCACGTTTAACCCTTCATTTCCTAACTGAACCTACCACATGGGTATCGCACTGCCTGAACCTGGTTGAAATACAGACCTTCTGGTTTTGTCTTGATGTTTTTCAATTATTTTTTTCTCTCTCCCTCTCTCTCTGAAGGAGGAAGTTTGTTGTGCTGTGAGTCATGTCCTGCAGCGTTTCACCCAGATTGTTTAAACATCGAAATGCCAGATGGGAGCTGGTACTGCAATGACTGCAGGGCTGGCAAGAAGCTCCATTTCCAGGATATTATTTGGGTTAAACTGGGAAATTACAGGTCTGATGAGCAGATGTATTTTGTTTTACAGTACTGGAATGTTTAAGAGTCATAAAATCAGTTGCTCTTGTAGGCCAGCCTTGCTGTACAGAGATATCTCATTCCTCTGCAAACTAGAGACCCCATCCCCTGGCAAGGTTCAAGTTCAGAGAGAGACTTGTAGCTTCCCTGCTGTTCTTGACCAAGGTGTTACTCGTACAGGACTCCTGATAGCCTTCTGAGCTCTGCTTCTGCTGTATGAGCCTTCAACCCCTTCTGTTGCCGAGATAAGCTGCCCATACAATAAAGCCCCCGTAACTTGTAATCGGCTAAATTACAGGCTGGGAGAGAAGTCACTCAGGTTGTTGGTGTTTTACACTTCACTGAGATTACAGTGAGATAGAGGTGGGTGGGGTTTATTCTAGAAAGCATTAGTAGTTATTATCAAAGCATTAATATCTATTATCAAAGCATTAATAGCTGTTATCAGCCGTCTCTTCATCTTTGGCAGTTGCAGTGATTGCAGGTCTTGTTAGAGACGTATTCCTGCTAACCGGCTGCAAGGAGCTCTAGATGGGTACTTGTCCTGCAGCCCAGCAAAAGTTTGAGTGTTGGGCTTTCCTTTCCTAAAGAAAAGTGGGGAAGAGGAGAGATTTTTGCATCCTCTTGGATCTTGGAAATAAGAAATACTAATCACTAAGTGCTGTTAAGGGCCATTTTGTTAAAACTGTCTCTCAGGAAAGAGCTTGACTGAAATGCTCTATTTCTTTATTTGTCCTTCTGTGCTAGGTGGTGGCCTGCAGAAGTTTGTCATCCCAAAAATGTTCCCCCAAATATCCAGAAAATGAAGCATGAAATTGGAGAATTTCCTGTGTTTTTCTTTGGTTCTAAGGATTACTATTGGACTCACCAAGCACGAGTGTTCCCTTATATGGAGGGAGACAGAGGGAGTAGATACCAGGGGATCAAAGGAATTGGAAAGGTCTTCAAGAATGGTATGTAACCAAAAGTAAACAAAAATAACCTTGCGATGTGCCTGACTTTTCTTCACACATAGCCTTGAGTCTGGTTTGTACAGTTGTTTTACAATATTGAATTTTAAAAATTGTTTTTGTGTCCTGGGCAGCAGTTGCTCTGACTGACTTCAAATGAAAGCATTATTTTCATGGCTTGTAAAAGACTAGCATCTAATTGTAATGATTTCTGGTTATTTTTAGTTTCTCAAAGGAAACAGTGAGTGTAACTGGGGGAAAGAAAAAGCAGAGTTGATATATTTAAGAGCACAAACACTCCAGAAACATTGTTTGCAACCAAATTGAATGATGGGAGTAGGAAGTAGAAGATGAATCTTTAACATATGTGGGAATGACCAAGTCAACCTGGGGGGAGTAATCCTCTTTTCTAGCATTTCTGTTGATACAAGGATGTTTTTTAGCTTTGCAAGAAGCTGAAGCTCGATTTCGAGAAATAAAGCTACAGCGAGAAGCCAAAGAATCCCAAGAAAGTGAACGTAAACCTCCACCATACAAGCACATTAAGGTAAAGTGTGAGGAAATGACACTGGATATCCTCCAAGGTGTATGCCAGCACCGGAGAGGAAGAGCTGAGTGGTGAGATGGGGAGGAATGGCTGTAATGATGTGCTGGTACTTGTGCTCTTACAGTCATGAGATGATGAAATCTTGCTTCCACTGGAACATCTGGAGTGGCAAAAACAAATTAGTAACCACTGTAATAACTCTTAAGAATAATTTCAAATGTTTAAATGTGTCGTTTGAACTATTTACTGTATTATTCAGGTCAATAAGCCTTGTGGTAAAGTGCAGATATATACTGCTGACATTTCTGAGATTCCCAAGTGCAACTGCAAACCCACAGATGAAAACCCCTGTGGCTTTGATTCCGAGTGCCTAAATCGGATGCTGATGTACGAATGCCATCCTCAAGTTTGTCCGGCGGGAGAGCGGTGCCAAAACCAGTGCTTTACAAAGCGCCAGTACCCCGAGACAAAGATCATCAAAACCGACGGGAAAGGCTGGGGTCTGGTGGCCAAGAGGGACATTAAAAAGGTAGGAATTGTTCCTGCCTAGCAAGGAAGTGGTGACTTGGGAGGTCCTCTGTGGGTTTGGTATACGCTTTACTAGTGACACTGGGTATCTTTCAGGGAGAGTTCGTGAATGAGTATGTTGGTGAGCTGATTGATGAAGAGGAATGTATGGCAAGGATAAAATATGCGCATGAAAACGACATCACCCACTTCTATATGCTTACTATTGATAAGGTAGGGGATTTTACTTCCCTCCCTCCCCCCTGTGTTTAATTATAACGTTACTTTGATGTCCCTTCCTTCTCTTGCCTACCTTGGTAGGGCACCCTGCTGCCCTTGATGTCGCAGTTTCATATATTCACAGTGTTGTATCTTCTTTGCCTGCTTGCTTCATATTCTCTCTCCACATTAGTTCTAACTGTGGAATATAATAAAGTAAATATTAATATCTATAAATTGTGTATTGTTGCTTGAGCAAAAGTATTTATCTGCCTAGTTTTAAAAGGAGATACAAAGTTTTGGGAAATCTTAATGGTACAGTTGAAATAACTACAGTTAGCAATCCTTCTAGTTAAATTTCAACAAGTTCTCTCTTAAAAGTGGTGTGGGATATAGTTGTGAGGCTGTGTCCTCTGTTGGGCATTTAATCGTTTTCTGCAGCTGTCTGTCCCTCTGTTTATAGCAAAACTGGGCTCGTACTTTTGTAGAAACTGTTTTCTGAAAGCACTCTGCGTTAGTAGCCAGCCAGCGCTCCACAAATTGATTCTGCAGCAAATTAATCCAGTAGATTAATTGATGCAGCAAATTAATCCAGCATCTGTGGTTCTCTGTGTACACCTCTTGAGTATTTTGTTCCTGAGGAGGGAAGAAAGCAGAGAAGCCAGTCAGTAGAGCAATAGATTTTTTTTATATATATGTGTATATATATGTACACACACGTATGTATGTATGTATTGTATTGCTTCAGTCTCCACACAGCTACTTAGGAGAAAAGCACGAGCTGGCTGTCAGTCTTGCGTCTTTTTTCAGTCCAAATCACTTTTCTTTGTGCCAAGAGGGTCCTGCTCTGCATTTCCACAGCTGCTGCCTTCATTAGCCCTGTAATGGGGGTTCCCGCACCGGAGTTCTTGTGAAACCCTGTTTCTCTGAACACTTCAGTTTCTCACCCCATTACTAAACTGACGCACACCCTCAGTGTGTTAAATGTCCAAACTGAACGTGTATTAGACTCAGTGATAAATATAAATAAATTACCACTGTGGTGCCTGTACCTTTACGAGGATGAGCTGTACGTGCAGTTGAGAGAGGCTGGGTGTGTGTGCACGTAAGTCACAACAATCATGCATCTGCATTATAAATTACGAGTTAAAAGGAAACTGTAGTTGTTCATAAATAAGTAGAGCTGTCTTAAGCAGCCCTGCAAATTCTTTTTGGCTATTTTAAGACTTTGTTTCCTTTTGTTAATGTCTGGTATGCTTGGAGGAGACAGAAATTAAAAGGCAGTTGTGTGTAGAGATGGGATTTTTTTTTTTTTTTTTTAGTTTACCAAGAGCTTGTTTTTGTTTAAACTAGGCTGGTTTGGGGAAAGAAAGCTGTTGAGAAACTGGTAATCTCTGCAAGTAATCATGCAGTGACATGGTAAATACCATAAAGCACAGTATTTGTAAATGCGTCACAGCTTTATGGATGCAAATGGAAAGGTAATTGGACTGAGTTTGAGTTTTGAAGGTTTTGTGGAGGGGGTTCTTAACATGACCACCAGAGTGCTCACAAGAACACCTATCCTGCCACGTGGCTGAGATGAGTTCTGGGAAAACGTGAGCTAGAGCACGAGTATTGCTTTGGGAGTGTCACGTTCCAGGCTACGTGAGACACTACAGTTCCCAATACAACATGTGCCACCGGTTTGCTTCTGTGCTTCTGGGTAGCAGCGCTGTTTTGGCTGCTTTGAGGGCGACTGCTGAGATTATCTATGGACCTTTTTGTTTGGTTATTTTTTTTTCCCCTGAGTGGGGAGATAAAACATTGATTCTGTTGCTGGTTTGATCTCCAGGACCGTATTATCGATGCTGGCCCCAAGGGAAACTACTCTCGCTTCATGAATCACAGCTGCCAACCAAACTGCGAAACTCTCAAGTGGACAGTAAATGGGGACACTCGCGTCGGGCTGTTCGCTGTGTGTGACATTCCTGCAGGTATTTCAGCTTCTGCTGGGTTTGTCTTCATTCCCTAAGTTAACCCTGCTGCGCGGTTACGAATGGGGGCAGATGTTTTTATGGAGCTCTCAAACAGCGTTTCTGCATCTCTTCTTCAAGTGACAGCAATAACCCTCAGGAGTGGGACAAGAAAGATGTTGAAAATATATATATATATATGTTCTGGGGTGTGTACAGGCACGTATTTCTCTCTTCTGTATATATAGCTATGAAAATAGATCAGCAAGCAAGTGATGAATGAGAAGGCAGATAATGAAATCTTTATTTGTTTGTAATAACTTTGATAGACTTTGTTACCTTGTCCTTCGTTTTGAAAGCGTTTGTCTTACCTCACTTCAGGAACAGAGCTGACTTTTAATTACAACCTTGACTGTCTGGGCAATGAAAAAACCGTCTGCAAATGTGGTGCCCCAAACTGCAGTGGATTTCTTGGGGACAGACCAAAGGTAAGTTACACGTCAAGAGAATTTGACGGTGTCTTGTCAAACTACTAGCCTTGTTTTTCTTTTGGGATATGCATTGGCAGGCCAGTTTCATGTTATGATAAAGGTTAATGCTGCTTGGACAGATGCTGGCTGTTCTCTGAGGAACACACTTCCCTGGCTGGGAAGATGGAAACAATCTTTTGCCAGGGATAACCTTGATGTTAAAGAATACATTTTTGTGCTGAAATGGTACAGCATGCAAGGCTACATTTGGGAACATCCTAATCTTTTTTTCTCCCACTTCCTCCTATAAGGATATAATTACACTAGGTCCTGAATAAGAAATATTGCTAGCTACTGGCCCTAGCTTTTGGTATCAGAAGCATATAAAAGAAAGGGTTGCAGAAGGAATAATTTTCACATTCCTGTTTGAAGTATGAAGGAGGGGAAGGATTATAGGAGCTAGGAACTGCCTGAGAATGAGCCTAACTAGAGCCAGTGAGAATATTCTGACATTTGCAGTTTATATTTCTCCCATCTAAACCTTTAAAATATTTTCTTAAGGTTTGTTAAAAACCTTTCACTTGAATGATAGAGTAAAAAATGCAAGTTTTGAATGAGAAAAAATGATACCAAATTATGTCAAGAAATGGCCTGATGATTCCCTCCATAAAATTGAGGTCAGTTGTTTAGGCTGGAAATTGGAAGACTTTTTTTCAGTCATAAGGAAGTGGAGAAACTTTCCAGTAGGAAGGCACTGTGGGGACAAGATCTGTTTCAAGATGCCTTTTTACAAGGGTCAGCATGGGTTTTTTGTATCAACACAAGACAGGCACTCTGACAGGTCTGGACCCAGACAAATTTGCCTGCGTGCAGTTTTGTTAGGTCGTGTAATATTTTTCCTTTGTAGAACTGGCATTTACAGATTGGCATCTTACTCTTCTAGAATTCTTCCACTAATGCCTCAGAAGAAAAAGGCAAAAAGACCAAAAAGAGAACACGGAGACGCAGAACGAAAAACGAGGGGAAGAAAGTGTCTGAAGACGATTGTTTCCGTTGTGGCGACGGAGGCCAGCTGGTGCTGTGTGACAGGAAATCTTGTACTAAAGCTTACCACCTCTCCTGCCTTGGTTTGGTGAAGCGTCCTTTTGGTGAGTCAGCTTGCCTCTTAAATATCTAACTTGTGGAGGTATTTAAGTAAGTTGGAACTTACTGCACTGAAACCTTGTTGACTGTGTCATCTAGAAAACCTTGGGTTTGTATGGTGAGAACTTTGTGTGTCATGTAGGAGCTCTTCTTGAGCATGGACATACAGTGATGGCTCTCCTGCCTCTCTGGCAAAATGAGCCTTTGGTTTTACAAGTGTAGGCCGTTGAGTACATCACTCGGTAGGAACGCTGTGGCCCTGTCACAGGAAAGTTGATGATACCTAAGAAATGCATGAGACTGGTTGAGTTCAAGCCAAAAAGCTGGCAGCAGCATCTGGAATAAAGCGAGTAGGAACATGCTGAGGGCAGCAGACATCAGGTTGTGGTGCCAGATACCAGAGGAGTTACCTGGTTCCACAGTCAGTCGTGTCAGGTGGGATATGAAGAAGCGAAGCGAGCCAAGCCTGCTGTCCCAGAAACAAGTAAAACAATGACTGGTAAAACACACTGGGACCAAAGAGTGCCTGTAGGTATAGCACACCAGCCATCCCCGAGGAAAGCGTGCAACTAAACAGGTGAGCGTTGTGATGGTGGGCAGCAGGTGACAACGTTTCGATACTCTGGGAGCCTGCAAGCTCTGTAAAACACTACTGAGTAAAGCCCAAATGATTTCTTCTAGCTGGAGTCGACTGCTGTATTCAGATGAGGGCGTGTCAAGTGTGCTACTCACTGCTGTCAGTTGAGCTTTAGAAGTATGAAGGTAGCATTTTGATTTCTAATGTTGGCCACGGTGGTCACTGTCTCCTCCTGCTTTGCCAGGGAGGTCATGCTCTGTTCATGTCAGCTGCTGAAGCACAAACCTCCTTCAGTTCAGGACGACGATGACACGTTTCACTCCCCACTGATACACTCTTTCTCTTTCTCTGTGATCACAGGGAAGTGGGAGTGTCCTTGGCACCACTGTGATGTCTGTGGCAAACCCTCCGTCTCTTTCTGCCACTTCTGCCCAAATTCTTTCTGCAAGGAACACCAAGATGGGACAGTACTAAATTCTATGTTAAATGGACAGTTATGCTGCTCTGAACACATTCTTGGGGTGGATTCTGTTGAAACTCAGAAGACTGAGAAACCCCGCAAAAAACTGAACAAGTTGAAGCCTAAGAGAAAGCAGAGGAACAGATGGATGAGAGCTGAATGCAAATAATCATGGACTGCAGTTTCTGCTGCCAACACTATCTTGTAGATAAGTTGTGAATATTACCAGGGAAGGACACAATTTTACATATATTCTGTAAAGGTTACTTGGGGGGGAATTTTTTGTTTTGTTTTGTTTTTATAAATCCACTGAGCCAACCACAGCAGTCTTCTGCTGCTTCTGCACTGATAACGAACTGCATAGTTCAGAAAATTTCAGGACAAACCAAACTTATTACTCAGCATTACAGTTACACTTGAATTGTTACGAATGTAAAAGGTTCCCTCCAAAAGAGTTTCAGGCTGGAGGTAGGTTAAAATCAAACCAGGTAGGCGTAAACGTAGGTTTTTGAGGTAGTATTTGTCAACCAACAGATGTTTAAAATAGTATATCCTTGAAAGAAGCTGTTAGCTCTCCAGTCCTTTTAAGTAAGAAATGGCTTGGTCTGTGGTCCCAATGAGATTCGCTTGCCTTGTGTGTTTTTGAGCAAGTGCTTGAATGCCATTCATGACCCAGGTGTTTATCTTGCTGTAGCCGCACACATGATGATTTGTTTGTCCTCTTACAAAATAGCTCTCCCATCCTTTGTAAAGAAGTGTGGTTTCACATACCCTTCCAGCCAGAAACAGAGCGTGTGGTGGGAAAGGCACACCCTGTACCAGAGAGGGGAAATCTTATTCTGTAAGAGATTTTTTTCTATACTGTTTTTTCCTGTATTCCAGTCTAGTGAAATAGAATCAACTTGATCTTGAGAAGCTGCACAAGTCTGGATTTAAAGGGATTACTGTCTTTCCATCTAGGCCCAATACTCCAGGATTTTTGTGTTTTAATAAGAATTAATCTTACAGAACCTATCATTTGAACAAAATCACTCAAATTTTTTTTTTCCCCCCTCCTTAACGTCAAGTAAAATTGCAGAGGCAAACATTCCTTTGGAACGCTTGGAGTCCAAGCATTGCAACGTTGTGATCATGCAAAAAATGCCCACCAAGAAGCAAAAACCCAACCCACGTACGAAACAGGAGCTGAAACTTGACTGAAGTGCAAAAAAGCTAAATTCAAAGCAACTGATTAAAAGTGAAAAAGCCAGTCCTTTGAAGAAGCACGTAAGAAACAATCTTAAATGTGAAATTTAGGCTGACTCTGTTCCTTTTGATAGAGTTCCCATAAAAACTGGCTACTTGACCTGGCAGACTGAAATTGCTCTTCACTTTTTTACGAGCTCTGCTCTCAGCTGTCTTACCACTGCTGTGCGGCGTCGGCAAAGCCATGTGGGATTCTTTGCTCCCATTGGGTCCTCACACTTGCAGTGGGATAAGTATACGAGATTTAGTATTGGTGGAGATAAATATTAGAACTAGGAAAAAACGGTAAAGAAAAATGTCTTTACCTGTTTTCTTCCCAGTGCATGTCATTGGTGTGTGGTTAGGCGGCGTTGCAAGTGAGTTTTGACTTGTGCCCTTGTTACCTAGCCCGTGTAACCACAGTGTGCGCCCTCACGTCCATTTAGTGATTTGTGTATGTTCTAGCTTAGTTGGCCTTTAATAGTGCAGAAACTCTGTGTAGCCCCTTTGAAAATGAAGCCTTGCTATATCATGAAAGTGTATGGGGGTTTTTTCCAAAGTATTTCTTCGGGGTTTGATTGCAGATTTAGATTTTTTGGAATTGCCAAAATCCCCATTTGTTCCCAACACGTAAAAACGTTGGTTTTATTAGAAGATATTAATTGAATGAGGTTTTAAATGTAGCGTTGCCCTATCCCCAACTCTTTTGTTTCTATTTTGTGACCAGACTGCTTTGGTATTTTCAACAATTTTTATAAACACTGTTGGAAGGTTATTTTTTTTTTTTTTCAAATAATTTTGAAAAAATAGCACAGTTCAAATTAGGGGGAAGTGTTACGTGTTTGCATGTTTTTAAAGTGGTATGACAAGCCTTGCACACAAGCTGGAAATGAAGATTTCTTAATTGATTTTGAGGGAAACTTTCCCTTTTGCTATAGATACTTGTTATGCCAGGACTGAAGCGTTGGCCTGTGCCTGAAATCAAAACCAAAAAATGGTATTATGTATGTTCCTCTCTCTAAGGTTAACTTGTGAGGGGAGGAAAGTGAGAATAGGTAATAAAGCAGAAAGATTGTCCTCATCGCTTTTAAACAAAATGAAGGAATTTGATGTCATTGGGACCATTTTTGAATACTATACCATGTAAGGAAGGCTTTATACGAATACCTTTAAGTTATTATAAAATTTTACCTTTACATTCCATTGCTTTTATAATTTGTTAAATTTTTTTTAGTTGTTTCGTTGCTTTTTCCTCTTCATATATAGGTGTAACAGCTCTGGCACCCTGGAACAGTTATGCCCCAGGCCCTAAGAGGCAGATACCCACTTCCAGAAGCCACCATCTCAAAACAGTTACTGACTGGCACTGCTGCAGTAACACCATCTGTTTTAAGGTCGGTCGCAGAGCCTACAGTTCCCTGCCTACCGTTCAGGTGGGCTCACAAGTACACTCAGTATGGCAGGACACAGGACAGCCACGCATTTTGTATCTGTCTGTGGGTAAATAAAGACTTTGGCATTCAAAGCAATCCCTCTCAGCACTCTTTTCCTAACGTTAAATTCTCACAATGAGGTCTGAGCGAGTGGCTGTTTGTCCCAGGTCTTCAGCTGGGAAAGAGTGAGTTTTCACAAGAAGCTGGGAAGAGGACACAGCCAGGACAGCTGACCCAAGCTGGCCAAAGGGATATTCCATACCATACGGCATCATGGTCAGTATACAAGGGGGGAGTTGGCTGGGGAGGAGGAGTCGCTGCTTGGGAATGGGCTGGGCATTAGGTTTTGGGCAGGGAGAGAATGTCACTGTGTATCACCTGCTTTGTGTATTCTCTTCTAAGCGTTACTTTCCCTTTGCTGTCCCAGTAAACTGTCCTTGTCCCAGCCCACAAGTTTTACCTTTTTCTTCTAATTCTCCTCCTCATTCCACCAGGGAGAGGGGATTGAGCAGGAGGCCACATGGCACTCAACTGCTGGCTGGACCTAAACCATACCAATCCTTTCTGGTGCCCAGTGTGGGTCACGAAGGGTTGGGATAACAGCAGATCTGACAGGGGCATGTTAAAGTTGTTACACACCTTCATTATATCATTTAAATAGTCCCTGTCACAGTGGTGGTGTTTGTTTACATGGCTCTGGCCTGTAAACCCGCCGTCGCTGTTCGTGTTCCTTGCGGTGCTGTTTGCCTCTGGGGCAGGGGTCTGGTTTCTGCTTCAGCTGTGTGATACCGACTGACGATACGGTGACATCGCTGGTCACCAGGTTAAGCTGGAATTTGTATGTGGCATTGCTGTCATGCAATGTCATGCACCTTGGGCAGCATCCCTCAGAACTGATTAGTAATCACACCCGATTCCCCCCTCTCTTTCACCTCCCCTTTTCCCTTCAGGCTGGTTACAGCAGCTTTTGTGGATTTTGAATTGGGATGTTCGAGCCAGTGTGTTCCTGTTGCTGGGTCTCCTGAATGTGTCTCAAGCCCTGTTTATGGTTAGAAAAAGCAGCTTTAAGAATACCACCCAGAGATCTTCCCCAGGGCTGGATAGTCATGGGTGGCATGGCACATGGGAGAGTATGGGCAGGTATGTAGAGAACTTCTCATCCCCTGTGGTTTGGAACTTTGCTGCTGAATTACTGTAGGACCTGGAGGTGATAGAATATTTGAACAGAAGAAGCTATGGCTATTCCAAAGAGGCACCATTTACTGCACTGTGCTGGGCCCTGGCCAGTGTCTACCAAATGCTGCTTGGTCTTAGGCAGTGCCATCAGGGGGAAGAGAGGGAAAACAGCCCAACAGGCACTGTGGCTACTCCAACCCTGGTGACAGGCACTACAGCTAAACCAGAAAACCAACATATGCCAGTCCCTGTACATAAGAAGAATTACACCAAAAAATAATTTTGCTTAGTAAGGGATGACAATGAACCAGAACCATCCCAAGAACAGGAGAAAGAGGCAGAACCAGAGGTCATCACCTGATCCCTGTCCCTGAGTGAGCTGCAAGACGTGAAAAAGTTTCAGCCCCCATGTAGGCAACCACATCGTTACCTGGCTGCTCTGATGCTGGGGTAATGGGCCGGTAGCCTGGAAGTAGAGGGTAGAGAGGCCAAGCAGCTGGGATCCTTGTTAAGGGAAGAGGGCATTGACAAGGTGATGGAAAAAGCCACAAGCCTTCAGCTTCTGGAGGCAACTTCTGTCACATGTGAAGGAAAGACATCCCTTTGGTGAAGATGATGTATGTCATCCAAGTGAGTGAACCACCATGAAGAGAAGCATCCAGTACCCAAGGGAATTAGCTGCATGAAAGATGGTTTATTATGACCTGGAAAACACACAGTTAGCCACCAATCCTGAGGAAGTCCAAAGTACCCAACCCATGTGGTGGAAGTTTGTACAGAGCACACCATCATTGGCAGTAATGGAATGTAAAGGCAAAGAGGCACCGACAGTGGATGAACTGGCTGATTGACTGGAAATATGAAGAAAGTCTTTTCTTCCTCCCTCAGCTTGACTGTACAGAAACTGTCCCAGAAGGTCCAAGAGCTTGAAGAGAGTATATCCTGTTCCCCACCTTTTGTCATAAGTTGACAATTCATCTCTGAGAAGGGGAAGCAAATAGTCAAAAACCCTTCAGAAAGGTGGGTTTGCCATAAAATGAAGTAAGATCAAGGGACCTGCACAGGAGATCCAATTTTTAGCAATAAAATGGCAAGACAGGTGTCATCAAATCCCAATGGATGCGACCAACAGAATAGCAGCTATGTCTCCACCAACCAACAAAAAGGAGGAGACATAAGCTTTCCTACACATTGTGGATTTCCAGCGAATGCATATCCCCAACTACAGTCTCATTGTCAGCCCTCCCTACCATGTAACCTGGAAGAACAACGATTTCCAGTGAGGCCCTGAGCAGCGACAAGCCTTTGAGGAGATCAAACAGGAGGCAGTCCATGCAGTACCCCTTGGGCCCATCTAGACACTGATCTGGGCCTTGAAAAGAAAATCCTGTGGCAGCATGGCACCCCAGAAAGAACTGAGTCAGACAATGGTCTCATTTCTGAAGTACCTTTGTAGACACCTGGGCCAAAGAGCATGGTACTGAGTGTGTGCATCACATCCCCGGTCACACACCAGACTCTGGGAAGATGGAACAGTACAATGGGTTGCTAATGACTACACTGAGCAAAAAGTGGTGGGACCTTCAAACATTAGCAATGGGCATAGGTTATTTAATTCTAGGGGGTCAACCAAACTTCCATGTGCTGTAGAAGGGGATAAAGTCCCTGTAGTGCACATGGAGAATGTGTCAGGGAAGACAGGCTGGGATAGCTCTGCTGCAGGCAAAGGCGAACACATCCAAGGGATTCTTTTGCTCAGGGACCTGGTGGGTGATACAGAAGGATGGGGAAGGCCAATGTGTACTTCAAGGGGATTTGATTTTGGGTGAGAATAGTCAATACATTAAATTGTATGATGTCAAATAACCCTGCCATTTTATGTTACCACTACAATTGCTATATGCTGTGTCAACGGTATCACAGTGAGAATCACCCAAATTAATGAAGGATGAACTTTGATGAAACCAAGGTACGTTGTGTGATGATGGAATTAGAACTGAATTCAGCAACCAGTGTCTTGACTACCTCCTTGAAATTGACATCTTCAACACCCAGACCAGAAGCATGGAGCACACAGGATACACCAGCCCTGAGCTCCGGGTGCAGCATGCAATACTCCAACGGCTCCAAGGCTCCTGCCTTGAGAGGATTATGGCAGATGGAGCCCAAAGTCATGGACTAAATGACCCCAAGGGACATTTTAGAGGGATGGCCCATAGACTAAGGGAATGGTATCTTTGTGTGTGTGTCTCAAAGGTGGGAAACGTGGTGAGTCACTGCTTGGAGACAGGCTGGGCATGGTGGGCATGGAGCACATTCCATCATGCATCACCCGCTCTGTGTATTCTTTTTTGAGTCATTATTTTCCTTTCCCTTTGCTGTCCCAAAAAACTGTCCTTACCCAAACTCACAAGTTTTACTTTTTTCTTCCAAATCTCCTCCCTGTCCCACAGAGGATTTCAGTTTCTGCATCAGGAAAGGTGGGGTTTAGGTGTCTTTTAGTGCAGGTTGCTGTGCCTTACTCTGCAGTACTGGGCAAAGCATAGGCTGAAGTTTTGTTAAAAAGAAGACGACAAAAGTTGATTCACTTTTCCTCCTCCCACTGTTAAATACAAGGGAAAGCAGTCTTGGAAAATTGTTTCTCATTATGTATTTCAGTCTTTTTTGGTATTCAGCAACTTAAAATTGATGTTTCTGTTACAAATTCGCCTAAATAACATTTAAATGTGGCATATTATGTGGCGTTAAATTACGTGTTTAGTGTCTTGCCCATCGAAGTAGAAAAACGTCTTTCTTTTTCCAGCAAACCCTTGGAGGCTGGTACACAACAGCTAAATTTAGCCTCTGCTGTTCTTCTGGCACGTGAGCAAGCATGGAAACCAGTGGCAGTCGAATAAGTTACATGTATTTTCATATAGTCTAGGAAGAATAATCAAATCATATCTCTGTTTATTCAATAGCTTTGTGTTCAGGGTCAGTTTTGTGGCTTTTTAAAATTTATTTAGAAAGACTTAGTGGGATTTTTCCACATTGTTGAGTCACATTAATACATGTCTGACTGCTTGAGAAACTTCAGTGTCTTATTAATTATTAAAAATTAATTGTAGCTATTTCAGAAGTTGCTATTAATTTTTATTTTCATATAAAACAGCTCTATGTAGTTATTTTTGCACCCAATTTTTTTTTTCTTAAAAAAAAAGCTGACCCACACTAAGCAAGCCTGGTTTGGTACCGAGGGAACTGGCTGCTGTCCTTCCATAGTGGAAGCTTTCAGGCCAAGCCTTCCTGACAGACTCTGTGGAAACAACGTTTTAACTTCATATAGAGCTAATCATGGCTGTGCTTTGCCTTGTTTTCATAGCATTGCTTGTCACAAAAATATTGACCTTTTTTACAGCACAGGTTTTTGGGTACAGTGCTCTTCTCTGGAGCTGGTAATTTTACAGGCCTTAATGACTTGGAGCTGGAGCCCCACAGTCCTTCCAGCTCCATTTCCTTGGGTTCAGTTAGCTGCCCCTGGTGCTGTTCCCACTTGGTCAGGTCGGATTTCAGTCGTGTTTTTCCTTTCTCAGTCAGGTTTTTTGTTTGGGTCTGGTTCAGCTTCATGGGTGGGATCTACATTTCCTGAAGGTTGCTTTGGTGCTAATGGAGTGCTGCTCTGCTGAGCTCCTCCAGTGCTGTGCATGGGGATCCTGTCCTGCCACCTTTGTTTGCCAGCTGAGAAATCCAGCTCCTGTTCACTATCATCAGTGTGAGAGAGACTTCTGGGGAGGATGAGGGGGTCCTGCCTGTGCTATGGAGTTTGGGCTGCAGTCATAGGCACTATCCCTGGTGCTGCTGGGCCATATTTAGATCACGGAATGGTTGTGAAGGATTTCTTCCCAACATCTAATTGAAGCCTCCCCTTGTCCAGCCAAGGACCATTCCCCCTTGCCCTGTCACTACAGCCTCTACTCCCTTCCTCTGAGGTTTGCTGGAATGTTTGAGCTGCTTTGGTTGCTGTTGCACAAAGCACCATCTTGGAGCAGGAAACAAAAGGGACAGGGTTGTCCCATAACCAACCCTTATGTCAGCTGCACGTGTTTTCCCACAGGCGAGAAGAAAGGGAAAGCGTTGAGCTCCCTGTCCTTGACTTACCCTTGATTAAAGTAATGGTAAAGTTTTGAGGATTGCTATGATTATTATTATTATTATATTATTTAAAATAGCATATTCTTAAAAGGAAGCATATTTTTGTTAGTTCCTGCCCAGGTGGAAATGCATCTAGAATATTGTGTCCAGCTCTGGGCCTCTCCTTGAAAGAGCCCAGCCAGGGCCACCAAGATGATTAAGGGAGTGGAACCCCTTCCTTATGAGGAGAGGCTGAGGGAGCTGGGCCTCTTTAGCCTGGAGAAGAGGAGACTGAGGGGTGACCTCATCAATGTGTGTAAATATATAAAGGGTGAGTGTCAGGAGGACAGAGCCAGGCTCTTCTCCATGATGCCCAATAACAGGATAAGGGGCAATGGGTGCAGCTGGAGCAGAGGAAGTTCCATCTGAACATTAGAAAAAACTTTTTCCCTGGGAGGGTGGCAGAGCCCTGGCACAGGCTGTCCGAAGAGGTTGTGGGGTCTCCTGCTCAAAACCCCCTGGACGTGTTCCTGTGTGACCTAATCTAGGTGATCCTGCTCTGGCAGGGGGTTGGACTAGATGATTTTTCAACCCCTACTGTTCTGTGATTCTGAGAGCGTCTCAATAACTGCAGCAGTTGATCCTCACCCAGTTTGTTCATCTGACTGGAGACACACAGAATTGTTTCCTGAGGGAAGGAGAAAAGTGTTTACCAGTGAATGAAGCCAGGACCTGAAGGGAAACTTCCCCACCACTCCAGTTCCGCAGAGCAGCCAGCCAGCTTGGTGGGCACAAGTAGCCACAACTCAAAACCTGAGTTTTATTTCTCCACCCTCACTTTATCCATACAGAAAGAGATGGCTCTTGGGTAAAACACTTGCCCCATACACAGACACCTGTATCACCCCATGGAAAGACAAAGAGGGTGATTGCTGATACCCTGTCCTGTGCTACCAGCCAGCATAGACTGGTTCCCTGTGCTCCGTCCCCCCATACGTTGTGTGTCGTCCTGAGCCTCTGGGTAGCAACAGAGACTTTAATGATCTCTTGGTATAATCTTGTCGTCTTCTCAGAATTATCACAAAGACAGCAAGGATTCCACCTGGAAGGCAAGGAAAGGTAGTTATTTTCAGAGGGGGAGTTAAAGTCTCACCTGCTCTAGGGCTTCCCAACTCAAGTATTCTCTCTGGTAAGTTAAGGGGGGTTGGTTTGTGGGGTTTTTTTCCTCCTACATATTCTGCATAAAAATAGTTTGGGCTGGCTATAAAAATAAATACTTAACTTTGACATTTCAGCTTTTCTCTGGAAGCTGCAGAGAATAACAGCAGGTTTTAATGAAATAATTTAGTGACTTGCTTTCCTACTCCCATTTACTCTCTGCTCTGTGACACTATTATTTTCCATTGGCATCTTACCCACTGCTGATCCCACCGCAGGAGCTTGTCAAGAAAGGGGGTTGCCCTGTGCAGGGCTTACACTGAAGCACAAGGAGTAACTGACCTAGATTAACTCTGAGTCTAGACCGTGATCAGGACTGTCAGGAAAAATTACCCCTAGATTGAGCAGAGCCATGGAAGTAATTGGCAGATATCAAGCACTGTGATGTGCTGTTGGTTTGTTTCCCACAGAAGCATAATCAGGGAAAACTGATCTTAACAGAAGAGCACAAATCTGTCGCTGTGATGCAACGTGGCCAGACAAAGATGTCCAAATTTAGGCTGCATGAGCAGACAGTCTCATGGTAAACAACTGATCTGTTAGACCAGCCATGCAATACTCAGGTTCCTGTGGGGCTGGGTCTTTTACCTTTCTTTGGAGCAAGCTTTGTGACTTCACTGAGGAATGTAGTTCTGTGACCTCAGACTTGTTTATCAGAAATGCCTGTTAATGGTCCCCACGTGGACAGGCTTCTCAGGAGCTTCATTTTAATCTACTTTTTCTAATTAATACTCGCTTCAAATGGCATCTGGCTCAGCAGGGTTTTGGACTGCAGCCTGGCACAAGGGGATCTGGGCCAGTGGAGGAGCTTCCAAAAAGTTCCAAGCCATGGCTTGTGAGGACAAAATGCTGCTCCCACCAAAATATTTCAGCCCTCTGGAGAAGTGCTGCTAGACCTATGGCCCCTTCCTCATATGCAGTCCCTTTCTCCTCAGGACCCAATGGTGTCCTTTCCTCTGGTGCTAAGAGAGGGAATTGATGAGAACAACCAGCCCTGCTGTGTTGTAGGAGAAGCATCTCTGTGCTCTCTTGTTCATTGCTGGGAACAAACCAGTGCCTCCAGGAGCTGGAGAGGTTTACAGTAAACAGGAGAGATTTAGAAATCCTTCCCTGTGAGGGTGGTGAGGCCCTGGCCAGCTGTGGCTGCCCCTGGGTCCCTGGCAGTGTTCAAGGCCAGGTTGGATGGGGCTTTGGGCAACCTGGGCTAGTGGAGGGTGTCCCTGCCCATGGCAGGGGGTTAGAACTGGATGGGGTTTGAGGTGCCTTCTAACCCAAACCACCCTAGGATTCTAATGACACATCTATTTTATCTCCCCATGCCATTTAACAACAGCCAGCTTGACTGGAGGATGGGTCTTCAGGAGGCATGTAACTGTCATGCTTAAAACACAGAAACCCATGGAGAAGAGGCTGTAATTAATCCCTTCTCTGATGATTTAGTCAGCTCTAGGACTTAGAGATTAAAATGTTGTGTCAAGAGAGTAGGCAGCAGCACTTTCAGTGGGGTTTCTGTTCATCTGTCTGTGCACAGGAGACAAGTCCTTCTTCCCACCTTGCCCTTCTGCCCTTTTTGCAATCCATAGCAGTAAGAATTGCTCATTTGCATCATAACTCTTACCTCTGATTAAACATCCCCCAAACTTTGATTAAAAACTACTGAACTCTCCCCTTCACTCTCCTTGCTAGGACTATGAATGCACATGCACTGGTCTGGAAAGACAATTCACAGTGTAGCTTCCAGGTGGAAAAGCTCATCCACCCACTGGCTTCCCCTTGCCCTAATGAGCTAATTATAGCAGGTGACCTGTGGGATTAGGGATGCTCCAATGGTGGCCTTTCCTTCTGCTGGTCACAAGGTGGACTACAGCAGCCACGCAACCAACGCTGCACTAGCTGCCAGCACCCCATCCTGCTGGGCTGCTGCAGCAAGGATTACAGAGTTGGGGGCAAGGAAGGTTTTTAGGAAGCTTCGGATCTCATTTCAACAGGAAATCCTCCTTTTTCCTGTTTTTGGGGCAGCCAAGAAATTCCTGGTTTGGGGTCCATACACACACCTGCTTCCCAAAGACAAACAGCAGAGGGGCAGCTTTATGGTACCCTTCTTCCTTCAGAGCACACACAGCAATACCCCTACCTACAGATGGGGACAGGAGTCTCAGTCACGTCACAGCAGCCAGAAAGACCTTTACTAGGAACCCATAAGATACACTGTCCAGACAGCACCCCAGGCAGCGCCCCAGCGGGGTGCCTAATGTTACCAGAGGACAGAGAAGACAGGTACTTACCTGCTGAGAAGGTGGCCAGGAGAACAACTGTCAGGGGAGTCAGCTGGCAGGAGTCCCCAGACTTGTAAAGAAAGAGCTCCATGCAGTACGTGGGCTCAGCGCTGCCCGCGGGGCAGAAAGCATCGGGGGGGCACTTGATGGGGTTCACGTCTGGACTCTGCCCAAGAGAAGAAGTAGTAACTAACTCAGCACTGGCAAATGGAGAAGACCACAAAATGTAACTGGTCTGGAAGGAGATGAGGCTACAGCATTGACACAAACAGAAGAAAAACAGCCAAGAAATGAAGCCTGCCAGGGTTAAATCAGCCCGCCCGCCCCTGCGGTGTTATTCAGGTGAGGGTGAAGAGCAGAGTGTGTCATTCCACATCAAGCTCCCCAACAGACTCCCAACATTCCCCTGACAGCCCGGTGAGACCAAGTGGCTCCGCAGAGCCAGACTCCTGGTGTCAAACCTGAGCCACCTCCCTCCATCAGGGCTCTGCCAGTGTTCAAGAAAGAGGCTCAGCTAAGAACAGCGTTAAGGGAAGTGTGTTCAGCTTGGCAGGGGATAGCTGGATTTGTCAGTCTGGGCTGTCAAAGCTGCTGATGGTGACTCACTGGGCAGTAGTGATTTTCTGGGCACAGGTCGCAGCTCTCCTCGCCCCGCTGTAACTGGTATTCTCCTGTCCCACAGAGCTTGCATTTGGTGTCACTGGGACCTTTGAACATACCTGGAATACAATCACAAAATTAAGGTTGGGGACGAGAGCCCGGGGCCTCTGCAATTACATATGGCTGATTCAGCTTTCAATGCTGCGAGGGTAAAGACCTTTAGATGCTTCATGTGCATAATAAAACCTGAGCTGGGATGGGCTTGGTGGCAGAGGGGCAGGAAAGAGCAAGCAGGGACAGAGGGACTAAAGGACAGCTGGGGTTTGATCTGGCAAACCGAGCAAGTTCGAGTAGGAGTACAGTGGGAGGTGGGTTTAGTAGCAAGCTCTGGCTTTAAAGCAGAGGGAGGGTTGGAGCTGGAGGTCAGCAGCGTTTCATCCTCTCTAATTCCAGATTCAAACGCCTGTCACAGCTGTTTGAAACTTGCTGAGCAAAGTTTAAAGCTCTGCTTAGTTTCCCAGGCTTGGTGGGAACGATGGGGCACAGCAGTGCTGGGGCTCAAAGCAGGAAATGCTTTTCTGTGTGTTCCAAATGCAACTTGACTGCAAGAAGCGCCCGCTGCAGTCTCCAGAGGGGAGGCTCTCCATTAGGGGTTGGGGGGTGGCGGGGGGCTGGAGCACCCTGCCTGCCTGCTGACTCCCCTGCTGTGGTTTGACCCTCTTGCAGTGACACGAGGAGCAGGGCCATCCACTCACTCCCCCCCCACTCCCACACATGACTGCCCCTTCACTGCCTGGTCCACTGGGGTAAGGGAGATACGAGCCTTCCCAGGAAGAAACCATTCCTCCTGGTGCTGAATCTGTGCATTCCCAGTGGGGCTATCACTGCAGCAGTTACCTGGCAGGCAAGGTGTACACTCCTCCGACGCCTCCTGAAGAGCCTCTTGCCCACCAGGACACGGCAGACACCCCATGCAGCTGGTGGTGCTGGGGAGACAGACAGCACTGTAGGACAAGCACTTCCAAGACCAGCCCACCAAAGAGGAGTCTCTTATATGTGCACAGCCTGAAGCCTCCCAGGGTCTGCTTTTGCCCCTTTGTGGGCATTCACCATGTCCCTCTCAGGTGTGGTTTCTCACATGTCTAATTCCAGTCTGGCACGTGGTGGCATCTCTGTCCTCCCTTCGGTGGCTTATTTGCATGAAACCTCTAGGTACTTGCTTTCCTAGAAGCTGCTGTTCCTTAGCAAACTTGGCTGGAACTGGCCCGTGGGTACCAAAGGGAGCTAAGAGAGAGACCTGTGATACATCCAGGTAAGCCCTGGGTCCAGTCTTGTGGCAAGTTAATCAAGGTTCAACAGAGATCTGCTCCATATCATGGGACAAGCTAGCCCAAGGTGAGGTCAGAAGGAAGGTAGATGTTCACGTCCCAATTCACCTGCTTTGGATACAGATCCTGCAACCTCCATGCAGGCATCACTACAGAGCAGGGTGTGGAGCCCATCATGACATATCCCACCATCACCTCCCCCAGGCCCTCTCTCTCACCCTGGAGGTGACAACTCAGCCAGGGTACTTCAGCTGCTGCCTTCTGCCTATCCTGACAGGATAAACAAACCAGTAGCTCAGCTTGAACCTACAAAACCCAGAGCGATGCTCAGCTCAATCCCTGTGCCAGTATCAGCCAGTTTATCAGTGGTGTGCAATGCCCAGACAACACAGTGACAAAAGGAAGTTGCGAGCTGATGCTCTACCACCTCATTCTGGGGTATCTCCCCATCCAGCCAGCCCCCCCCCCACCTCATTATCCCACCCCTCTCCCAGCAGGGTCAGCACCAACATCCCTCCAGCCAAAAAGGCAGGCAGGTAATTTGCCTTTGGCCACTACATGGGTGGTTCTAGCTCAGTGGCCAAAAGAAAACCACCCCTCCCTGTCCACCTGACAGCCAGCAGCACAAGTCTTACTTGCAAAATGATCCAGGCAGGCAAGGCAGACAAAAAACTGCATTTTGCTGGGAACTAAAATACCCTGAAAAAGAGAAGAGTGAGGCTTCAGGATCTTTCCTCCACCATCCCTGCCCCACATTGTTGTATGTTTGCTCATCTCCAATTTACAAGCAACAAAATCACCTCCCCACAACACACTCCAGGCAGCTTCTCATGGGCTGCCAGGATGGTGGGGCTTGTATTTGTCAGAAGCCCTGAAGTAGCAAAACAAGGTTCCTAACGACCTCTGCCATGCTGAGGGACATGTGGGGGGCTTGGTGGCACTCTCATGTCCTAAATCCTGCCAGGAAGAGGGAGGCCTGGGCACACTGTCAGCACGACAGGTTGGACTGGAATGAAGCTGAAACAGGTGGTGATCCCAATGCTGGCCCCTGCGTTACTCAGCTGGAGCAGGGGGAACCCTTCTGGTCACCTCAAGCTCTCCAGGGTCTCCCCACCTAAGAAAAGCCATCTTCTTCCCCCTAAAAAGAAGGATTCCAGGCCCATTAACAGGGTGGCTCTGCTCTGTACAGAGATCTGCTGTTTGTTCTCCCTGCCTGCACCATCAGGACCATGAAATGTGGGAAGAGGAGGCTGAGGGAAGACCTTTTCACTCTCTACAGCTGCCTGAAAGGAGCTTGTAGCGAGGTGGGAGTTAGTCTCTTCTTCCATGGAGCAGGACAAGGAGAAAGGGTCTCAACTTGTTCCAGGAGAGGTTTGGATTGGATATTAAGAAAAATTTATTCACTGAAAGAGCAGTCAGGTATTGGTACAGGCTGCCCAGAGAGCCCAGGTGGAGCCACCATCCCTGGAGGCATTCAAAAAATGCCATACTGAATAGCTGCTAATTAGGTTTCCCATACACACACGCTAAGCCTGTTTCAGAGGTGCTGTTGTCCCGTCTTGCTCATATTGCACTTGCCAGGCACAGAGCAGCCTGCCGAGCCCCCCAGTACTGTTCAGACTGCAGGACACTGCCTACCAGGAAACAAGGACAGTTTAGGCTAATCTGTGTCATCAAAATGACTTTTATTTTCCCGACTGCCTCCTCCTTCCCCATCAGCTTCACAAACCACCTCTCCCGGCCTCCTGGAAAAGGCTCTTGCTGCAGTGGCAACACCAGCTTGTTGGGAATAGGAGCATGGCCCTCAGATCTGTTCTTCCCGTTTTAATAAGAAAACAGGTTGGGAAGAGACCTGCTGTTCTATTTTTAGCCTGAACAAAAGAACCTGCATCTGGCCACAGGAAAAAGCTGGGCGCGGCCTGAGGGAAAGGCGCTGGGGTGGAACACAAAGCCAGGCCTACCTCTGCCACACGCTCTGCAGGCTGCAGCCCCCGACTCATTCGCGTAACGGCCAGGCGGGCAGGGACGGCATTCGGTGCTCCCTGTGAGGCTGGGAGAGAAGGGAGCAGAGGTGAGCGCTGGTTCGGGGCACCTGGGCCTCCATCCACTTTTGGAGGAGGAGAGAGAAGGGCACAACTCTGCTTCACGAGCAAGCCTAGAAACAGGGTGATAGTAATGAAGGAGTCTAGGCAGAAAAACAGCAACTTGAGCTCGCCTGAGCGGTAAAGGTCCGCTGGAAAAATGAAGCTTTCTGTATCTTTAACATCAGAGACACCCTGCAGGCTGGGTAGGAAAGGATGGGTTTCCCCACTCTGAATTCTAGGTCTTGAAAAACACGTGTCAGCCAGGCTCACAAGCCTTGGTTTAAAGTCAGGCTGTTAAAGCCAGGCTTGGAAATTGAATTGAGCCAGAAAGGTGCCTGCTGTTCAGCGCCCATCAGCGATTCTAAAAGGAGCTGCTCTGTTGCTGAAAGTCAGGTTGCCTTAGGAGTTGAAAAAAGGAGCTAAACCCCAGGCACCGATGTACGAGAGTCCCGACCGCGAGTAACTGGGACTGTGGGAAAGGGGATGTAAGGAGTTAGGCCTCCGGGAGCAGGGGGAGGAAAATGAGGAAAGGCAGAGAGAGAGAGAGAGGAAAGTTGCTGCATTCATCACCAGCAAAGCCAAATCCCCAACAAGAAGCATGTATAAGTATTTGTGTGCATGCTTAGGGATGCTTTAGAGGAAAACAAGGGCATGCTCTTCAATTCCTTCAGAAACCCCAGGGCTGAGCAAGATTTGTGGAAAACCATAAAAACCAATTGGAAACACAACAAATGCTTTGCTTAAAACAAACCAGGACCGGGCCCGCACCAGCCAGAGCCGCTCAAAGCCCGGGGAGCCTGGATTCTCCAAATACCACAAAAATGTTAAACGATCCCGTCGGAGCCCCGAGGCCCAGGCAGCTGCCATGGCGACTGCCATGCACACACTGTGCCTGCTGGACCCCCCAATTTCTGGTTCCCCGCCTGTGACACACGCAAACCCAGCCGCCACTCGGTCCTGCCTGGCCCCCAGCTCTGTAGTGCCCTTTCTGACAGCATTTGTGTGTCGGCCTGGAGGCTGATCCTGTTCTCTTTGAAAGCTCTCAGGGGTAAACGAGGTAAAGCAGGTCCTCATGGCACAAACAGCAACGGGGGAGCACAAAGGGGGAACTGATGCTCCCTCAAATCTATGGGCTGCCGTGAATGTACTGCGTGGTCTCCTTGTACTTCCTCAGGGCCAGGTTTTGTTCCCTCTCCGTAGGGCTGACCCAAACGGAGATGCTCTGCAGGGGACATGGTCCAGGGAAGGCCCCTCCTGTCCCCGCAGCTGCCAGAGGGACAAACCCCACCGGCTGCTCACAGCAGGCATCGGATGCAGTAGGGAAAACCTCAGTGGGAAACATGCAGGGACACGTGTGTGCGTGTTCCTGCAGCCAGAGGACACTACATGGCACCCCTGGGATGTGGCAGCCCAGTGAACTTGCAAGGTCACACTTCTGCCTGGGACACCTCGTTAGCTTTTATCAGCTAAGGATGTTGCTTCAGTTGCTGGTGAATAGAATAGAATGAGATCCCTTGGAGGTGACAAATCTTGAGAAAGTTTGGGGCAAAGCACAGAGGTCAAGCCAGTTGGCCAGAGGTATCCTGGAGAAAAGCTGAGGAATGAACCCCACTGCTCACCCCCAAGTGTCCCTCTGCCACAAAAAGATGTATTCTCTCCTAGTACATATAAAAGACCATGGAAAAAAGAAGAAAAGGGGGTAGCTGGCTGCTGGGAAGCCCTCTACAAAAGCACCCCCATGCCAGTGTCTGCTGGAGAAAAGAATTCAGCAGCACTGCAGAGGCACACCCCTTCACACCTCCCCCTGCCCCATGGGGAGGTCTTTCCCAGTTTGGACTGTTTGTACACTTAAAAGGCATGTAGCTGTTTTGGCTTTGCAGTGAATGAGCTCCCTGTGACCCAGTCTGCCACAGAGCCCTGCAAGCCTCTGCTGCCACCGAGTGCTTGCACCATGGGTGGGTGCTGGGGCAGCAAGCCCAGAGCCCTTGGGATGCAAAGCCCTGCACCTCCCCCCGAGGAACCACCCTGGCAGCACTTCCCCCTTAGCCCAAAGGAGGAGACTTCTCTGGCTGGGAAGCATTTTGAGGGAGAGTGCCCACCACCCCGTGCCCAGGGGCTGAGGCACTTACTTGGTGTAACGCCCCTGTGGACAAGGCAGGCAGGATGGTTGCCCACTTTGGGGCTGGTAGTGGCCCAGTGGGCAGGAGATGCAGGCACTGGGGTCCGTACATGAGCCCCCCGCACAGCACGAGCAGCTCAAGGAGCCTAAATTGGAACAAAAGATCAGGATCAGGACTGAGAGACTCAACTTGAACCCCTTTGCTTGTCAGAGCAGATCACTGCCATGAATGCAGAAGTGTGGGGAGGCAGCCCCCCCCCCCCCCCCCCCCCAGTCCCAGGAGGTACAAACACCAATATGAATGCCAGTGACCCAGGAGGGTTTTCCTTGCTTTCCCTCCAACACACAAACAAACAAAAAGGAAGGAAAAAACCCAACATACTCCTTTGGATTGCTGATAATTCCAACTTGCGGGAAGCAGAAAGGCCCCAGAGCAGAGGATCTGCCTTCAGGAGCAGCAGGAGCTTTTCTTTGGGCACAGGAACCACGACATTCCCATCAGCCACAAGCTCGCCCTCTCTGGTCCACGAAACAAATCCAAGCTAAGGGGGATAACCGGGTGGGAGTTGCTGTAGCTGCACATGTCAATCCTGCCACCCCACTGCTGGCAGGAGCCAGTGCTGGGTGCTGCAGCAACCGGACACGGGTAGGGGGAAAGGGGGTTGGACCCGATGATCTCTCGAGGTCCCTTCCAACCCCTACGATTCTGGGATTCTGTGAAAGGATCCTGTGGATGAACATCCTGCGCAACGGGGCTGGCAGGAACTACCTCCTGTCTCTGCAGATGTATCCTAAACCATCAAAGCTGTTTATCCCTCTTTTAACGATTGCCCTGCAGTGGTGGAAGCAAAAAGTACATGGCTTGTATCTTAGGGATTTTTTAGGGGGGTGGGGTGATGGTTGTTTGAAAAACCTGAACTAACCACAACACAACACATAAATAACTTCTGAAAAAGGTAACATTGTGCACTCCTGACCACAGAAGAGGCTGGCCAGGTGGTTTCTCAAGCCTGACTGAAAAGGCCGTTCCTATAGCAGAGATTCTCTTTCAAACGTTTGAGACAGATAGGTGGAAGCCCTCCTTATACCTGGCATCATATCTCAAAACAGCATCCTCCTGCCAATAAATCAGGTTACACTTGTGTTACACTTTTCAAGCCACAAGCCTACTGCTTCCTCATCTTCCCCAGGAAGCCTTTGGAAGACAGCAGGAGGCCAGCAGAGGCCAAGCTCTTCCTCTTTCAGGGAGGTGTGACGAATTAGTTGTGCTCCTACTGGCTGTCCAAGCCTCTAACAGGAGGACACGTGCCAGTTTCACCTCCCTTGAAAAGTTACTTTTCCACCTAACAGAGCCAGAGTAAGCACTAAGCACCACGGGCTCTTACCTTCGTTGGGGAACGTCCCTGGGGAGCAGCGGGCACAGGCGGTCACGTTCACTCTGCTGCAGTTGGAGGGCTTGGCAGTGGTGAGGAATGGAGCCACTGACGGGACCCCAGGAGATGTGATCTCACCTGGAGGGGATGCTGGGGTGCTGGTGGACGCGGCCATGGGTCCTGTAGGGGTTTGAGAGGTGGTTGTGCTGGCAGAGGTGAGGACAGTCCCATCCGTGGTGGCAGGCAGAGTCTGAGCAGGTGTTTTTGTGCTCAGATCAGAGGACGGTGCTGCCGTGGATGCCACAGGGTTTGCAGCGGTTGATGCCACTCCAGCCGAGAGCGTTGCAGAGGCAGTTGGGGGAGCAGTGGCTACGGTGGGGGTTGTACTGGGAGGTTCCAGGGTTGATGCAATGGGGACCTGGCTGATAGTTGTGCTGGGAGGCACTGATGTTGAGGCAACAGGGTCCTGGGTGGTGGCTGTCTGGCCTAAAGCAATACCTAAGAGAAGAAAAAACATAATTGGTGGCCAAATTACTGTTCTCCCTTTAACAGAGGCTTCCCGTGAGGCCTTTACCAACTGCCCAGCCCACATGTCCTTGCTTGATGTCCAGAAGCTCCCTTCTGCTATGGTTTACCACAGAGCGGTCCAGAAGCAAGGAGGGAAACAGCATTGGCAGCATCTGAGAATCCCTGGCACGTGAGAGACTCATCAAGGAAATGAAGGACAGGGACCACGAGGCCACAGCTCAACTCAGCAGATGCCAGTGTCCAGGAGGTCTGGCTCTCTGAGATGAAAGGGTGTGAGAATTGCCTGAAACACTTGATTTTGTTAGCAGCAGCTGTGGAGACATCCCACGACAATCTATTTAAGATGCTTGTCAGGCAGCTGGCTGGTTTATCCCGCCTCTGTTAAAGGGATCAGCAAAGAAAAGTCATGGGTTTGAGATTTATGGGTTTTTTCTAAATCTGTTCTGGAGATGGATACTGTAACCAGAAGGGAACCTGCAGGCCAAGACTTGCTTTGATTCCAAAATCTCCCCATCAGAGTGGGGACAGCTGTCATCTTCAGAGACAAGGGGCATTGCTGCAGTTTGGGTGGCTTTGGGGTGATACAAACCAAAACGCTGTCTGCTGGCTCGTGTCATCCCAGCACACAGCCCAGGGGCTGCCCTTCAGCCTCCCACGAAACGAGACATAAAAGGCGGCAAGCCGGGTTGAGGCCGGCAGCGTGGCACCGAGCGAAGGAAGCACAGCGAAACCAGAAGGGGCAGCTCCCACCACAGCAGCTCCCACGTCAGTTTGGGCCGGAAACCCAGGGCGGGGACTTACCCTGAAAGCAGCTTCTGAACACATCCAGCTTCACGCAGCACCGGCGCGCGGCTGGTACCGCGCTGCTCGGCAGGCGCCCCGGCCAGCAGGCCTCAAAGCCACCGCAGCAGCAAGAGGGGCTGCTGGAATCCCATGGCCGAGCGCTACGGGTGGCCAGCGCTCAGCCCCAGCACCGCCACACAGCCCGAGTTAATCAATGAGTCCAGTTAAATTGCTGCAGCGAGATCAGGACACCAAATCAAAGGGTCCTTACACAGTTGGGATCACATGGAGAGGAGTTGCTCCCTCCTGTTGCACACTGCCTGCTTTGTGCTCCGCAGAGCACACGCCCCCATCCTTCTGCAACCAGCAACCAAAGGGGCAGATGAGCACCCAGCTGTCTGGGCCACCACCCATGTTTTCTTGCTGTAGCCCCCAAAACAGAGATGCTGAATTTAACAGTGGCCATTTTGCAGCATATTTGTTTGGCCCAGGCCCAAACCTGAATGACGTGGAGATGCCAGTGCCGGTGTTAGGCAGGGAGAGGAGTTCTGCAGTACCCACAGAGAACACCAGCACCTCGGCCGTGCCTCAATCCAGGATGGAGAGGTAATTCCCCTCATCTGACTCACTTGCCTGAAGAGCCAAAGCCGGCCTGCTTCTCCTTCCTCATGTCTGGCAGTAAGCCGAGTCACTCCAGGTTTTTATTAAACTAATCTCAAAGCAAACACTAGCAGTAAGTCAAGGGCAGGGTCAAGTTCTCCTGGGAAAACCTCTCAGAAGGACCACTGGGATCAAAGTCCGAGCTCCCAGAGCAGCCAGTCCCCACCCTACGCTCAGCTCTGCCAGCAAGAGACTCTGCGGTGGCTTTAAACACCCTGGATTGCACCCAGAAAAATTAATTTTATTGGTGCTTTTTTAAAAAAAGCCCCAACATTATTTTTTTAGTTGAAGATTGCTTCTTGGTAAGCTGTCAGGAGCTGGTTGGTCGAGGTGTTAAATGGTGGCCCTGTTAAGAGGGAATTTTTAACAGCAAAACTCTTCCCATGCCATGTTACTGAAGCAGTCCTCAAGGAGCAGCTTCAGTGGCCACTGGCAGCCTCCAGTAGCTGGTACCTCATACAGCCACTTAAACAACTGCTGGAGAAAAAAAGTAGGAGGTAGGTGGGGGAAAAAGAAAAAAAAGTTGTGAGCATCTAGTAAAAGCGGGTGATGGTTTTTTGACCAGTTACAGCTTCAAAGGTGGGAAAAGGACCACACAGTTCAGCCTTAGCCACATCAGACCACTTTGCCTCTGCACTTATGCTCCCTGTGCCAGGGAGCAGTGGCTTTGCTTTCTAGAGACTTTTTTTTTTTTTTGAGGGACACTGTGAATCACCAAAAGTATCTCCAGGGATGCTTCAAGGATGGGTCAAATTTTGTGTGACACCTTGGCGCAATGTCTCACTCTGAGGGCCTTGGGGGTGACAGGGAAGGTTACCGAGCTCACCCCTCTGGGCTGGGAAGCCAGGTGGCCCTGCTGACCTGCAAGGCACATGGGCACTGGCCCAGAACTCACAAAACCCAGAAACAGGAGGGACACTCCCTTGCTTTTTTCCTTCTCTCCAACTTACACAACTGCACAGCCTATCATTCCGAAAAAACTAACCTTTCGAGCCAAAACGCAAACAAGTGAAGATCACCATCAGCTCTGGTGAGTTCAAGGGCACCTGAATCAGCAGGTGAATAATTGCCTCCTGAAATGGAGAGTTTCGCCAAATTTCGTGACTTTATGAGAGTGCCAGACTACAGCTCATACCTTGTTACGTGCTCAGCCTGCCCTGGACGAGGCTCAGCAGGTAACTGCCAGGAGCAGCTTTGCCCCTTGCCAAGGAACGCTGTAAAACCCAAGTTGTCCTATCAGGGCTGATGGGTTCACACTCTGAACAGGGCCCCCCGCAGCCTTCAGCCCCCCAGACGCCGGTGGGCTGCAGCAAGGAGGGAACAGGGCAGCACCTCGCTCCCCCCAGTTGCCCGTGGCCAGACCTGCCCTGGAGGTATGTGATCTGAAGCCCCACAAGTTCTGCAGGTCCCACGTACCAAAACCAGTAACTGTAAGAACACAGGTGATATTTTTGGTTTGGGGTTTTTTTTTTGCTAGGTGAGCAGCACAAAAGGGTAGGAACAAGGAGTGGAGCAGAGAGAGGCACGATTACAAGAACATTCAGGCAGCTTTATATATGCTCTTTTTCTGACAAAGGCCCAGCTACCAAATGAGCCCCAGGAAGCATCCTGTCCCTTGGGGTTTAAGACAAAGCCCTGAGGAGCTGTTGCAAATCCTCAGTATGCAGAGTAAACAGGGCTCCGTTCTCCTTCCTTTTTTTTTCCCCTGGCAAAAGCAAACTTCTGTACTTATCCTGCTCAGCTGCTTCCAATGCTGCAACCCCTTCAACCTTCACTGCCTTTCCCACCTTGCCCCGGGCTCTTGCCCTGCCCTGCCACAGCACCCTGAGACGGCAAAGCCCGGTTACGGTGAAGCGCACTATGTCTTTACCCACCTCCATACTCAGGTAGCAGAGCAGTGCTGCTTTAGGAGGACTTACCTGTTAAACATGCCGTGGTTAAGCTCCAGAGCAGAGGAGAGGGCCAGGCACTCATCTTTTCCCCCGAGGAGTAACACAGCTTGTCAAAAGGCAAGGTCAGCAGCTCATCTCCCACGCCCGACTTTATTCGCCTCCAGTTTTGTGCCCAGTGTTGTCACCTGACTCGGATCATGCGGCTCCAGTCAAGTCAACCTCCCCCCGACAAAGGGGGGCTTTATATTCGGAGACTGCAACGGGTCTTAAGGCATTACCAGCCTTCTCAAAGCGCAGTGCGAATCAAGCGTTGAGTGGAAGAGCAAATCGAAGCCTCTCCTCGCAGCGCGAGGAAATACAAGCACCAGAAGTGTCCCTGGGGAAGCAAAGGGCTGGTAGAGAGGAACAGGCAGAGCCACGCAGCAGTCCTGGACCTGGCTGCTGGCCAGCCCCCCGTGACCTCGTCAAGTGAGAGGATTTCATGTTTTAGGCACCCGGGATTTCCTGAGAGAAGGAAAACAAGAAGAGAAACAACCCCAGAAGGTTCCAAGTGGCTCCCACCGTAACAGAGACAACCATGCCATAACCAAAGCTTACCCTCTGCAGGGTGCAGAGCTCTCCCAAGCAGTGTTTAACTTCTCACTCCTTGCTCCCAAGGTGTCCAATTTGATACCTGAAGTTGTTGTGATCAGAGTCGAACTCAGCGATCCTGGTGATGAAGGTTTTTAGGCGAGTGCATCAAGCTTACAGCAAGGCCTCATCCCATTCTCTGTGTGTTACCCAGTGGCTTATGGTTCATGCCCTGAGGCCGGGACCTCCTGCCTGTGCCCACACTGCCCAAGGACACAGAGGTGTCAGTGGCTTTCTCATCTTGCAGTCCTGCTTCAAAAGATCTATTCCATTTCCCTCTGCCCACGTCAGTTAGTGATCAGCTCTGCTGAGACTCCACTGCGACAGAGGATTTCCTTTCCTGTATGGATGAATGCCACATTAGTCTGATGAGATACTCAAGACTTGTCTGGACACCTACCTGTGCAGTATGTCCTGGGGAACCTGCTTTGGCAGGGGGGTTGGACTTGATGATCCCTTCAGGTCCCTTCCAACCCCTATGATTCTGTGATCTCACGTACATCACATCTTCCCCCAAATTCAGGTAACAGCTGGCTACTCATGTGGGGCTGTGGATGCTCAGCACACAGAGCCCCCCCCAGCCACGTGTTTGATTTGAGCACCCACCAGCCCCTGCAAAGGACCTCCTTCTCTGGTACCCACAGCACTGCCAGGGACACCCTCTTGTCCTCTGCTGTCTCCAGGAGCAAGACCATTGATACTAACATGCCTCATGAGAGTCACAGGGAGACCGAGCAGCTTCCTTGCCCCTTGTATCACCAGTTTGGGTGGGTATAAGCCAGCCGGTGACCAGCTGGTTTCACGCTGTCAAGTAACCTTAACCTGGGCAAGTTCTCTTCACATATTTCTCACCAAAGGTTTTACAAGCCTTTACAGAGGATGTTTGATCTCAGGTGGTGTAAACAATGCAAGGACCTGGTCCACCCAGACCCACGTGGGGCCATGCATTCTGCAGCCCAGCCAGGGGGCTGAGGGTCTGCAGTAGTAGGCAACTTCTGCACAAGTATCACAGGAGGATGAAGCAGCCCCACACCCTGATAAAACACCAGCAACCACACAGCGAGGTTTATTCTGCTAGAGGAGCTGGTGACAGGTCAGTCCCCTCCATACCATGAACTGACCCCCATGACCTTTCCCTGCACCCCCAAGTCCCAGGAGAAGTTACCCATTTCCCAAGCAGCTACAGCACACACACACTGGAAGAGCACTTCAGAGGCAACACCAACACTCATCCCTGTGACAACGCATCCACATGTGAGCCTCAGCCCAGCACACAGAGGAGAAAGATAAAGCACACCTTAACCCCCCTTACACACCCTGAAAGTGGCCCCCCACCCCCAGAGGAGGTACCAGAGCCCACCTGGGAGGCAAGGCAGGTTACTGTCCTCTCAGCTGCTTCAGCAACTGGGCACGTGGGACATGCTTTTCTGAGGGGAAGAGCCTGATCATTTACAAGCTCCTGCCCCGGCTCGTCTCCGCTGAGATTAAATGCTTTTGCTAGGTGGTTCAGAGAGAGTAAAACTCAGTGTCACAGCTGATCAGCAACAGGGTCCCAGGCTGGCACAGGGCCCTCCTCTTGTCCGTTGCTCTTCCACTGGTGGAGTGTACCATTAGAGAGTGCCTCGAAGAGCAGGCGTGGATTTCTGAGCTACCCAGGCATTCCACATCTGAGGGCTGAGCATCCATTCGCTGCCAGTCACCCGGGTGTCAGGCACACAAGCCACCTGTGTGTTCACAGCTTCTTCAGTAACAAACACTGAGCAGGAAGAGGCTCTCCAGGAGCATCCCTCTTCATGATGTCAAGCGTGAGCTGTCACCACCCCAGCTGTAGTTAATTGGGGTGCAACAGTAAGTGCTGTAGGGGTGAAAGGCTCCAGCTGAGGGTAGCGAGGACAGGAACCCAAGAGCTGAGAGCAGATAGACATCAGCCTGAAAACACTCCAACCTAAACGATCTGCTGCAAGGCCACTTCGCCCCACACGCTGGGGGTAGGGTAGTTTTTGGTGTGCTGCATACAGACATTTGACAAGACTGTGGTATTTAGGCAGTGTGTTCCTGATGTGGACCCTACTGTTGAACTAGCAAGAGATCCATGGGAACTGCAGCCTGGCTCCTGACTGGTACTTCTCTTGGAAAACACCAAAGCAACGCAGCTTGCTTATCTGCCAAAGGCTCTCTGGCACTTTCCTGTACCAGTATGAGTACCTGCAGTGGATGGGCCTCCCAACCAGGATGACTTTTGCCACAGAATTATTACCAGACTCCTCCATGGGCCCAGGTCTTGAACTCAGGGAACAGGGAGGTGGCCACCTGGACCTCATTTCAGGTAAGAATTGCCTTAGACTGCTGCTTATGAACGATACTGAAACCAGCTCTGTGCCCACACCACCCCTCCAGAGGCGAGACACACAAGAGCAAGCCACAAGCCTCAGGGCTCCTGAAGTAACACACACAGCTTTGTCCTCTGAACAGAGGTTAAAACCTGTACCTGACCAAATGGCCACCTGATGGCACCGTAGCTTTGGGGAGCAAGGACACACTGCTATGCTTCAGAGTCAAGACTAAAACTCTCTTAGCTGAAAAAATAGTTGCTTTTCTCAAACTGCACCAGCAGAAGCCTCCATCATCGGTGGTGTGCAGATGGCATAGCAAAACCCACAAAAGGGACCTGAAGGAATTAAAGTAATAGAAGAGTCATTAGTCACATTGAAACTAACAACTCAAACCTCTCCCTTTTCATAATATTTTCCTTCTGCATTTAGAAGGAATAAGAAGAATTAAAAAAAATAACAGTAGAGAGTGCCCAAGAAAAGGTGTGGAAGCAGTTTGTCCATCCGTGACAGTGTATGAACTCAGCCCAGAAGCTCGTTTTCTCCCAGGCAGCACTGACCTTCTAATTCTTAATTAGTCTCCATCAGCTAGAGAGGGTGTTAAAACATGAGAAGCTGCCAAGTGGGTGTGGGTGCAGAGTCAGCCTTGGGGATGCAGGTCAAACCCAGCTAGTGCTCTAGGCAGAAAAATTGCACTAACGGGTCAGCTGCCCTGGAGCAGAGCACACAGGGCACCTGGGGACATGCTTTAGGAGGCACAGCTGGACTTGATCTTCAAGGTCTTTTCCAACCTTAACAATTCTATGATTTACTGCAATAAAAGGGAATAGGTGTGGTTGTCTGACACAGCCGAGGCATTACCAAGCCAGGAAGGTCACTCCTCAGCAACTGGAGATGCTCGCACATTATTGCTTATTCTTGTTGGTCCTGTGGGGATGTAAACTTCCAAACACCCAAACTGAGGATGCTGGGCTTTCAAGGAGCAGCATCCAGGGTGTGCCAAGAACCCAGTCCTATGAAAATCCAGATATAAGAGGATGGGGCCCTCCCATGGTGCTCCAGCGGTACTGGATTCAGTACCATGATCCAGAACCAAGAACTCTGTAGAAGGGGAGATGCATTTGTAAGGTGCCTCACATTTTCCTTCAAGTTACTGCTTATATATAGACCTCCACGCTCTGGGCAGCTTCCAGCCATCAGAAGATCCCTGAAGCAGCATGAAGAACTGCTCTGGCAATGCTTCTGACATCTACACCTCCAGGTCCTGGCTGCCCAGGCCTCAAGCTTGAGGAATGGTGACGGTAGATGGTGGCCTGTAACAAAGTAAACCAGAATACTTGAGGGATGAGATTGCACAGGCATTGTTACCACAGAAGACACAGAAAAAAGAGTGTTTCTCTCAGTGGGACAGCTTTTACTGGACATCACCAAGGTCTTTGCAGAAGAGAGACTGAAATTTGTTTTCCAAGAGGATAAAGACATAAAATCCAGTGCAGGTAGAGGTGGTTATGCTGTCAATGCCTGCAGCACTTGGAGGAGGGAAGGAGGAAACAAGGTTGATCTGCCATTGAGGTACAACTTTGGTCCCATCTAGACAACAGCTCTGGATCAAGGCAGATGACCACAAAAGTTTAGCACAAGAGGAAAGCTTGTGTCTCCAACTGTCCTACACAACAGAACAGCCAGTATTTTTTATTGAAAGATGAAGAGGAAAAAAACAGAGACATTGACACCAAGTGACAGATCAGACACTAGAACCAAAATTACACACTAGTGGGAATTTGAATCAACCACTCAAAGAAATAGATTGTTTTCTGTTGTTTGTTGAGTGCCTACCAGGAAGGAGTAAGTATATTTTAGTATGAAATGTTCCTCAGAAAACAGATGGTTGAGAGAGCCAGATGAAGGAATGACCCCAAGTTCCTCAGAAGGTCTGGTATCATGCATTTGTTTCGAAATACAGGTGGTTCTGAAAAGGGTTACCTCAAGTACTTCAGAACAATCACTTTTTTGCTTCTTGCCTTTCTCTCCTTTCCTGCTCTCAGGAGAGGACAGGGTAGCTTCACAGAGTGACATCTGACGCGCTTTAGGTTCTGCCTGAAAGGTTTAGGAATAGATGACTTACAGGTCAACTTTTGTTCAGTCATCAGTCACAAGGGTTAGTATTAGAGCAACATCCTAGACATATAAAGCCCTACATGCTTGTGCCAGCTAGGAATATCCTAAGTATCTACTGACACAGAGATTGCTAAAGCTGGATGGGTCTGGCTCTGCACAGGCCATTCTCAGAAGACAGACAGACTGGCCTAAAGTGCATCAGTGAGTCACTCGGGCACCAGGAAACCTCTTTGCCAGAGCAAACACACTCTGAAATAACACAGCATCCACCTCATCCTGGCCTCAAAGCTTGGTCCCCAGCACTGCCAGAGCAGCTCACCCGGAACGGAGGAACTCCCTTCCCAGCTATTTGATAAGGTCGACTTGACACAGAAAGAAAAACCTCAGGCTATGCCTGGCACCACACCAGCGCAGGCAAAGGGCAACGGAGCCGTGTCACACAGCTGCACATCAGAAATGGGACCGAGGCCAGCCACACACATCCACCTAACTCTGCACTGGAAGATCGGCCTTCACGTTTAGCACAGGATAAACCAGACCACTGAACCCGTACCTCTGTGCATAAAGAGTTTCTTAAAACAGCCCCGACACCAAAACACTACATCAACCCCCCAACAACACACACCTGCCTTCCGCAGCACTCGGAGGAGTGCGGTAATCCAGCTAGAGGCAGCATAACGAGGAGGGTGTACATCCCACCTTCATACGTACCACGTGGGCCACGCACAGGACATTCCTCACACCATCAGGTCTACGGCTGTGGCTCAAGTGCCTCAGTATATGCACACCCACACACTGTGGAGACACATCACCCAAGGTTAATCATCTTTCCGCAAATCCACCCAGAAAGTGGCAGCAGGTATTTTGGTAACACCTCCTACTCGCAAATATCCTACCCAGCACTGTGCCAGCTTTGAAATGCATCTACAGAAGCCGTGTGACATCAGCCTAAAAGGGAAACTTTATCATGCAATTTGGCTGCTTGGTCTCAGGCTAGCAGTACTCATCACCAATTCAACTGTTCGCACAATATGGGACTTGATTATTAAGAGTGTCAGTCAATCTCCTTAGAAAATCTAAATTTTTATTATACATACTGTATTACACTGAAAATACGTACCCAAAGACAGAGTATTTTGAATTTACAACTGTACAAAAAAAAACAATAGAAAACATACGGGCTATGCTATAGATGTAACATTTTACAAAATGACAGTTCTGTTAAAGGCACCAGACTCCCAGAGGGCTCTGGCTTAACATTTCAGTCGTCTTTTCCAGTCAGATCTTACTATGAAAATGTGATTCACTCAAACTGTGTAATGTCAAAGTCTCAAGCTTCTTTCATGTAGACAGGTGGTCTGCGCTTTGATGCGACTTAGCGAGAGAAGTGACCGATTTCACATGGAGATGTCAAGCAACTACCAAAGGCTCCTCCCCATCGCATCCAGCATCCTACGGTGTTTAACCAAAAGATTAAATGGCAAAGCAACCAGTGGGGAAAAAAAAAAGAGAGTCAAGTTAACCCACAAGATACTGGCACAATACTAGAGTGTTAACCACAGTTAAGCCTAGACATTTTTATGGGGATAACTGAAGAGCTCTGGAGTAGGAAAAAAATGCTCGGTCCAAAAGGAAGATGGAATCTATGGCGAGCATCCTCCTTGGGCACACCTTCACACTCATTTCACACCGTCTGGTCCTCACGAAAAGACTATGCAGCCTGAAGAAACCCAGCACTTTGCTGGAGGGCAAGTTGCTGAAGAAGCCTTGGTATGTGTGCATGTGTTTTTCCCCTTAAGAATAAAACATCTGGACAGGGAAAAAAAATGAGCCGCTTCCACTGCTGCTTCCTCCAGTACTCCACTCTCCAAGAGCCAGAGAAGCCACCCGAATCTAGGCTTGCAGAGACAGGTGCTTCTTGACAAGCAAGGGCAAGAGGAGCTGGGGCACCCTGCCTTGCTGAGGTACAGTACTGCACTTCCAAAGTTTGGGCTTGCTATTTCCTAAAGCCTCACACTGGGATAAAGGGAAACAGGAAAGGACACAAACAAAACTTTAAGAAAACTCTGAACTACTACTCCTCCTCTCGTTGGCTCATCAGGAAGTCATTCTAGAGTCAACGAATGTTTTCTTTAATCTTACAGCACACCTTGAGCCTTGCTGAATTAAATCCAGCTAACATCCAAGTGACTGAATATTCAAGACAAAAAATATTAAGTTCCAGGGCCCAATTTTATTCTGTATGAGACAAATCCATTCTATTGGAATTTAAATGGTAATCTTGTCCTTTCTGAATTGTCTGGCATTATCCCTGCTTTCAGGCCACTCGTTCAATGATTTCACTCTGAACCGCAGAGCTGTGCGCAGTTTTACTTCTTACCATATCACTAACAGCAACACAAAAACTTCCCTTTCTTTAAGCATTTAAAAACAACTTTCTAGGTTCACAGATGAAATTGAAGTAATGCTCTGGTACTGAGGGTCATAGTCACTTTTGAAAATAAATTATTCTTGCAGTGTTAAACTATGTCATCCTAATGACTTAACGGAATTAAAAATATACTATGCTTCTATTTAAAACTTTAATTTATTGCATATGACTGACTTTAGGCAAACAGGTCTGGGAGACCAACTTTGTTACGCAGCAAATATAAACAGGTAGCAGCATGGTTAAGCCTCCTATACACTACCGCACTTAGATGATGCAGCTGCATTCTAGAAGGGCTTCATTAAGAGGAGAGGGACAGCTGTCTCCATCCCGACAGCACAGGTCTGAAATGACGACTTCTCTGGACTAGAAGTTTACCAAGGGACCCCCATTGATCTCAAGTCAGTCAAAAGGGGCGTCACACAGCAGGTCCTGATCACTTCTGAATTGCAAAGTCTTGCTCCTCAATCTACAGTGACAGCACGTGCACCTCAAGTCAGGCAGTTTTCTAAAATTTCTTTCTTAAAAATTGTATTTGGTACTTGCAGCTTATCTAGCAAGCAGGAACAGTTAAGAGACAGAAGTATAACACATGTTTACAGAAAACTGGTCATCACAAGAAAACTTTAAAAATCTGAATGCAGACAAGAAAAGGAATGTCACTTTTCTTCAAACCTTTCTTTTAGAAGATGAATAATTTCACATTCTACTGTTAGCCCTTACTGTGTAACATAGCATAATCAAGTAAGTTATAACCATGAAAACGCATTTCTACTGATCTCATTCTAAAAAGTAAAACCCACTACTCATCCTCACTTGTCAGGCTGGTTTCTAACTGGTTAAAGAAGGAACAAAAAAGATTGCAATCAGAATCACAATGTACATTGCTTCTGAAATGGGGTCATTACGTGGAGGAGAGCCCCCAGTGTGAGAGTTATATGCCAGTAACCTTCACACTAATACATGCACAACACTCCAGAATAGTAGTAGGTGCCATCAAGTAACTCACCCACTACAGGAGCTAGAACATTCTGTATATTTAAAGAAATCTGTATTTTTGGTCATCTTAAAACACTGCAGAACACAGACTTTGCTTATTATTTATACTTGCCCTGTCAGAGGATTTGTTTGAAAGACTAAAAATAAAATGCAATACAAATTCCCCAATACAAAAGACCCTAATCAATCATCTAATATGTTAGTATATAAGTATATTTATGGGATTTGGTCTGCTTTTTTTTTTCCAGAGAAATAGAAAAAAGCCTCATTTTGTCTTAAGAGTTCCACTTAACATGAATCTCTAGTCAGCCCAAGGCACTTCCTCAGTGCCAATCACCCACCGCGCTAGTCTTTGTATTTCCTCCTTCTCAGTACTATTCCCAACCAAGCACAGCTCCACATACAAGTACTAGCAGAAGATAAACGTGTAATCCATGTCTTCTTCAAGTGATGAAACCAAGTCCCCAAAGGATGAATCCTGAACTATGTACATTAGTTCTCTCTATAAATACAAGCCTTATTGGAACTATTAACTCCAGATTATGCCAGTGGTGTGAACTGTGAACACAGTTATAATGATAAAAATGTGCCTTTACTAGAAGAGGACAAGTATAAGGCACATTTATATGCCAGTATAATTGTGGCCACATCAGTGATTATAGTGATCTAACTACACTGGTCAGAACCCCAGCTACAGTCACCCGTAACTCTTCTGATCAGGGATTGGCAATCAAACATGTTATGACTACTCAAACATAAATTAACACTGCTTCAAGACAACAAATCTTCCCAATTACCTACATTCAGGTATGTTTCATTCAACCATTTCTAGGGCCATTTTTAATTAAGCTGCAATTGGTCTTGAGATGTAAAGGTTTCACTCGGTCCCAGGTAAGTTATGCTGTTCGAAGGGCTTGCTACACAAGAGCCATAGCTTAGCCACTACCCTAAGCAAAGAGCTACTGCTTCCAGGCAGCAACAAGCCACCACTACTGGGCATTTTTTTAGGTTTTGCTTTGGCTCTTTTGTTTTTCTTCAGAAAGTTATGATACTCAGTTTCTCTCAAGTAACACCAAATATTGATTAACTCATGCTGGGCATGGACATTGACAATATAGTGAGTTAACAAAGCTGCTCAATCTCATCCTATGACCCAAGCATAAGCAAGCTAGACACACAACAGGTACCATTAGACACTGGACATTTACTACCTGCAGTACTTAGTTATACTGCAGCTGAATTACAGAATAATCAAGCACCAGGTTGCCGTGCTTTTTTCTTATAAGAGAACCCATTTAGCCAAAGAAAATATTTTTTTTACACTAAAGATCTGTGCCCTCATTTAACAGTAAACCATGAATGACTGTGCAATAGTCTTTCAGTACTCAGAAGTGAACTGCTCCCATCTGTAATCTTTTCTGGCATCTTGAACTGCAGGGAAACAGAAACACAACAACTTCCCCCCACCCCAGCCCCAACCCCAAGATCACCTTTGCCTCTCCCAAGATTTAAAAAAAGAAAAAAAAAAAAAAAAAAAAGAGTGAGTTTGACACCATCTTCTGTGTTCACTGAGCCCAGTTAAGTTGAAGAGCCACAACTTTTACTCTGGAGGGTAATATGAAACGTACACATGAATGCCATTTTGTACAGTTGACATACTCTATGAGCTGCTTGACTCTAAGCTTGATTTGGTCCAGTCTGCTGTTGCTGCATCTCTTAGGAAACATTAGTTATAGGTTTGTACTTCTTGAATCTGGTCCATTCACCAGTAGCGTAGTTCATTTCAAAGACCGTATCAACCAACATAGTGGTGCTGCCAGTGCCATCCGCCTTTGGTAAGTCTTCTGTATGCTCACTAAGCTTAATTTGGATGATGTCACCTTGCTCTTGGCAAGGATTTTCTGTGAAAACAAGAACAGGAACAGATTAAACATCTCAGCCCTGTATTAGAAAGGTAAAGTGCTCTTAATGGGGATTCTAAACCTTATGCTGAAACCTCCCCACCACCTAAACCCAACAAAAGAACTCCAAACCAAAACTTAGGAAGTAGTGTCACTAACAGACATAGCCACACAAACATCATCTTCCCTCCATGCATCACAGAGTGAATTTCAAGGATAACAAAACCAGACCCCAAAAGCTGAACCCCAAAGGTAAAGCATGCCGACGTCATTTCCATCTGCCTCCAAATCATAAGTAGTTTATATTTCAATAGGGGTTGATAAACTCAAGCTACCAGAGTTACTTTATTTGGGATACATTTCTATAGTTAAATGCCTCAACAACTTTCAGCTCACTAAAGTCACTCATCCAAGACTCTGTTCCCTTCCAGTAGAAGTACTGAACGTTACATTTCAAGGTACTGGAACTGACACTCATCACAGCTGGCAGTTACTGACCCTACCTTCAGAAGGTGCTGACATTATTGCTGAAGGAATTCATGTTGTTACGTACTTCTCTATATAAGCATTAATGAAGATACATGTGTGCACGCTTCCAAAAGAGTATTTTACCCAGCATTACAAAAAACCCAACTACCCATGTAAATATCAAAGCATGCCCTTGCACTGCAACTTGAAGTAGCATCTAAGAGCACCATCACTAACACAAGGTACACAGAGCTTTCTTGCAGCCCAGGGATCACCACAGTAACTGTACTCTGGTCATCTTGAATAATGTATTGCATTAATCCAAATGTGTGAGCCACATTTAGACTCCAATGATAAGAACCCTCAAATACCAAATTAGAAACCAGAGCTAGCACAGATGACAGAGTTCACTTAAGGACTCTTAAGCCTTTTCTCATCTTACATCTGAGGTAAAACATAAAACAGCCCTGCCTATCCAGGCCAATATATGACAGGATCTAGCTATGAGGCAGCTTATCTCCCTATGACTCACAGCACCTGTGGTTACCTAAAGCCTCCAAGACAACAGCTGCTACACTTCTAATGCTGAGGAATTAGCAAAGAGGCTCTGTACTACCTACCCAACTTGTACCTCCACTGGCCACAAAAGAACTTGCACTCATTGATCTTCTAGACAGACTACTAGGACCTAACCAGTCTGTTCTCTATTCCGAGTGGCTGCCTTTACCCCTAAGCCATGATATTACATGTTCAGTGAGGTATGTATTGTGTTTAGCAGCTGCTCTGACAGACCCTGAAGACCTATTTCTAGATAGTCTGGACTATAATCCGTAAAACTACATACAATCCAGAATAAAGCAGAGTCCAGTACTTACAGAGCAAAGTTAAAGCAAGAGTTTTGCACTCACATATACAGATTTATAAATGCTAGGCTGCATTTCAGATTTGGGTATTCAAAGCAAGCTAGATTAGTTTCAATACATGCCTCTAGATCCTGCCATGAATCCAAGAATAAGAGCCTTCTCTGGCCTTGTAACTTTGTTTGCAGTCTTGAACATTTCCTGTGCAGCATACATTTGCTCCCTCTGCAACAGATACAACAAATATGAATTCCAGTGGAGAAAATGTGGCCAGACACCTTTATTAATACACAGACAAGCGTAAGAGTAAGGTAGGAGTCTGCAGACCTACAAAAAGTGAACAAAAAAGGTGTAATCTCAAAGCTTTCCCTCTTTAATGCTCATAAACAGCAGTAACAACTGTATTTCTGAAACTGGAAAAAAGTATCTTTAAACAGTTAGACACAGCAATTACATTTTTCATATTATTTTTGGTTTATGATATGAAAAAAAAGGATAAAAACCCCAATGCCTCTCCTACAGTCCAACAAACCCAGGCTTGCAGTAATTTCAGAGGGATTTTTTTTTCCTTTAATAAACAAAGTAAAGGTACCAAAAATTCACCCAGCTTCTTAAAATTCAGACATTGCAAGCCAGCCCTACAGATGTGCTTAGCAAAGTTTCCAAGTCAGCGGCATCTTGTATTAGTTATCTGCTTAATTTCAAGCATGCACATAATATATACCAGCACACCAGTAACAAGAAGCTTCAGGACATAAGTAATCATTGTAGATTTTCGTTTCCTCCCCACACTCAGGTTTTAAAAGATGTGCAATTGTGTGTGTGTGTGTGCAGGGAAACATGAAATAAGGCTTTCCCTTTAGAATAATCTATTGATACTCCTCTTCTACCACTGCAATGACAGGATGCTTTATAGCACCTTACATGATGTGCAACTGTCCTAGCAACACCTCTACAAGAAATACACCTCTGTTCACAAATTCTTTGAGTAACCTGACTTTATTTTACATAATGAACAGCAGTAAATAAAGACATCTAACGTTAATGCTGCACAAATAAAAATGTTATTAACATTAAGGCAGCAACATTAACAAAGCCACAGTGGCTATAATAAAGCAGCCTTAACAACTACACGATCTAAGGGAAAGGAACTGCCAACGCACTAAATGAGACCTATAGTAAGAATTTGCATTTTCAATCTAAATCAAAAGCAGCAGTTAAAAAGAACCTGGTTTTACTTACTGTGAGAGAGAGGCTTTTTTTCGGTGGCGGCTGTTGCTGAGTTTGGGGGGCCGCTTGCGGTGCTTGTGCCGCAGGAGAAATGGCAGGGGGTGTAGTAGGTGTTAGGGGAGAGGTAGGCGTAGCTGCAGGTGGATTAGAGTTACTATTGTACATGGGTGTTCTTTGTTTGAATTGTGCAGGAAGAGTTGTGGTAGCATTTGGAGCTGCAGGCTCTTCAGTCTGCCTGTTAGTCTGTAATGTCTCCCGTGCAGAGCCAGCTGCAAAAAAGCCAATCAGAATAATTAAAAACCACTTCATTCACAGAACAGGGATGAGCATCACCAACGGCCTTTAAAGAAAACAAAAAATTCTCATTATTCCATCCTAGCACTTTGATCCAATGTGTCATCTAATATTTGTATGAAAAATTCAAGACCTAATGCTCTTTCCACTCAATTAGCTTTGGCAATAATTAGACAGCTGAGTGACTAGCTGTCCAACACAGACTTTACTACCTTTATCTATTAAACATAAAATTTTATGCTATCAGATTTATAAAATTGAAATGGCTTTATTTACTGTTGGCTTATATTGCTGTAACAACTGTGCTCTGACCCTATCAGGATTACATAGAAGCCAAAACCATAAAGAACATCATGGGTTTTTACCTAATGTAGCAGCAGCTTCCAAAGGTAACTAAGTCTCAGCCATTAACAAATACTGAAGATACACTAAGAGAGCTGACAGAATGAAATGCAGCCTCCACAAATGACTTGCTACTTTAACAGTAACTGCTGAGAGCGTTAAAACCCCGCAGTACTGACAAGTCCCAGCTCTTATTTCACAAAGTTGATCCATTCACCTGCACTTGAGGGCACTACTATTCCAAATGTGGCTGGAGGTGGAGGTTACATATGACCAAGTTACTGTGATTTCGTAAGTAACCATCTGTTCAGCACAGTCATTGCCCAGCACACACTCCAGCCAGTTACATCCTTGTGCAGCTGAGACATGGGAATGCCTCTCGCAAATCTCAGGAGGTTTAAGCTAACCTGTTCGCAGTAGAGTAAAAGCAAGATACAGACAAGAACTTTGCCCATGCCTTTCAGATCAGATTTTAGAGAATCAGGTTGACCACTGCCTATCTAGGCACAGGCAGAGCACCATAGTTTTAACATTATGGTGACTGTCCAGTAATATGTGGAACAGGACAGCAAACACAAATATTTGTAACAATCAGCCGCTCAATTTTCTACAAATCTCTGAAGTTTTATTAGTGGCATCCTCTTGTCAGGATGACTGACTTGCATAAAGTCAAGGCTTAATTATGCAACCTCAGATTACACGAGGCCAGGAGTGTGCATCTTGTATCGAGGAAATAATTCTATATTCCTGTCTGTAAAAAAAGCAAGATACCCCATACTCCAAAAGCAAAAACTGCATTAGAATTTTAGACTAAGCGTTTCCTGCTGTTGAATACAACGCCCACACTCTGGGAAACAGTACTGGCTGCTGACAACACCATTGTGCTCTTGGCTGGATTCCTTCTGGAGATACCAATTTTCTGCCAGATGAAGATTTGCATGGACCTTCAGAATGATTCAGAACTGTTTCGGGGCCGAGTGATTAGGTTTTGCATATGCATTTTTCTATAGTAACCAACATGCCACAGCTCACAGACAAACATTACAATACCAAATCACAACAAAAGTAAAAATAATACATTAAACTGAAACATTGGCTGGTAACTACAAGGTCTGGCTACAAATGCCAGTTGTGCACCTCTGTTAGTGCAAACAGGTTCATCACTTTAAGACTTTACATGCAGCAGAGAAGGAAAAGTAAAACCAAGTGTCTTAAAGTATTTGTACAAACCCTTTATTCTTACACTTTTGTTACTGTATTTAATTCTAGAAAAATGCTTAATGTAACACTCCTGAAATTATGCAGAAATGCAGCTATTATCCATCAGACCGTTATAAAAACGTAAAAGGAAAACAGACAGGTTAATCCCAGCCTGTGTGAAAGCTAACATGTACCCTAGGAACACAGCTGACTCTTGAAAGCAACTATTTTCTAAATGCACACATACAGATGCCGTATGAAATATATGCTTCACACTTATGTGTATTGCTGCCATCTCTTTCAGGATTAAACAAAGCACTGGATTCATTGTTAGAGTAAGAAAAAAAAAAAAAACAGTTGCTTAGCTTGCCTGACCCCACTAAGCAGTCATTCTAAGACTTAAAAGAAACCATCAAGCTTTTTCTTTACTTGTCTGGTTACCCAAAACCCAAATGCTGGGTTCTTGCAGTGGATTTTCAGACTGCTAACATTAAGTTTCACTAACTGAGAGAGCAGAGGTTTGTAAATAAGAGGTAGACAATAAAACTGTACAGACTTGGTGGTATTAGATCTCAAAAGTCAAAAAGCATCTTTTACCTGGCTGTGTTTCAGAGCTTGGGATGTATGAGGAAGAGGGCACCACACTGGGGGTAGCGGGTAAATAACTTGTCGAAGGTAGCGCAGGCTCATTGTTCAACGAGCCAAGTTTCTGTAAAACAAAACCCACAAGTGGTACAGCCATACTGCATAGGTTCATGCACTATTTCTGCATTTTAAATACAACTTCAACATTAATTCTACTGTGATGTTCCTTTGGGGAAATTAATTATGGATGACTCTGTTAGGGGAAGTTTGCCCTTTCAACTCTAACTCCCATGCAACTTCCAGACATAAGAATTACCCTGGGAGAGAAAAAGCAGCTTTCTTTCCAATAATTCAGATCAAAGTCACTTCCAAAGGCACCACCTAAGCCAGTCAAAGATACCATTACTGAGAATATATGTCTGCAAATAAAGTCTGACTGCTGTTCTCTGTCCCATTCCCAAGTTCCTAGTGTGGAGACCAGACGATGAAGTTTGTGCAGATGGCACTCTGAAGAATTACACTACAGAAATAAGTCATCTTCTCCCTCAGCAAACACTCTAAGCTTAGCCAGCTGAAAACCTGTGTTCATCCACAGGCAAAAGGTCTACTACAGTATCACCCAGGAGAACACAAAGGCCTCTGGAACATAAGTGGTATTCCCCAAGGTTCAGTACTAGGGCCAGTTCTCTTTAATATCTTTAACAATGATCTGGACAAGGGGATCAAGTGCACCCTCAGTAAGTCTGCAGACACCAAGTTAGGAGGGAGCATGGATCTGCAGGAGTGTAGGAAGGCTCTACAGAGGGAGCTGGACAGGCTGGATTGATGGGCCAAGGCCAACTGTACGAGGTTCAACAAGGCTCAGTACTGGGTCCTGAGCTTAAATCACAGCCACCCTAGGGAAAGCTACAGGCTTGGGGAAGAGTGGCTGGAAAGCTGCCCAGTGGAAAATGACTTGGGGGAACTGGCCAATAACCAGCTGAACGTGAGCCAGCAGCGTGTCCAGGTGGCCAACAGCATCCTGGCCTGTATCAGGAACAGTGTGGGCAGCAGGACTGGGGCAGTGATCAGCACTGGTGAGGCCACACATTGAGTACTGTGTTCAGTTTTGTGCTCTTCACTGCAAAGACAGGCACTGAGGTGCAAGAGCATGTCCAAAGGGCAATAAAGCTGGATGTTGGTCTCTTCTCCCAAGTAAGAAGCAACAGGACAACAGAAAATAGCTTCAAGTTGCACCATGGGAGGTTTGGATTGAATATTAGGAGAAATTTCTTAACCAAAAGGATTGTCAAGCACTAGAACAGGTTGCCCAGAGAAGTGGTTGAGTCATCATCTGTGGAGGGACGTGTAGATGTGGTGCTTAGGGACACGGGTTAGTAGTGGACCTAGAAGTATTAGGGTAATGGTTGGCCTTAGTAACAACTATATGATTCTATAAGCAAGCAGAAGGCAGCAGTGACAGCACAGGCAAAAACCTGTTCACCCTGAAACAGGCAGCCAACACTAACATGACAGGTGTCATCTAGGATCAAGCCAAAGAAAGTGCCACATTTTGTACTTAACTAGAGATGCCATTGCACACACAACATACAGACAACAGCATGGTGGTCTCTATGAAGGCATTTACCTTAGTCCAATCAACCTTATAAACAGAAGAGGTTAGCCAAATTTTGGGGCAGTGAAGTCTAGCAGACAAATTATTTAAGGTAGCCTTACTAGACAAAAGATGGATATTCTGTAAAAGGTGGAGCTTGCAAAAAAAAAAAAAAAGCTACTCCTAGTGTTTTGTAGAAAGACAGGCAATGACATTCAACACTGACTCAGTGCTACCAACATCTGCCTATGCTGGTTTTGACACGTGGCATAGATTGCTAGAGGCTCTAGAGGTAAAAAAAATACCTATCTCACCCACCAAACCACACATCTTTTCCACAGCACACTCCAAAGGGAAGCACTGTATGTCAACACACAGACTTAAAGAGGCAGAGGTAAACACAGCCACTTTAACTTCGTAACAAAAGACGACCCTTAAGATTCTAGATTGGTTTCTATCATCCTAAGAGGCTTTCAAACACTGGGTGCAGCAGCCTCAAGTTATTTATTAGTATCTAATGAACTCAGTTGTCCAACCTAACTACTGGCCAAGGCTTGCTGGAATAAACTGACAGTTTTAATTCAGAAGTAGAGGGAAGGACCTAACATTATCATAAAAGTATGTCCTGACTGAAACAACAAAGCTGTATCAGTTATTCCAGTGCACCATACCTGAAAGGTTTGGAAAACACCCCCCTACACACAACACCTCTCCTCATCTCCCTACTGAACTACCTCTAGCAACAGGTTAACTTTTTCAGTAGATCCTAACTAACTTTTGGATTAAAAAGAAATAAAGGAGACTTAAGATAAGTAAACACTTCTGAACTTCATGGATTTTAAGCACAAATGTATAAGCCATTGGTAATTGGTATGGAGATCAATTGCACTGTTATTTCTCTTCACCTTCCAGTAGTAATGGGACTGGCTAAGCCTATACACAAACAGGTTTGGAGACCTCAGAAAAAGCTGCCTTTAAGATTAAGCAGCAATTCTCCAAGGTAAGCTAAAATGGAGAAAAGAAACACAGAAGGGTATTAGTGCTTAGGTTCTTAAGTCAGAAGACAGATGAGTCTTTTTGTTTTTTAACTTGGCTGCCTATGTTCAGCCATCCCTCCTGGCCCAGGCCAATGAGAAGTGCTCCTCAGGTAGATTTCTGTGGACACTATTTCACTAGGGGCACAAAGGATGCACAGACACAGAGCAAAACCTGCAGAAACTCCTTAAAATGATTCCACCTCACTAGGATCTGCTATCCTTTTCATCTGAGATGACTACAGCCGCCAGTTACAGAAATGTCAATCCTCAATTTTTCCTGGAAAGAGTCCAGCAGAGGGCCACAAAGATGATTAAGGGCCTGGAGCATCTTCCCTATGAGGAAAGGCTGAAAGAACTGGGGCTGTTCAGCCTTGAGAAGAGACTGAGAGGGGATCTGGTCAACGTTTATAAATATCTGAAGTGTAGGAGACAGAGGGAAATAGCCAGCCTCTTTTCAGTGCTCTGTGGAGAAAGGACAAGGGGCAATGGCTGCAAGTTGAAGCACAGGAAGTTCTGCACCAATATGCAAAAGAACTTGTCACAGTGAGGGAGCCCTGGGACAGGCTGCCCAGGGGGTGTGGAGTCTCCTTCTCTGAAGAGATTCCAGACCTGTCTGGATGCCGACCTGTGCGAGCTGCCCTACGAACCTGCTTTGGCAGGGGGGTTGGACTCAATCTCTGGAGGTCCCTTCTAACCCCTATAATTCTGTGATTCTCATCATAAACTTAACAGCAACAGAACAAAAACACACACAAAAGAAAGCTCTACCTTTATCCTGCTTTGATTTTTTTTAAATCTAGTTTGGTGAAAACAATGGAATTTTCACATTTCTAGAAGTTAGTAAGATATGATTACAATGTTTGTTTTTACAAAAACATTCATCATAGTTTCATCTTTGTTTGTTAGGTTTTTCTTTTGTTTTACCTGTGTAGACACAAGGCCAGCAGCATAATCTGGAGTAGCATTTTCTACTACTGTTTCTTCTTTGGCTTGCTTTTCCACAACTTCTGTATCTATTACATACAAACATAAGTCAGTTCAAGGACACTTTCTGCAATACTGAATTAAATGTACTTGTTTAAACAAAGATATAAAAATGCATTTCTCAAAGTCTGATAGAACATACTTGAAGTATATTCTGAAAGGTCAGTAGATACCATAATCTTTGCATGCAATGTTATCAACTCTATTATGAGCTGAACCACAATGTAGATACATCAGGATATAGTAACTGAGTCATCAGGCAGAACCGGCTAATGCTGTGATATTAGAAAGCATCAAAATCCAAGGAAAATTTAACTGCAGTTACAATCTTGTTAAAGATGGAACTCATCTTTTTGGTGACAAATAGAAGGTTGCTTTGAGGCAAACATGCTGCCCAGCATTATCTTCTTGATACGGTTAAGCAGAGCATGGCAGTGCCACTTCAGAGCAGTATATCAGAGAGTATTCACTTAAGATTTTTCAGCCAGACTTTTGGAAAGTGCTGGAAGTTTTTTCAGCATTGCTTTTGGATAATTTGGCTATGCAGCCAGCAGAAATAGAGTACAGCAAAACATCTCTGAACAATTCCATTACACACCTACGGTCTGCCTAAAGCACCACTGCCTAGTTCAATCCTGTCATGCAACTAAGTTATTACCTAGGCACATGGCAACACAATTAGAAGCATTAAAAAAAACTAAAATCTTTCCTCAAAGCACTTTTGTGTTCTCTGCCCCTCCCTCTTTCTTTCTTAAACCTTAACTGAAGAGGAGTTTTAGCAAATGAAGAAGAGCAATACAAATTTAAGTCCCACGTGCAGATACATTAATAACCTTTGTAAGCAGTATGCTATACCAACCTAATGTCTTTCTTCTTCGCTTTGCTTCACGGCCAGCACCTACCATATCCAGCTCAGAGATATCTAGAAGCTAAAAAGAAAGGCCATAGACAACTTAAGTAGCTCATCTCTAAATATTGTTCTTATTTTTTTTCTTTAATATATTGATACTGGATTTAAACCTGTATCAGAAATTCACTTTAGAATAGGAGGGAGAACTGACCAGGAAAGCAATAGATTAACACAGAGTGCACCTACCTTTACTCCTCTTTCTTTGCGCAAAGGTGTTCTTGAAGGGGGAATAGGAGTTCTGTTTCCAGAGGGACTAAACACACTAGGTGCTGAAGTACTCCTGAATGGAGCTTGTTTTGGTATTCCTTTGAGTGGTGCTTAGGGGAGATTAAAAGAGGCAACAGTTTTAATACATGCTTAAATAGTTCTTCAGCTTCTCCCCTGAATGTATACCCCTGCTCTTCAACTTCATATGTTTCTAGTGCAGAACTGCCTACAATATACTACATGATCTTCAAAGGTCAGACCAGGTTTTATCCTTCAAATAAGGAGGAAGAGCCAGTCTCTAGGCTAATGCTTGCAACCACATTCTACATCAAATAACCAAAAAGGCACACTGCTATCAAAATGTACTTTTCCAACATACATGGATGCTTTCCTTACTTATAACAAACTTTGAACTCATAAAATGTATTAGCCATCAATGTTCTGAATCCAGTTATTACCAAAGTTGCTCTTTGAACTTTAAAATCTAGTTCCTTAGTAAAACTGTGCTCCATCAAAGATTCTTAGCCAAGCTTCTCTGCAGGGGTAAGGGGGCTCATAACCTACTGGAAAGGCAAAGTACTGCTTCACACAGGGGTTTGAAATTCTAGAGCTGCTGTTTGCATTAGGTGGTGGTCCAACCTGGGTCTATACTGCAAGCAGAAAACCTGCTGTCTCAATACTCAGTAGAAACTCCTTCACTTTTAAGTAGCTGTTTTTCCTGAACTTTACACTGTTACCCTTCTACCTCACACTTGCATTAAGTGCTGACGACAGCATTCTTGCATCACCTGCTAAAAATATCAGGAACAGATATACATATTTATAAGGTCTCTGAGCCTCCTGATAATCTCATCATATCCTACAATTTGAAGATAAAGGTTCAGTTTCAATTTGAGGCTAGATACTCATATCCTTCTGTATGTTGTACTGGTAACATTTTCACCACAGGACAATCCTCCCTGACCAATGTAAGTTTCAGCAGAGTTAACCCCAGTCCCATAACTCTTATTTCTAGAGACCCCCTGGCTTTAAGTCTTCTAACAATTAGCTTTTAGTTCAACAACTGAAAGGAATGCCAAGAACTAATGGTCAATTTCTATATTGGGACAATTTTTAATTCAAATTACAACTAGACTTGTTGCATTTTCTGCACAAATGCATGGCTAAACTTTGATATTATTTAAGAGGTAGTTTTGAGCACCAACACAAAGTACTTCACAGCTTCTAGCCACCATACTACAAAATCACTCAAGTTTTATACCTCAGCATCATACTGGTCAGAAGAGTTATAGCTGTGCAGCTATTTAAAGCTATTTGAACCCTCCTCTTTCTCCTAGTCATAACCTTATTTAAAAAAATATTAAGCAGTCCAGGAATTTCAGTGAGCAGTTGAAATCTGTTAATACAAAGTTGAAGAATGCTCACCACGTCCATTCAATAGAACCCACTGCACAGCCTTGGCTGGAGAGGGTACACTGTCCCCTCCTCTTTCCCCTTGCAGAATGATACAAATACAAGACGGTTTCAGTCTGCTTCACAGCATTTCAAAGAGCACAGCAGGTTACTGGGATCCTCTCTGCTCCCTTTTGGAGCAATATGGCTTAGCCAGGAGTTATTCCTGGAGTTATGTAAATTAAATTCTTAGCAAAGTCTATAGGCATGATCTAGCTGTGTACATTCTAGAAGCGTGGCACACATACTTGCCATTTCAGAAAACCTCCACTCTCTTGTTCTTTCTGACAAGAGATGTCAAACATTTAAAGATCAGGAGAGAGGGAGGCAGAAAGGGAAGAATCCTTTGCTTCAAAAACAATAAAGTGTTTGTAAAAAAAGCAGACTAATTTTATTCTTCATCAAGATTATTTTATCAGATTTTCTTTCCAGGAAGTGATGAGAGTGAGCCATACTTGTTGTATCTATCTTCTTGACCAGTCCCCTGCCTTTGGCATGGAAAGGCACTCCTGCAGTCTTCTTGAGCTGTTGTGCAGTTTCTGTGGCTAAAGAGAAAAAGGGCTTCAGTTATTCCAGAATCTGTGCTGAAAAAAAATACAATATGTTGTTTTGTATTTAGAAACTAATATACAGAAAGATGGGAACAGCAAAAAGAAAGAGTATTTTAAGTAAAAACCAGGTCATTTATTCCAGGTAAACACAGTATTTGGAGAAAATGCAAAATCAGTATGACTATGCAATTTACAAGATGGTCTAAACTAAAATAAATTGAGTAGCCAATTCAGACCATAGATAAAGACAGTTCTCCATAAAATCAAGAAATTAGAAACCTTTTATTTAACTAGACCAACTACTTGAGCCACAAGAAAGTGAGCTGCTGCAACAGAACAGCAAGCGTAGTAAACTATTTTAAGATCACTGAGTTGAAGCAGCTACCAATACATCTATGTACACGTTGCCTTTTGTTAGTGAAACCCCTCTTGGCTTTCACACCCTATACAGCCAGAGCAAGCACAAGAAAACATTAATTAGTAGCTCCTGCTCACAGTAGCAAAACATGCAGCAAAGTAAAATTAGGTTCTCATTTCAGGAGCTTTAACCAAAGCTGTCCCTCTCACGTCTTCACAACTGACTTTAATATACCCTTGAGATAACATATCTGTGCTTTAAAAAGCTACAGCTTTTTGTATGTCTTGAAATCTGAACAGCATTTAAATCAAGATTAGCATTTTAACATGATCATGGCCAGAATGACGTGCACCTGCTCTTCCACATGTATCAGTTTATCAAAAAAAACCCAAACCAGCCAGCAAAGTTTGTATTACAGGAAATTTTAATGCATATTCCCATACTAGAGAATAAGACTGAATAGAAGGTTTCCTTTCACCATTTAACTTTAACTCAATCTTACCAGCCAGCTATAGTACTACTTACACTTCTGCAAGAGTTCAGCTCTGAGTGTAGCACTTTTGGGTTTCCTTTTCAGCTGAAAGTGTTTCACTGGGGGAGTAAGTGGCCCAGCTAGTGTTGTCAAGGCATTTTTGTTTAAGTATTGGCATTCCAACGGCAACATAGCTGAAGTTTCACATTCACTTACTGCATAAAGAGTTAACACAGTACATACGGGTGTTAGCAACGCTTTGGTGGCTAATTACAAAACATTTTACAACTACACTCTGCAGGTGTTTTTAAGTTTTAGATTACTTGTTTAAACACCAAGAGCAATTTACTTTTAATTATCACACAGTGTATGACTAGTTCCTAGGATGCTTGTTTTTTACAGCAGCTTCATAAGAGTTTCCATGTTAGTTATACCTTGTCAAATTACAGGAATTTTAAATGAGCTATTACAGTCTGTGTAAAAAGAGATTTAAATGACTGAATTCTCAGGTTCCTTGACAATCATACAAACAGAAGTCCTAACTAAAAGTGTGGAAAATTATCATCTGCTTATAGTAAGAAAACAAAAAGTTTCCACCTCCAAGTAATTTCATTATTGGCCTGCTGCAGTCCTAACTCCAAGACCATGCCTGTCTATCAACCTCTGTGAGCTTTTTCCAGGGGACATGCTAACACAAACCAACTGAAGTAGGAGTAACTTCACGTCACGGTTTACTATATTGCTTAAAGCAACAACTGTGCAAGTGGCTCAGTCAGTAGTTTCAGCTGCTAGGCAATCCACAGCTAGTCAGACATCAGCAGCATAAGTCTCTCCCCCACAGTACTTATCATGTGTCTGCTGCAGGTGGACTTTCAGCAGAGAAGCACCCCGCCTGTTCGATACAACTGTGGCACTTGCACACACAGAGGACAAGGCTGTCCACACAAGCACTGCAGAAACAGCCTTACTGTCTTGGTACCACAACATATAAGGCAGAGCAATATATGAAAAACCTCAGCTTACTAGGCTGCAGTCAGTCAGTTATCACCTATCAGTGCACATATTGCCTGTCTATGGTTCTAATGAATCCATGTTAGCTTGTGTGTGCCCTTCACACATCGGGTTAATGTCTGACATGTAAGTCCTGATGATGTATGAAAAGAAAGTTTATGAAGTTACCATTCTGGAAATATCACAGGTCCCAGTACAATAACATGCCAGGTCATGAACTGTGGCAGTTAAGAGACAAGGCATCCTGCTTGTCCTGATACCAGTGCTGTTAAGATAGCAAGTCTGCCTGTGAGATGACAGGTTGTTTCTGAAAAGAGGCGTTGCATTTCACCAGCAAAACCAGCTTACCTTTCTCTCTAAGTTCTCCTAAAATATCTTGAACATTGGGATTCTGTTCTTCAAGATCAAGGTTAAGGGAGCCAGTATCTGGAAAGGATTTTAAAATATCAGCTACCATTAAGACCCAGGGGTCTGAATCCAAGGTAGCGAGCTGGATAATTTCAGTCAGTGCCCCTTTCATCTAACAAAAAAAGAAAAAGAAAATCAGCCAATTGGAAACAGTTTTAAACAGACAACAGTTGGATTTTTTTAATTATTTTAAAAAGACACAAGCATAAACATGCACAATGTTTTACTACTGGGGAAACAGGAGACTGCTTCAACAGTTATACATTAACTCTACAGCTAAGTAAAGAATGAACCAAGATAATTTTATTCCCCCGTATTGCTTTCAGTCAATTTCACTCAAGTTCTGTGGGAAATTTCGGCAGCTGGAAGCTTTGTTTAGGACAGAACTTTTTTTACCAGAAGCAACAGGCCAGTTCCTTACATTCCTCGCTTAAACTCCCAGTGCAGTCACAACCTTATATTCAGCTGCAAGACTATACAACTAGAATACAAGAAGTTGTTTGGAACTGGCGTCTAAACCAAGATGTGCCCCTTTCTGGGGTAGGGAATAATATAGCAAACAGACTATATCTGCATCACACACACCTAAACTAAGTCGTCACAATTTTACTTAGGCCAAAATAACGTTTCATGCTAAAAGTGCACTGTTTGACAAAACCTCGTATTACTGTAGTGCGCCCAGCCCTCTGATGAGCCACAACCAACCACATATTCCATCTGCCCAAAGTTTCTACAGTCAGAAAAAAAGTTATTTTTCATTAAGCACCTATCTGGAAAAAGGGGAAATAATGTAGAAGATCAATTAAAAATATGTCATTTTTAATTTGTTTTTTAAAAACAAATTACTGATAAACTTGTCTGATGGTATAAATTTAAAATTAAGGTGACTAGAGTCAGGGGTTTACACAGCAAATCTCAAATGATGTGCTTTATTTCATTCACATTTAAGACTGGTAATTTTTTTCCTTAGTAAATAAACCTTTATGAAACTAATGCTTTAATGTTTACATAGAACTAAGATGGTTGTGATATGTTTTGTGGCTACAGAGTCACACAGTGTAACAGTGAAGTTACACACAGGCAGAGTATGCCTAAATACTTTTTAGTACTAGCACTGAAGAATTCACAAGCCAAGTACACAGAAATACTTGAATTTTGACTTTTCACAACCCACTGTGGCTTAGTTACTGCCTACATGTTGCTGACCACAGGGAGACAAGCAAGAGATGCATCTTCCCCAACGTACTTCTCATTATCCAACTCCGGTTTCACTGCGTGCAGTGTAATAAATTAGAGAGTTTTCTTTCCTTTATTCTGTGCTGAGCCTGTTTTGCCCGTGATGCTAATTGCTGCCTGAGCTCTCCCTGTGCTTCTCTCAACTCCGCAGCCTCTCGACACATGTTTTCTCCCCTGTCCAGCTGAAAAGGGGAGCAATAGAGCCACTTTGGTGCACACCTGTCCTCCAGACAGAGTCAAGCCACCACAGCTGTATTTCTTTCCCTGTCTTTAGACCAGCCTTGTCTCATATGAAAAAGTTTAGTAAAGCTTACTGTATTCATGCAGCTAAAATAAAAGTTAAACTTCTGCTCTCCATTTCCCCCAATGGTTTTAAAGCTCAGCAGAGGCAGACAAACATTGACATTTCTCAATTCTTGTCACCCACTCAATGCTATTGCCCTCTCACTTTAGAAAGGTTTATGAGTGCACTAGAGAGGCCATTTGTCCTTTACCCCTTGCATGTTTTTGTGTCCATATTCATGTGCTTGCAAAACAAAAACACAGCAGTTAATCTGACCAAAAACTAGCATCTCCCTATATAGCCTTAAGCTCGATCAGCCCCTTGGTGTGGCTGAGTCCAGTCACAAAAACCCCAGAACCACAAAGAGAGCAGAGCAGAAAGGAGACTGAAACAGTCAGTTGCTTTCTTCAGCAGTGCTACTGATGTGCTTCAGATTAAACATATCCACAACCATGCACTCACAGTTTAACACTTTGTCAAATTCAACCAACACTTTTGCAATGGAGGCAAGAAATTTCTAAGGCTCTAGTCTTTGCTGACCTCCACAGCTCACTTCTTTCTCAGTAAACACACACACAAAAAAAAAATCTACCTAGACTCCAAACAGGCTTGTAAGTAACTCTGAACTGCTCATCACAAGTCACTTCTACAGTAGATGAGGACAAACGTCAATACTATTGAAGCAGAAATCCTTTATTTGGCTGTCCTATAGGAATTACAGCACTGAGTTATGCGAAACACCTGAAAACTTAAAACATACCATGAAAGCTGATGAATCTATCATTTATTTACAGACTTTTCACAAGCTTTTTATCTGGATACACCAGTGCTGGTTAAGTGTATAGCGTGCAATTTTCTCCAACAAAGCAAACGCAGCCAATATTTGGAAGAAAGAAATCTCCCACATCACCCCAATTTACCCCTCCTATCTGGTCCACAAGACTCCTAATTAGCTACACGCCTGTACTACACACGGTCCTGTGGAGCTGCTCTCGGGGCACGTTACATCCACACTACTCTCAGGGCAGCTAAAGTTCAGGCAACCTACTTATGCCACAACCCACCACTTCACATGACTTTGGTTCCTTCAAGCAAGGAGCCCAGAAACAGCTTGTTTGCCTAGTGCTAGGCAAACAACATTATCACAAGGCCTCATGGCAGAAAGAGCAGTGAAAAGAACAGTCACTTCCCTGCGTGTGACAGCGAAGCACACTAATACCTGCTGTGAGCTAACCAGAGCCCGTGCCTGAATATGGGTTTGCATTTAAGAAGCCTGGATTTGAGTCTTGCTTCAGGTTTGTCTTCAAATGGCAACTTAAATATATGTTCCCAGTTTGGTGTTGGAACCAGCAGCTAAAAAAGCTTCATTTGTGGTTTGAGAATGCATGAAATGCAACTCAGAATAACAGAGAACCCTACATACAGCTCTTCTGTTACTTTACAAAGCACAACCATACTCCCAAGCCCTTAATTGTTTAAGGTTGTGACACTGGGTCAGTAAGAGTCCCATCAGCTCCAACCACTGCCTTGTTAAGCATGAATGTCAAGATCTGATGCAACATGTCCTAGCATTCCTCTCCTCTAAAACTTAAGGATATTAAGTATTTTTCTCAGCCTGTTGGCACAATGAAAAAAGCATAGGGCACAACTATAATCATTTGACAAGAACGGATCAGACAGGATGGAAAAAGACTGGGAGCTGAGACAGAAGGAGCTTAATAATGGCTGTGCAGGAAGAACAGACACACAGCACCACAGGAATGGGTGAAAAAAAGAAATGTTACTAGAAATGTGCAAATTGATAGCTCCAAGATGACTTCTTGCAAAGTATTTCCATTTGTTGGCTTTATATTATGCTTAAATATATGCAACTACACCTTTAAACAAGTACAACAATTGGCTAATAAACCAAAGCAAGTTTTAATCTTTCAGGGGCTGTAGGGGAGGTGATATTTAATAAATATCTGTATTATTATAGAACATTTTCATTAAGCTAAAAGCACTGGATCAAATGTACATTATTAATTTTACGTAATACCAAACTAGAATGTATCAAGTACCACTAATGTATATGTTATGCATTTTAATAATGAAGTGTGTAGAAGTGGCCAGGAGCAATATTAGATTAAAATATACTGCATTTGAAGGACATGGAACTGTTGGAGTGAGTCCAAAGGAGGCCACAAAGATGAGAGGGCTGGAGCACCTCTCCTATGAAGACAGAATGAGAGAGTTGGGCTTGTTCAGCCTGGAGAAGAGAGGCTCTGGGGACAGCTTATTGCAGCCTTCCAGTACCTAAAGGGGCTGCAGAAAAGAAGAGAAGGGACTGGTTTACACGTACATGTAGTGATAGGACAAAGGGTGATGGACTTAAGCTGAACAATTTAAATGAACAAATTTGAATTAGATATTGGGAAGAAATCCTTCCCTGTGAGGGTGGGGAAGCCCTGGCACAGGCTGCCCAGAGCAGCTGTGGCTGCCTCTGGGCCCCTGGCAGTGTTCACAGCTTTGGGCAACCTGGGCTGGCAGAGGGTGTCCCTGCCCATGGCAGAGGGTTGGGACTGGATGATCTTGAAGGCCCCTTCCAACCCAAACCATCTGATGGTTCTGTACTACAATCCCATGAAAAACTAACACTAAATACATCCTAGAAAGCTGCACAGCAGCCTGCCTGTTCTGAACACAGAGAGAATAGCAAGTGTCACGCACCCACTTACACCATTGCACTAGTACTGTGCAATTCCCAGCTGGGTGAATAGGAGAGTCCTCACTCACATAAGGAAGCAAGAAGAGTGTTTACCCTTGTTCTCTTGCAGCCACTGTAATAACAGGGCAGGCCACTGCCAGGACAGGCAGCATCTTCCTCTCAAAGGTAATTCAGAGAGCACAGAAGCACAGTCCCCTATACAGGCTTGGTTGCAACATCCCACTCTAACCCTGAACGAATACATGAAATGCTGGCCCAAGAAGAACATCTGCACTTGCTGAGTGAATCAGGTTAATGAGAATATAATATACCAAATAAACAGAAGTAATTTCTGCGAAATTCACAACTAAAAGTCTAGTTAGCACTACACTGAGCTTCAGGCATCATCTCAAATAAGCACAATTACATGGGAAAAACTTTAGCAAGTGAAAAGCTGGGGGCCAGGGAGATACAGCAGTTACCAAACTCTGCCCAAAGATTTACAGTGGAAGAGAGAATTTTTGATAACTGCCTACAAAACATGTTTAACTTAAAACAGGAGCCAATTATTCTTATTAGTCAGCAGGAACAAACAAGCAATAGTGAGGTTCACAGCATGATCAAAATTTAGGTTTATTACCTGTCCCATAGGGGTATTATGACGATTAAGTCACTTATAAAATATTTTGAGTGTTGAATCAAAACATGAAAATTGAAGGATTACATCAAAAAAGAAAAGCACTTAAGCATACAACTGAGCTTTTAAGAGAGCTCATTGAAGATTCACTTGTCTAGACTGAAGCTTTCACAGAGATTTAGAAATAGGACCAGGAGCCAGTTAAACTCCTCCTAAACAAAACACCACTACACTTTTCTTGACCCTCTCGTAACTTTTTACTCTGATGTCTGCTCCCAAACGGTTATTGTGCTATTCTATGCTCAGTGGAAGTGATATTCTAGAGAAAATGGGAGAAAAAAGATTCCAGAGAAAATAGTAGCCAAGTCCAATCTGTTACCTAGAGAGGGAAAAATCCCAGCACATCATTTAATGTTTTACATAACGAATCAGTAACATACCCAACACCCACTACTGAGACTCACAAAGCTTTAAAGCTGATGCAGGGTGTTTTCCAGTATTTTAAGTTTCCAAACAACAGCTCAGTGCCTCTCTCACATGATCGATACAGACAGGCACATGGCACACAACCTTTCCAAAGGGACCAACAAAGTACTTTCATAGCTAAGTCTAATTATTTTCCAGTACTGGAGTGACTTCCAAATGACAAGTTTTACTTCCAGGCAGCTACAGGTGTCCTACACTGGTGCATTTCCACTAGCAAAAAGACACCACGTTCAGCACTCCACAACACACTGAGCACCCACCTACCTACTGCACACACAAACAAGTATGTTTGTATGCACTGGGTATGGTGTGTAAGGTACCCAATGCCAGTTAAAATATCCAAAATCCTGACAAAATCTTCACAAATACAACCTATTTTAGCAAACTCACCACAAGTGATGAGTCTCTAATAAGACAGCATGCCTTTCTATCAGCAGTTTGGTTACAGCAGCTATTTTTACCATTTATAGAATGAAGTCTATAATGATAATAGCAGGTCTACAGGCAGCGTTAAATGTTTCTGCCTCATAAGGGCTTTTTTATCAGTTTTCTAAGCCCTTCCTCTCAGTTAATAATAAAAAAACAACATCCCCAAAATAATTAAGTGTTACAGGCACTGTGCAAAGCACTGAAAATATGCCAGATCTCTAGACCTTGATCAAGCACGGTCTGTTTACAAAGAAAGACTAAGTTTGTAACTGAATTCCAAAACTTAATCAAACAAGTGAGAAACCCCACAGTATGTTGTTACAGCAGTAACAGGGGTCTTCATGTTTGGAACACAACTGATCGCTTAAAAAACACAGCAAAAGGCACAGCGACTGACTTGCTCTTCTGCAGACACACTTTACCTGGGTGGCTGACAACAGCACAGCTCCAGTCAAGCTGCTGGCTACCCTCTTCCTCAGTCACTTCCAGAGCACTTCACCTGCCCAGGGGAAACTCTTCCAGCCCTTCAACAAATAATTTAATTGAATTCTGCTCCCTCAAAGAGCTGGCAAGACTATCACTTCTGAAGGTCCCCAAGACTTTTTTTAAGCATTCTGCAATTTAAAAGCATCCCTCATTTTTTAGCTTTTCCTAAACATTGCAATACTAATTTCTTCCAAGCCAAGATTTTCACTCTAATTCAGAAGAGTTTTGCACATTCAGAGCTCATGGAAGTTTATGCATAGCTTCCCATCCCCCTTCCTGGCTGTGGTTATTTGTCTAAAACAGCTGTGTTTGTCATACACAAGGAAGACAGTTTGAGCACTGCACAGGCAGTAAACCTGATATTCATGTTTTAAAGATTAAACATGGGTTGTTTTTTTTTTTTTAAAGTGACACCAATCATACATAACAGTGAACAATCATACAGATGCATGCAGCAGAACAGACACCTATACACACTGAACTACTGCTTAAGTGCGATGCTTGTGCATGCTCAGTTTAGCAGTACACAAAAGCTGCATATACAATAATCCAAGTTATATACCTGGCAGAGTGTGGGAAGAGAGCATGTATGTTTATTAAACCTGAACAGCTGCTGTGTCCTAACCAAGAACGAGACTGGTGCAAGCACAGCTAAGGATACTCCATACAACAGGGTGAGGATTAACTGCACACCAGCCTCCATGGTTGCTACCAGGAACCAACACCATAGTGGAAGTGGGAGAGGAATTCCTCAAAACTGGCTGAAGAAACCAAAACGTTTCCCAATCCTTCCCCAGCTATTGCCCTAAACATCAGTAGCTGCCTACCAGGTAAGAGTAAGCCACTGGCGGATGAGGTACAGTCCAGGGCCAAACGAATAAGCTTTTTCTGGATCCATGATAACTGCTCAGACTCAAGACAGGCAACTTACAAGCCGAGGTATGGCAGTAAAGGAAAGCATCAGCTGTTCCCAGAAAGGTAAAAAGCAGCAAAAAGACCAAATCACGTGGCAATTTTCACCACGCAAGACCTGACTGCAAGAAGGTGGGGAAAAAACACTGTTCAGTGCAGACCCCAGATCTTCCATTCCCAAAGTTTCAGCACTTGCTGCTGTCCTTCCTAAAGCTAAGATGTTGAACTTGGGGCACCTACCCAGCTGCTGGTATTAAGGACAGACGGGAAAGGAAGCCAAACACAAGGCTAGGCCTAAATAATCATGGCTCTATCCTAATCCTAGAACACGTACTGCCTCAGAAAAGCCCTCTACCCCGACGGCACACAATCTGTTATCAGGACACAGCCCTACAACTATGCCCATATGGAGGCATAAGAGAGGTTACAGCTTCCAACAGCCCGGTGCGAACCAGAGATTCCACGAAGAGCAGGAGGAGCGGCAGCAAAGCTTCCGCCCCACGCACTCCCTTAACACTGGGAATCCGAGCACTTTCCTTTACCCTAGTCCTCCGAGCTGGGCCTCAAGGGTCCGCTCTGCCAGCCGGGACCTTCGTTCTCCCTTTTCTCCGTGCCAGAGAGATGTCCGTGGGGAGCAGCCTCGCTAGGTACACCCCGCCGCCTGCCCTTGCGGAGCAGCCGCTGCTCAGCCTCCCCGCTGAGGGCTGCCGCGGGCAGCTGCCCGCTCCCACCGCCGCGCCCCGGGGGCTCCGCTCCCCGCCGACTCCATGTGAAACGGGCGGGCGGGGGAGGTGGCGACGGCGCTGCCTCCCCCTCCCGCCCCGCTGCCGCCTCTGACCGCGCTCTCCCCTCACACACACACACCCACACACGAACCCCGCTTCAGCGAAGCTTCCCGCGTGAGCTCCCACCCAGCTCTCACCTCATCCACCGCCCGGCGGGGCAGGTGCAGCATCCCCAAGAGTAGCTTGAGCTTGACGGCCGAGGAGAGGCCGTGAAAACAGAGGCGGATGTTGTCGATCACCGAAGCCGTGAGCAGCGAGGCAATGCTCGGCGGCGCCCACAGCTCGTCTGTGGAGCCCAGTTTGTTGTGCAGCCACAGGCCAGTATCGCTCTCCCGCATCGACGCCATCTTGGGTGCGGGGCGAAAAAAGAGGGGATTCTCCACGGGCATTTTATGAAGACACCTAAGGGAGGAAGGGAGGGGGGTGAGGACCCCTGCGGGTCGCCGTCTTGTTCGTAAGCCAAAATGGCGGCGCCCTATGAGGTTGCGCTAGGGAAGGCGGAGGTTCTGCCGTAAACTAAAATGTCGGCGTCCACACGGCGAAAATCAGTGACGCGCCTCTCGTTTCTCGCTCACATGCAAAATGGCGCCCACCACGGCTTTCCTTCCGTATTGCAAGATGGCGCCGGCTCACCTCAGAGAAGTTTCTCTGTCTACTCCGGCTCGTTGTTCGCCCAAACTTCTCCGGGGCTCACCCAGCCAGACAAGGGCCCAGAACCAGGGGCAGGGTGCTGAGCCGCCGCGGGCCCGGGCGGCACAGCTCGGAAGCAGGCCGGAGCCTGCCCCTCCCCTCCGAGGACGCTAGTCTCCCCCAGCCGGCAGCTCCCGCCTTCCCCTTCCTGTGTGGGAGCCGCCTCACTGGCTCGGCGCGCCAAGGGCCTGCCGCTGAAGGCGGGAGAAGGGCTGAGGGCCTCGCTGACAGCCCGCCCTTCCTCCCCGGACCTGGGCCGGCCTCCGCGCCTCCCGACACAGCGCTTGGCGAGGCAGCACGTCTCCTTCCCTCGCAGCCCCCGTGGCCCTGAGGGGGGTGTGGGGGGAACCCGGCTAGTGCGCGGCGCTTGCTGGGCTGCGCCTGGCGGCACCCGTTTGGCTCCCTCTCTGCTCGGCCTGGGTTGAGAAGGCAACCCTTTTTCCCCGCCCAGCACCATGCGGAGCTTATTAGAGCTAATAATACCTTAAAGCGCACCCTCCTCCGTGGGTCCCTCGGGTCCTGGCGGCCCTGGGCTCGCCTCTGGCAGCTTGCCGGCGCGGTGCTAGGTGGCGAACCCTCCCCCAGCGGTGCCACGAGCAGAGCTGGGTGCCTTTCCCCTGGAGACTTTTACCCTGGGTGCTCCTGAGGCGCGGGAGCCAACCTCAGCGGTAGCGCTAGCAAGAGGCGCCCAGAAATTGGGGGTGGGTACGCATACCTTCACATTCCCTCGTGGTTCAGCTCATTGTTACTTAAATATGAAAAATTAATCAATTGCCTAAATCCCAGAGGACTCGGGGCTTTTCAAGCGTGGCATAAACGGTTCATTTTAGTGTCTAATTGAAATGAAAGCAGAGGAGCTGTAGGAGCGCGTAGGAAAGTCACCTCACAGAGTTTTGAATGAAATCAGTTTTTTACAATGTTCCTCCTTGAAGGGAGGCTGCTTGCCACCTGATTCCTTCAGGAAAGTGCTGCATTTGTGGCTGAGGTGCCTTTTGTTTCTTCAGTACGGTGGTGTGGAGTGGTTACACTTTTGTTCCCAACCTTTCCTAGTACCCAAAACGCTGAGCGCCTGTGGCTCTTGGGTCACAGGCAACACCAACTTCTATCAGTCTGGAAATATTTCATAGAGCAAAGACTACTCATTTGAATAAACGAATATATTAGTACATCAGCATTTTTTTCCCCCAGAGCTAATCATTTGCACACCCATGCGTTTGCTGGTGCAATCAGTGCCTGCTCAAAACCTTTGTAAGCCGTCACTTGACGTTTCAGAACAGCAGAATTGGAGTTGAGACAGTTTGCCCAACACACAAATTGTTCTGTCCAGAGTTTCAGTTGACCTCCATCTCAATACATTAGTTCGGTACTTAGTTGTGGGAGAATTATCTACCGCAAACAACTATATATCTCTAAATTCATACAGAAAAAAAACCTAAAAGACTGAAATGAATGATTAATTGAAAACAGAACAGAAAATTAATTAAAGCTGTAAAGAATGGCATTAGTTTAGACATAGAATTAACATGTCACTATTACTAATAACCTTTACCATCCCTTAATTATACCTAGCAGTTTAAAGTGGGTGCCAGTATTGGTAACATTTAAGTAGATTCTTACCTGTAGTGCAAAATCCCATCAAGTTGTCCTGGTTCTGGCCAGAGCCAGCCCAGGTGAGCTGAGTTACCCCAAGCTGTTTCCACACCACCTGACATCACTCCCCCATAAAAGGGGCTGGTCTGGGAAGGACACCTATGGGTGCCTCTAGGGCAGATTGTGTGTGGCTAGGGTATGGGGCTGGTCCTCCAGCTTGTGCAGTGCTCTGCAGGTGAGTCAGTAAGGTACTCTGTGTTATTGCTGGGTGTGAGCATAACTGGCTGTTATTCTTATGCTTTCATGGTGCTTTTGTCAGTAAAGTGTCTTTATCCCAACCCATGGAGGGTCTGTTGCTTTTGGGAGCGAGGGAGCAGCATGTAGTGCTTGGCCACTGCTTGGGGCTGAGCCATCACAAGATTCATAGGAATGATTTGTTTTATGGCAGGGAAGTGAGGCTTTGGACTGCATGTTACTTGGTGTACAGAGTGTGTGCTCCTGGACTTTGTGTAGCCCCTCATAGACTTATGCCTGATACTACTCAAGGGTAGGGACTCTTATGTGAGAAAGTAGTCTGAAAATAAAAAGTGCAAATTAGCACAATTGTGACTAAATTCCCAAAAGTGGTTGGTGAGGCATAGTTTAATATTCTCACCCTTAACTCTGCTCTTCTGGAAATGTAGAACTCGTGAGATTTTTTGTATGTTACAGAAAAAAAAATCCCCCTAGCTGAGTGAGGAAAGCTAGCAATGTTCTCACCCTCAAATGTGAGGAGAAAAATAACCACTTCTTCTTAAAGGGCAGCTGGAGGGGGGCAGTCAGAGGCTGTGCAGCTAGTTGTTGTCAAGCAGTAGCTGAGGGTTAACCTGGTTCCATGAAATAGCAGCAATGTTTTTTAAGCACCAGGCCTGATAAATACTCCACAACTCTGTAGTGCAAAGTGGGCAAGCTGTACAGCCTTGCTCCACCAGTGCACAGGGGCTAAATCCTTCTTAGGAAGGGTAACTGTTCTGGTAAAAGTTGAGTGGGATTTGGTACTGGCTTTCTCAGGCAATGCCAGACTGTGTGCTGATGGGAGTATTATTACATGCTTGCTTTGCTCCTGTGCTTTCCTTGAGGCATCTGTTTTTGGGCACTATCAAGTGTTAAAGGACTGAGCTCCCTGGCTATCTAGGCTGAGCTAGTGTGATCACTTCTACCTTCCTTTCTGAAGTGTGAGTGGAGAAGGGAGCCTATCCTGGGGGATGTGTCTGGAATATATGGTTTTGTATAATCAGCTTGGCTCTGGTCCTGTTGCCTGCAAATTTGTCCCAATCAGCTGCTAAGTGAATGGGTGTGGAGATGAAGACCAAGCACCAGGGCTAGCTGTGAGAGTGTGCTTTTGTCCTGTCTGGTTACTAGTACCTGAGCTTTCTGATTGCATAAAATAAAGCTTCATTTATTTTTTTACTTAAATTTTGTTCAGCTTGAGTAGTGATTTTTTGAGTGACATGGCAAATACTAAAGTGCTCATTCCTCAGGGATTCCTGGAGCTGGAAGGGGTCTACTTGGTTTCTCCAGAAACGCTTTGTATTGTGTGTCATGTTGCATTACTCAGTTAACTGTCAGTAGATGTTTTCTCCTCTAAATTGCAAGTCCCTCTTTCAATATTGGTGATGTTGAATATTGGACTGTTGAGAAGAGCTGGAGCATCCTACCAGATAGCTGGTGGGGAGACACCCTGGATTCAGTTGACACTATTCAAATCCTAGGCAAGATGTATCTCTTTGAATCTAGATTGTAATTGTTTTAAGAGAGATGTGACTTTGCCTCACACCAAAAGCAGTGCTCCAGGAATTTCCTGAGGTGTTGTTTGTATCTCTACATGTTAAAAAATAGATAAGATAGAGTGAATTAGTCCTGCACTACAGAGGTCAGAGTGCTGTGCTCCCTGTGTGAATCAGAGTAACTGTGTGTACAGAAGGATGTTACAGGCATAAGCAGCAGTACATCTCCATTGGGCACCCAAGTAGAGGAGTGCATACAACAACAGGCAGAGATTTGAGATGAGTGTTGGTACTGAACTCTCTATGAGCAAGAAGCATGAAGCAAGAAGCTGCTTTTAGTGCATTTTAGGAAGCACTGAGGCATGTGCAAGAAACACAACAGTAGCATTAACAGTGGCACAAACTCCCACTGCAATGGCAAGTTTCTTAGCCAGCAAGGCTGTGATTTGTGCCATGATGGCAGGGCCTGCCCAAGGAGGTAGACAAAGCAGTTGATTGTGTATTACACAAGCTCATCCACCCCGCCACTTTCATTAAGGTTGAACAACTGAGCTTTTCTGCAGGGTTGCTCTTAGTGTCGTGTTTGTAACTGGAGTTCTCAACACTGTGACTCTTTACTACATTCAGTATTCCAGTATGTTTTTAAAGTGCCGTTCCCTAGGCTTTCAAAGCACCATAAGAGGACAAATTTTATCCCGTGGTACAAGGCTGATGTGTAAGCTGCCTGTGTGGTTAAACCTTTAGAGCTGGCTGGGGCACTCGTGGAGTAACTGGTAGTAGTAACAGGCTAATATCCTCTGTACTAACTGGCAACAAAGGCTTGTGAGTGGGTCTAAAGTACACATAATTTTCAGGAAAATCCATTTCACTACCTCTACATATACAATTAAGTTATCACTAAGCACTATAGCACTTTATAAAATGGTATTTACTGTCGGTTTTAATACCTGTCAGTATGTTTTTTAAAATACTAATTCAGTAGTTAAAATACTGCTTATTGTAAGTTTATGCAGTTTCATTTTGTGGGGGAGTTCATTTGACCCATCTTAAAACTTTGCTGTAGCAATGGGATATGAAAGGAAGCACTGTCTGAGAATTTGCTCAGACAAAACCAGATGATCTGACTTCCTCAAGCCAAATGGGAAGCTTGACTCTGGTAACCTCTTGTCAGCTGTGACACAAGCAGCTACCTTCCCTGGCAGGCAAACTTTTGAAACTGATATAACTCTGTTCTGGTAGAAATAAGGTAAAGAGGAATAAAAACTATGGGAAGTGTCCTGGATACATCTTCTCTTGTGAACCATTGTGGCATGATGCGTGGTAATTACTGCAGTAGAGCTCCATTTGGCTACCTGTGTCCACGATTATCATCACTCTGTTTTACAACTTCAGCCACATGATTTTCTTTCCCCTCAAAATAAACTTCAAAATAGTGTGGTGACTTTCCACCTGAGATGGTAAATACCCACGAGGAGTGAGAGGTCGGACTCAAAACAGCCGTCTCCTTTCTGTTGTGCTGCAGGGCAGTTTCATTTGATACACTGCCACTCTTGGGCTCTGATGTCTAATGGTAGCTAATAGGCCTGAAAATGGAAGGTTAGCAGTGATGAAACTACTTCCTTGAAGCCTCTGCAGAGCAGTGTACCTCTGTAACAGGTCCCATCCCTGTTTCCAAACAGTTTCCAAACTGCCATCTGTTTGGAAACTCCCCTTCTACTTTTCCCCTGTCTAGTAACTTAGTTGCTTCCCACGTTTGACCTCAGAGGTCATCGAAAGGCAGTTTGTTCGGGCTGGTGGGTCTGGCTGAGGAGTATTCCTTTAGCTTTTTCTGCACATCTCTGCCCGTGGCCATTGCTGCTCACTTGCCCCTTACACTGCCTTTCTTTCGCTCTTGATTTTAATGAGTTTGTAATTCATTATCGTTAAAATTTGAGGCACTACCTAGTTATTTAAAATAAATATATGAATGCACAGATCAATTACCTTCTCAATTACTCTTTAATAAACAAGAAAATTTCTCTGAGAAGCTCGTTAATCAGACACAGCAATGTGCAAAATTAGCCCATTAGGACCTGTCTGCTGTAAACAGACTTTCTTTCAAAGTCATGTACTTGTGCATGTGTGGTGCCTCAAATCACCTCTGCTTATGGTGATACGACCAAAGGGTAGAAAGGCCTTGTTTTGCAGATAAGGGATTCAAGGGAATTGCTCAGGGTCATCTGTTACTTGGCATCTGATGACATGCTCTGTATAAAGCGTGGTATTGCTGTTTTGCAAGAAGCAATGATGTTTCTAGCAGCCATCACAATGACATTGTGTTCCAAAATGGGGGGGGGGGGGGGGAGGGGTACTAAAGGCAGGTGATGTCAGACAATGTCATGGTCTCTGACAAGGAAGTCACCAGGCTTTCAGGGACGATTGCTTCCTGTGAACTGCAGGGACACTGCCAACACCTGTATGTTTCTCTTCTCTTTTCCCTCAGGAACTGTTCTTTATAATCTTTCCTTTTTACCGCTCTTCATGCCTGCAGAATTCAGGAACACATGACTGGATGAGACCTCCTGCCTCACTGCTTGCTGTCACGTGCAGCATTATTATGTTGGTCATTTTATAAACTGTTAACCTCCTGGTACTTGATGGAGTCCAGGGTGCAGTTTGCTTTATTTGCAGTGAGAGTGCACTGTTGTCTTTAAACGGGCTGATGCTCAGCCTGACATCTCCATGATGCCCTGGCCCTTTTCATGGGTTGATGCTCAGCCAGTTTCCCACCTGCCCTGACGCCTGGGGTTATTATCTATTGAGCCTGAGGTATCTCTTGGCGTAATCCTCACATTTATTGAGATCTCTCTGGATTAAGGTCTTCGTGCTGATGTCAGCCACTCCTTAATTCGGTGTCCATAAATTTGCTCAGGAGGAATTCTGTGTCAAGATGCTGAACGCTCTGTTCTTCACTAGCTACACGTCAACCATTTGTCTTTACCAGTTGAGCTTGGTGGTCCTGCCAAATTTCAAACCATCTGGCAGACTGGTGGCCCAGCCCACTCTTTCTCAAAGATGACCATTTGTGTGTCACTATGTACATTAAAGTAGAAGCAAACAGGAAAAAAAATGTTTATTTTTTTGGCATAGATTCCACACTGAGCACTTGGAGAAGGTTTGAAAGCCCAGGGGACATAGAAAGGGCACACTAAAATATCCAGACAGGAGCTTGTTAGTCTTACTGTGAAGTCATATGGTATCATGCATCCCTTGTTCCAGTGTGAGGGACTCCATGTATGGTACAGCTGGATGTTCTAGCTGTGAGTTAGGAGATACAGGTATATCTGGGCCTGAAACTCTTTCCATGTTTATGAGTCGATGGAGAAGCTGGATTTCACAGTCTATCTGCTTGCTCTGAATCCTGGTCAGGATCAACCTTGGTAACGACACAAGGTAGACAAACTTGAATTTATAAGTTGATAACTCCCACAGACAAAAATCTGCTTTTAATGGTGGCTGCTGACCCAGTGTGCTTTCCAGAGTTACTGCTGATGTATTTCTCACTCTTACAGTTAAGAGAGATTCCTTATGGAAGTCTTCGCTTATGTTTGTTTTTCACTTGGTGCTATATGCTTCTGTGTTTGTGCAGTTTGCTGGGCAGAATTCCAGTGGGATGGCATGTGCTGCTTTACGAGGACAATGGAATCAGGAGCTGAACACCAGACTACACGGAGGCTTGAGGCTTGGCTGCACAGGCACAGGTCTGCTGGTACAGGAGCGTGTCAGAAGCTGGAGCAGCGGTTGTTGGAGCGGGGGAGGCAGTCTGTAAGTGTGACAGAAAGGACAGTCTGGGCAGCCAGAATAAGCATCACTTGCCAATGATGGCTTTCAGGGAAGTGTTGCAGTAAAACATGCTGAGGTTAATGTGTGTTGTTTGAATAATACTTTTTCAAAGTAAGTTCTAATAGTAGCGCATTTAAAAGCAGAGAATACACACACAGAATATTTGAGACAAATCATTAATTATGAAATTATACAGATTCACCCACAATACATTTCAAATGCATACATGTTTTCCAGCTGGTCTGAAGAAACAGTCAGTTACTGCCTGGCAGTGAAGTTCTCTAGCGTTAGTTCAGATACTGCTCTGAGTCTCTTTTTGAAAAACAAAGGTTATAGTGGAAAAAAGAGACCTTCAAAGAGCTTGACAAGATTTACATAACTGAAGAGTCTGGCTGAAGTCAAAACATCTCTCATAGTTTAAGGGATACGGTGAACTTGACCCATAGGCACTTAAAAGATAAAATTAACTAAAAGCTTTTCAAGGTTTTTCCATGTCACTGAATTTTCTCCACCCATTTTTATGCTTTTGCAGTGGTTCTTTAATTTTTTTTAATTTTCATTGCTATGAGAAAAATCTAAGTAAGCAGGGGAAAATTACTAGCTCCCCACAGTTTGAGATAAGCAGAGAACAGTGAAAATTGTTATAAATCTGCTAATATTTCTCAGTTATCCATTATCTTAGGATTTATTGGCAAAGGAAGGGTTCCAAATGGACATGTTTTATTATGCCATTTCATATGTCCATTTGTTTGTTAATATTTATCAACCATAGTAAAGCGTTTCTTGTAAATGCCTTACCTTTTGTAATCTATAAGAAAGGCTAGGCCTTTAGGAAGACGTCGTTATATTTTATCAGATATAATTAGAAAAACTAACAAGCTTCCAGGCTCACAGCCCTTGTGTTGGGTCTGATTTCATCTAATAAAATATATTACCTATCCTTACAGACTTTCTTTTTCAGCACAGATTTTCTCAGCATAGCTGGATTTCCTCCAGAACTATAATAACAACTTAGAAGGTTGCAGTTTTTGTGGGCAAGCTTACAGTATTTAGTATGGGATTGTTTATGAATTATTGAGGTATTGCTACTCTTGGTACAAACTGATACTGCATGTCTGTTAGAGACCCAGTAAATTCACTTCTAAAATCCACAGAAAAGTAAAATTTTTAAATTAGTATTATTTGTTTCACCCTGATGTGCTGAGAGTTGTTTTGCTTGTAAAAGATTATAATTTTAGCAAGACTTCTGTTGTGTTCTAGTAACTGAGGTGTTGCCTTGATGGGCGTGTTTACAGGGAGCGTCAGGAGGCATGAAGTGGGGTTACGTGTGCTATTTGCATCTGTTGATATGGTTCTGGTTGCCATCGGATTTTACTGTCTTAATCCCTGAAAAAAAGGATTCTCACAGCTTTTTTTGAGATTTGTGCACATGCTATCCTCTGTAATAGAGACATCTAAGGACTGGGATAGATGAAAGTATATGCTTAGGGACATCTGAGAAAATGAGATGAGGCAGCTCTTAAACTGGGTTCTCCAGCATCTGATTGATGACTTTTAGTCTACATTTTTCTGCTTCTGAAACTTAGCTGGGCTAAATCAAAGAGCTGACAGCTGGAGTGTTGTACTCTTCCCAATTTTCAGTTGTGTTAGAGGGGGATGTTTAAATCCAGCTTCATCTGTAAATCCCTCTTTTACTATTGGGTGATGTAAATTAACTCAGAAGACGATGTTTTGAAATAGATTGTATTGACACATGGAAGAATTTTTGATCTACAGCTCTTTCAAAGGTGACGTTTTGGATTTCGGTTTCCAATCTGATGGAGGATGGGAGTAAAAGAGGGAAGAGGGAAAACAAGGAGGAAGTTACACCCCTGTCCTGGTTTTGGTCAGGATGGAGTTAATTTCATTTGTAACAGCAGATGAATGCTGTGTTTGAGAGTAAAATGGGAGTACTGCTGATAACACCCTGATGTTTCTAGTTGCTGTCAGACAGTCAAGGACTTTCTCAGCTCTTCATGAGAAAGGAGGGGCGAAGCCAGGACAGGTGACCCAACTGGCCAAAGAGAGTATTCCACGCCAGTTACGTCCTGCCCAGGATATTGGGGGCTGACGGGAGGAAGGCCTGGGACGGCTCCGGGACGCGCGGTTCTTGGGGGATGGTCGGGTTCTGGGACAGCTCTGGGTCGCACGGCCTGAGTTGTGTGGTTTGGTGAGAAACTGCATTGTGTATCAACAGCTTCATATATTTTGCTTTGAAGTCCTGTTAGTATTGTTACATTGTATCTTTCTGTTATCTTAGTAAACTATCCTTATCCCAACCCACAGGCCTCTTAATTTCTTGATCTTGGGGTTATATGCCCCTTTCTCTTCCTTTTCCCTTCCCTTACTTCTCAACCCCCCCTCCCCTTCCCTTTAACCTGCTCTTTTCCTTTACGGAGCAGGCAGCTGCGTGGATCTTGGCCCTCAGCCGGGTGAAACCACGACAGTCTTTTGGCGCCCAACGTGGGGCTCGAAAGGTTGGGATAATGGTAGATCTGACCCTGACTGGATTGTAATTAAGTCAAAGTTGTGATAAGCACTTTGATTTAAGCAGTCTCTGGTCACGATGCTCTGGTATGTACTTAGAAGGCTGTGCTCGCAGCTGTGGCAGCAAAAGCACTGTCTGTTGTATGCAATCCTAGCAGGATCCTTTAACATCCTGGGACTGCAGCTCCTGTTTTCGTTCCCGTACCTCATTTTGGTGTACTTTATGAAAACAGTTTATGATACAGTGATATCGATGGTTGTGAACTTGTTCTGGTACTTGTATGAGATTTTGCTGCCCTGTCCATTCTTTAGACATGGAGGAGTTAACAATGGCAGCTGGTATGGTGGGAGTACAGAAAGAAATATCTATGCTGTTTTCTCTTCCTTTGGGCTAAATACAACAGCTCTGGTAACAGTTTTTGAAAATTTCCAATATCCCTGGAATATTCAAACTAGCATTTTGCTGTTGTTAAGTTTGGTTAATATGGTTCTGCTTTTGTTCAATATTAAGCAAAGGTTTATGAATACCACTCAAGAGTGTTCTGCGAGGCCAGATAATCACGAGTGGCAGGGTACGTGGCAGAGTATGGGCAACTACCTAGGCACTTTCTCACGTCCGATGTTTTGGAGTTTCACTCCCGAACAGTTACAGGACCCTGATAAAGTGGCTACATATCTGAAAAAAAATTGCCGTAAGTTTCCCAGAGATGCACAGCTTACTGCACTGTGCTGGGCCCTGGCCACTATTTACCAAACACTGCTTGATAGCAGGCAGCACTGTCAGAGGGAAAGGAAGGAAACCTGCCCAACTGAAACTGCAGCTACTGTAACCACTGGGACTAACACTGAGGCCACTGTAACTTCTGTGACTAGCACTGTAGCTGCTGCAACCCCTATGAATGGCACTGCAGCTACTGTAACCACTGGGACTAACACTGAGGCCACTGTAACTTCTGTGACTAGCACTGTAGCTGCTGCAACCCCTATGAATGGCACTGCAGCTACTGTAACCACTGGGACTAACACTGAGGCCACTGTAACTTCTGTGACTAGCACTGTGGCTGCTGCAACCCCTATGAATGGCACTGCAGCTACTGTAACCACTGGGACTAACACTGAGGCCACTGTAACTTCTGTGACTAGCACTGTGGCTACCGCAACCTGCCCAACTGATGCTGCAGCTACTGCTGCCCCTACAGCAGACACTGCCAGTAAAACAAAAAATCAACCCACATCAGTGTCTGTTGCTCCCGTACGAAAGAGGAAATACACAAAGAAAGTTGTTCCTGTAGTGAAGGATGACGATGAGGATGAAATTGAATCAGGGCCACCCGATGAAGGTCAGGATAAAGCGGGGTCATCTGATGAAGGTCAGGATAAAGCGGGGTCATCTGATGAAGGTCAGGATAAAGCAGGGTCATCTGATGAATCTCAGGATAAGGCAGGGCCATCCAAACCATCTCAGGATAAGGCAAAGCCATCTCAACCATCCCGGGATAAGGTTGTTCCATCTCAACCATCTCAGGATGAGGTTGTTGTTACACGATCCCTGTCCCTGAGCGAGCTGCGTGAAATTCGAAAAGATTTCAGCCACCGCCCAGGTGAGCACATCATCACTTGGCTGCTCCGATGCTGGGATCATGGAGCCAGTAGTCTGGAATTAGATGGCAGGGAGGCCAAGCAGTTGGCCCCTTCCCTTTAACCTGCTCTTTTCCTTTAAGGAGCAGGCAGCTGCGTGGATCTTGGCCCTCAGCCAGGTGAAACCACGACAACCCCCAACCCCCTGTAATTTAAAAAAAGTCAGTGTTTTGGAAAAAAGTTAATAATTTTACATTATTTCTTAAAATCTCTTCAAGTTCTACCGTTTTAAAGTCATAGGAGACTGTCACTGAGTTAAGACCAGGCACACCAGGAAGACACTGACACAGGGCAATCTGACCATCTGGTATAATTGACTCACTGGCACTATGCTGTTTCATAGGTTAATGGTGAGTGTGTAATTTACTGTGACTAAGTGGAATAGATTGTACACTGGCATGCAGAAAGCCCAGTAGTACAACTGTATCTTAATTACATATCAAGTGACATAGAACAAGGGACAGAACTCCCCCATTGGAGCAGGTTTTCTTTGCAAACTGCCAAATGCGAAGCTGCCCGATGCCTTGTAAAGATCTCCAGCTAATCCTGGCATGTGAAATGCAAACCTTAAAACTGAAATAGGAACATCCCTGTCCTAACCTACAGGTCACACAGTAATTGGGGGAATAATGTAGTAAAATGCTGATGCTGATGGAGCAGGGATAAACCAGTTCTTTGCACATTTGACAACATGGCAGGAAAATGCAGAACAGGGAATGAGCAAGCAAATGGAAAGCTGATCCCAGCCAAGCATGAGGTGGTGATGACCATGAAAACAATGATGGATTTAAGGTTTTTTGTTTTACTGTCATTTGCTATTTACTTTTTCACTGTTAAAATGCTCACAGATGAAATGCTGAAGGTCCTGATGAATCATGTACAAACCCTTACAACACTGATTCCAGAACCAGTTTTTCAGAAGAGTTTGCTGGAATCCACGGAGGAAGCTCAGAGTAGGGCAGGGGTGACAGGATTCTTGCATCTTTGAGTAAATTCAGTTTAAGGTCTTTGGAAAACATACTTCAGGTAGTTAGGTGAGGTATGAGGACAGATGAAGATGGACATAGAGTTAGTTCATATGAAAATCCATAGTGTTTTAATAGCTGATTTACAGGTGTGATCCTATCCCTTTGGCTGATGTATTGGTAATGTGTTTTACAAGAGGCAAAATCTGTTACTGTCAGCTCAAAGAACCCATATCCTGATGAATATAGAGAAGGAGCTTAAAGACTCATTGCCACAGTGTCAGTGTCATGCAGGCATGACCTCATCAGTGCAGCCTTCCAAAGGGAATAGTTAGCTAAAAGAGCAAAATACTCTATATTAATTTATACTTTCCCTATCTATTTAAATGGCTGTTTATACACAGAGTTGCACTGCTTCATTACTGTTTGACAGTAGCTTAGTTCAACTAGTTCAAAACTCTGTGGACCCTTTTGTAATTGTAATTCTATGATAAAGCTTGCTCTGATAAACATATAGATTTAAACTAATCAGGGTTACAGTCTCAGAAATGTCAGTCTTGATGCACTTTTAATGTACAGGGATTCCTTTTATGGTTCTTAATGCTTTGTTTTACATAATGTATCTTCAAATTCCACACAAATCATATGAAAGCTTTTAAGGCTAAGATCAAACATTCTGATGTTAGAAAATGCCAGAATTCATGTTTGCAGAACTTTGATTTGCCTCCCCTTGTGTTTGATTACAAGGCAGTAATTAATAACATGAGCCCATTCAGTGCACAGAAAGGATGGTAATCACTTAATAAGCAACTATTCAGTAATTTGTTCTCTCTGATGCTTGATATGGGACTCCATGCCTTACTACTTATTGTTCAAATCCTGCTTCCCTGCTTCAAAGACAGAGCTAGGAATTTTGTTATGGACTTTTCAGTGGCATACAGCAGTGTAGAAGCTGAGAGTTTCACAAAATGAATTCAGTGTACTGTGATAACACCCTCATAAAGTAAGGAAAAGACATCATTACAGCTAATTACATTGCATTGCAACTACACTTTTAGCCATCAAAGCATGAGATTAGAATTTAGCCTGTCAGCAAAGCCCTGCAACCAGTTCATGGCCACCAATGAAAAATGTTTTTTTTAAGTGGCTAATTTAGTAGTCTGTGCAAGACAAAAATAGAATCCAGTCCTCCTGAGTGGCATGCAAACGCCTTAGCCAGCAACCACTGCTCTTCTTCCTGCAGTCATTGTGTTCACTTTCTGCAACAGAAAGCCAACATACTCTGGTCAAGATCTGATTCATTACACAGTCCTGATTCATCTCCATACCATGGTCCATACTGTGCATTGAGTTACTATATACAGCTCCATATCAACAAGCTAGATATGCTTCCCTACAAATGATGGAATAGCTGCAGAGGGAGAGAAGAGAAAATTCAACCCCAAAACCCATCCCTATGAGTGTTTCTAGCAGGCCTGGTGGTCCAGGTGTTTCCCTGCCTCTAACCTTCTGTGGCTTTGGGCAACTATGTGTCTGTGCTGGTGCTGAGCATGTAGGCTAAATGGACTAAAAAAAACCCCTACCCTTAGCAGATGGGTGAAAAAGCAGTTCATGAGGTGTGGGGGAGAGAAGTGCTGAGATGAGGAGAAGGAATTCTGGTTGCCAAGAGGCTTACAAGGATTTACTGATAGGAAAAAGAGGCCTCATTTACATCTGGAAGGATATGTCTTGCAGCTTCCCTCTACTGATCCAGATCACTAGTGGCATGATCCTGGCTTGTGAAAGATACCTCTCAGGGATGCTCTGAACCCTGAGAGGTTAAGCTTGGCACTGTGCCATAAATCAACTTCCCTCCTTAAATAGAGCAAGATATCATAGAATTGTAGAGGTTGGAAGGGACCTCCAGAGATCATCGGGTCCAACCCCCCTGCCAAAGCAGCTCCCTAGGACATATCACTCAGATAGGTATCCAGACGGGTCTTGAGTATCTCCAGTGAAGGAGACTCCACCACCTTCCTGGGCAGCCTGTCCCAGGGCTCCCTCACCCTCACTGTGAAAATATAATCAGTTCCTCTCTTCCTTTTCCTGATGGGTGCTAAGCCATGAAGTGAAAACATACAGGTGGGGGTGGTTATACCTCAAAATTCCTACCAATACTCTTTTTGTAGGTCTCCTTTGGCTTCTTGATCTTTCTATGACAGTGTCCACGAAACTGTGAAGTGCCTCTGCTGAGTGAGTGATCAGTACATAAACAAGGTATTTCCTAGTGCCTTTCTCACATCTGTGGTCCTCTGGATACTATTCCAAGTGGCAGGACATCTTAGATCTCCCCAAGGCACAAGGGTGCTCTCAAACTTCCCAGCTTTTGGAGTGTGGTGCCACAGACAGTGTAGGGCTGCAGCATTAATACATTACAAGTCTGCAAGTTTTGCTGAGACAGGGACGTTTTGCATAAGCACCTGTGTGTGAAGTGTAACAACGGCATGATGTGGCATAAGGCTCTAGTTCAGGTCTGCTGCACAGCTCTGCTCACAGCTGAGTGACTGGGGCTTCTCCAGGGGGTATGTGCACCCAAGTGCAGTCTGTCAAGGGCTTCAAGGACCAGTGTGTTACAGTGTAGGGCAGTGCAGACCTACTGATGTAGCTCGGAGGATTCCTGGCCCTTCTGCAGTACAGGCAGGCCAGAACCCCCTTTACAGTACTCGTATGCCAGCAGAAGTGATTTGAGAACTCAGTGGCAGCACTGAGAAACAGGAGATCAAGTCCTTGATGGATTTTTGTGCCCCAGGGATAGGGCACGCTCAGTGAATCTGTATGCACAGTAAATGTAAAGAGCCTCTGGCAGACGGGAGCTGAGAGTGACAGAGCATTCATGGACATGAGCTCACAAGCTCCCACAGGTCTTGACTGAACATATTTGTACTGAGATTTTCAAAGGCTTATCACTTGGCCCAAATTTGTGCAGTGAGTCACAGGAGCAGTGAGAAGCACATCCCTCATACAGATAGCTCCTCTCTTACATTTGAAGAGACCGCATCAAATGAAGAGGCGCACAAACGCCTTAAACAGTTTTGCATTTCATTTATTAAGATGGGTTTTCTTCCATCTTCTAGTCTCATAGACAGCTGAACCAGTGTTTTAATAAACAAACCACCCTTCAGGTGCTCAGCAGTCAGCCAGCACAGAAAAATCTCACTTAAACACTAAGGTTAAAAAATTGCAGTGTACTGATCATACTGGTAACGAGCAGTAATGAACAGGTCGGGCTGCCCTAATGGTGTGTGCCCATATAAATAGCCAAGCGAGCGTTAAGACACACAGTGACTTATTTTTGCAGGCTACTAATTCATGAGATTTTGCATCTTCCATTCTGCAGCTGCTTTCCTCAAATCAGTTTAGTGATGCAAAGCATTAGTTTTAGGTGAGTGAACTCAACCCCATATGTTTTGAATGAGAGAAATTATCGATTATTGATTGATAATCACCCCAAACAAGATGGAACAAATGTGAAATATGAGCTAAGCTTTTAACAAGTCTAGAACATGATGGGATGCAGCTCACTGTATGGACTTCTGGGATGTTGTATTACAGAAAACAAGCATAGATGTCTCTTCATTACTACTACATAGATCTTTCCAGATAATACCTGTTCTCATTGCTACAACCAAAAGGTGGCAGCATATTGTCTACTTTCCCTTTCATCCATCTAGCTCTAAGCTCCTAAATAACCTTACTTGCTCAGTTTGTCAGAATGCCAGGAAGTCCAGAACAATCATGCTGAGTAAGGAACACCGGTGAGATCCTCTATGAAATCAACTGTTTATCGCCTTTAAATAAAAACAGGAGTCGATCAAGGACTGGTGATTTTACTCAGTTATTTCAATGGCATACTGACTTTTGGAAATGTGAAGAAGGGTTAAATTTCAGCTCAGTGGTGTAACTTCAGAAGGGACACCTACTTAGAGAGCTTAACACTTTTATTAACAGTAATAATTGTTAAGAAGTCAGAACCAATAGTCTCTGGCAAGTACTGTCTGACAGACTTAATTTTGTTCCTGTCTTGGTAGCTACAAAAGACTTGTGGACATCCAAAGGAGTGACAAAGCTAGGGCAAACACTTTATGCAGTGCAGATACCAAGGTGAAAAGAACATGAGTGTACTGGTTGAGTTTTGCTTCATGTATGCATCAGTTCAGAGGCTTCTGGAAAGATGCCCAGAGACACCCATTTCCCATTTTGGCTAGTAAAAAGATCTGGAGGTGGAGGGAAGCTCTCAAATCTGCAGGGGTGCTGTGTACTTGGCAGAATGCCACAAGTCCTCAGGAAACACAACTGCCACAAAGCATGGCTGTGTGTGTCCTTAATAACTCAAAACACCCACATGTGTATCAAACCAATTCCTGCTTTCTACACTGGCTTCCCATACTCAGACTCAGGGTCTCAGTCATGATTTCCTAGCTGCTCTGCTGCCTGACTTGGAATCTGTAAAGGACATGGCTCTGGGATGTTGCCTGCAGTTAACAGCTGTGTTCCTGAGGTGCTTTGGGACTTTCTACTGCAAAGGGGTAAATTGAGTCTCTCAAGCTGAGATACTCAGGAACTTTGGTTATCCCCATTTGTCAGCTGGAGAATAAATATACAGAAAGGATAAGAATGTGTCTTGATAATTACAGAAAACTTTAGGGTCACTTTCAGCCCCAGCTCTACCTGTAAAGCAGATGCTTATAAATGCCCTAAGTACAAGCCTCAGCAGCCATCCAGTCTGAGTGCAGAAGCTTTTCTGAAGTTATATGATAAACTTAGCTCATCTGGCTGCTGCAGCTTGCAAGTCTGGGTTGTGGTGAGCAGCCATCCCACATGGTACTGTACCCCCCATCTTTGCCATGATGAGGAAGAAGACTTAATGGAGAAAGTCCATTCATAGGCAGGTATACTGAATCTGGAGGATTAAGGATAATGATGTGGAAGCTGGTGCTGACAAGCAAGATGTGGGGAGGGTTGCTTAAGTGTCTGAGAGCACATGGTTCTTTGCCTCAGTCATAACTGTCAGGGTAGATGCACTTCAAGCGGTAGCTCAGAGACTGAAGACACAACTCTTAGATATTAAGGATCATCTTAAATTATTACTCATCCCTCCAAATGGAACAGCAAGTTTTTTGCCTGCTGTCTCTCGCACAGAAGCATGGTACACTTAAAGTTCCCCAAACATCACATTCTCCCTCATAAGAACAACAATGCTTATATAAAAATTAGACATGATGTTAGCCCAGGAGATGGGTGCAAAGTACTAAAATACACACAGCAATGAGGCCACGTAAAAGTGAGTATGGAGTAGGATTTCCAGGCTTTAGTCTGGGTCTATCATAAGTAAAGATGCCTTTGAGGGAAGCTGGAGGTTTGTGATGTGGTGGTTATGTCAGGATGTTCCTCAGCAGCACAGCACTGGTGGTTTGCTGTTCAGTATTTCTGTCTATTTCTCTCTGTTGTGCAAGTGGCTGCTGTTGCCTTGTCAGTGTCTGCAACTTGCTTTCCTGTTTAATCGGTCCTCACTTCAGTCACCTTTCCACAGTGCTGGTGTTGGCTTCTGGGAGAGATGATAGCCAGCAAAAGGTGGCACACAAGGCTGTTACTCAGAGTGAAGGATGCTCCTCGCCAGTAACACTCAATTTAATATCTAGAAACAGCAAAAAGTGACTATAACCAATTTTCTCTATGTTCTTACAAATGCACAGGTGGGAAAGTCCTCTGTGAATTGTCTTACTTTTTATATGCTGCCAGCCAAGGGATGAGTTAATACAATTCAGCCATGGCAATTTGAGCAGATTTCAAAGCTGCTTGTCTGTTGCTCCCTCCATTTCCCACTCTTGTTGAACAGCTGGTCTCTAGAAACAGAGGAAATATTTCTGTTTGGAAACTTCAAAACTGGCTTGATCGATAAAGGACAGAGAGCAGAGAGCTCCTCAGTATGTTCCCTCCCTCCATGTTACTGCAACTGGAAAATTGTCTGTATGACTAATGAATCTCAGACCTTATAGACCTGGAATAGACATTCAGCACAGGTTCTGTTTTGAATAGGAATCTATTTTTCCTCCATCCCTTATTTTAAATGCATCTGTAGTTCACAGCTATGCTCAAAACTGACAAGTCTGCATGTCAAATGGAAATACCAACATAATATGGTGCCCAGATATTTTCTTATGTCTCTTTTTTTGCTGGTGCGACAAAGGTATTTTTTTAACATTTGCCTATTTCAGATGAAGATGAAGTCTTAAGACTGTATTTTCTTTATTCTGGACAATTATAACTTCTACCTTTATACCCTCCTCTTTTTCTCCAATAACATTTGCAGTTTAACAGGGGTTAAGATCAGAACTCACTGGTTCAGAAATGTTCCACACCATGATATCCAGTCTCTTCTCCACCTAGATAAAAAGTGCTAGCAAAAACTGCAACCTGTGCCAGATTGAAATGACTCAAGGTACGAGCAGACTCTTGGTATAATCAATCTTCAAAGCCCATTTTGAGCAAAATGTGACAGTTTAATCCTCTGTTACTTCTCAACTAATTGTCAAGTACAACATTCACAGAATCATAGAATAGTTTGGGCTGGAAAGAACCTTCAGAGGTCATCTAGCCCAGCCCTCCTGCATTGAGTGGGGACATCTTCAACTGGATCAGGTTGTTCAGAGCCTCATCAAGCCTGACCTTGAATGTCTCCAGAGATGGGGCATCTGCAGCTTCCTGGGCAACCTGCTCCAGTATTTCACCACCCTCATCATAAAAAAGTTTCTTCCTTATATCTAATCTAAGTCTCCCCTCTTTCAATTTAAACCCATGTACCCCTTGTCCTATCCCTACAGTCCCTTATAAACATTCCCTCTCCAGTACCACTTTAGGTACTGGAAGGCTGCAATAAGGTCTTTCTGGACCCTTCTTTTCTGCAGGCTGAACAAACCCAACTCTCACAGCCTATCTTCATGGGAAAGGCACTCCAGCAGCTCCATGTCCGTCACGTACTGGCGACCCCAGAGCTGGATGTGATACTCAAGGTGGAGTCTCACTAGAGCAGAGTAGATGGGGAGAATCCCCTACCTCACACTGCTTTTGAAGCAGCCCAGGCTATAGTTGGCTTGCTGGGTTGCAAGTGCACAATCTATAGCATGAAGAGAGGGCCTCTAACTGTGCACATTTGCCCTCTAAGATACTTTATACAGTTAAAGCTAGGCCTAGTCCATAAAAAGCCCCTTCTGTTGGTAGTTACTGTTAGTTAATAGGAAGCAGCAGCAGGCTTGTTTAATAAGCTAATAACTCCTGACTGTGCTTAATTACAGCCTTTAATGAAAAAATATATTTGACACTTTCCCCAATAAATAAAATAGTTGAGTAAAAATAAAACAGCAAATATCTTCTTCTCTTTAAAAATCTTTAAACTTAAGAATATATACACACTTTAATTTTTTTTCAGCAAGCCTGAAGCAGAAGAGCAGCTGCACAGGTCTAGGTGATAGTGATGAGGAGAGGCAGTCCTGAGGTTCAGGATGAAGAGGGCTGCGCTGATAGTCTGGAGGTGCTTCATTTATCTCTGCTCAAAAAGGGCATGTATTTCTGTAGAAACCTGTCTGGAACCAGGTAATCCTGCTCCTCAAAGGAAACAAGGTCTTGCAGCTGGCAGACAAATGGCAGGTACTTGGCCTCTTTAGAAGGCAGCAGCTCTTGCTGGGCTCAGAACTCAATTTGAACCAGGAGCTGACAGCTGCTGTCTCTCCCAAATGCCTCTCTGAAGAAGCTGTGGCTCCTGGCCCTGCAGCAGCCCAACTGCATGCTGTCTGTCCACTTGCCATCTTGGATGTCCTGCATTGTTGATCTGTCTTCTAAATCATGTGCAAAGCCCCTCCAGTGGCATCAGTACAACAGGGCAGTGGATAAAATTCCACACATCAAGGGAAAAACGTTAAATCGTTCTAGCTTCAGAACTGCCCAACAGATGTTCTGTGGTTTTGACTTGAAACTGTTCAAGTTTAGACACAGAAACAGCTGAGCCAAGCGAGAGTGTTTCAGGCTCAAATAAACCACTGGAACCAATGAGGCACAGTAAGCCTATTTTCTTCTCACACCACTTCATCAATTATGCTTAAAATGCTTCCCTGAATTAACTTCTGTTCCAGGACAGTGTATGAAGAGATTAGCAATTGGAGGGGTTAAGTGAGGATCACAACAAAAGCTGCACTTCAGCTTGAACAGCCCAGTGTGCTGCTGCCATGTGTATCCCCTGTGTAATGTGTGTGCTTTTTCAGATGCTGTGCAGAGCTCTGGTACCTGTTTGTCAAAAGCATACTTCACCTAATGTTACTTGAAGACCTTTCTTTGCCTCAACTACATTGTGAAGTTGACATAAATCCACTAGAATGTATCTTTTGCATCTTGAAAAATATTTACTTCAAATTGCTTATTAAAACAATCTCCTCATATAACACTTACATGCCCTGGATGTGAACACGCTGCCCCATAGTGATTCAGGGTTGGATTAGATTAGGCAGTAACTCTTGAGAGGTGGCTGCTCATATTAGCAAAATTAGCATATCACAAGTGCACCATTAGCATAGACATTGCAGGAATTTATGATTTGAAAAATTGTGTCTTGTAACCCTCTCATCTCTTTTTTCCTCTTCCTGATGCCATTTCCAGTTACAGATCTCTGCTTTCTGAGGAGGGGCTGCTGCTCTCCAGGATAAAAATGCAGGATACTTGACCAGAAAGGATTCCTTGGTAAGAGAAAAGTATTTATGCAACTGAGAGCTCTACCTGTTTTTTTTCTTCCCTCCTTTGAGATGTGGAGATGGGTAATTTGTACATTATCACAGGTTCAAATATAGCAATTTAAGTAATGCAGGTTGGTGCTGTCTGCTGTCCCCGGGGACAGGGTGATCCTCCCTGTTGCAGACTCCTCATCCAGAAGCAATGATCAGGAATAACCAAGTGCTTACTGCCTTGCCTTTCCCATATCCCTAAAAGCAAGGAGAAAATCCCAGAAAAGGCAGATGGGCCTCAGCATGGAGAAGGTTGAGAACCTCTAGCCAAGACCTTGTCAGCACCTTAGGGCCTCCTGCTAATGCCTGAGGGTTACACTTGGAGTGGGCTGTTATTTTTTGAGAGATGGATGCATTGGAATTTTCTGTCAGCCCTCTCCTGCTTGTAAGTTTCCTCTTTGAAGGGGTGTATTTTTGTGTCATACTGTTTGTCCCCAGAGAGCTGATATAGCCTGGTTCAGCACGGTCCCAGTATGATACCAGCTTACTGACTGGTCTTGGGAAACCTATGCTGCTGACTGTCCCCACAGTATTTTGAGACACTTCATGCATGTTTGAAGATCTCAAGGTGGTTATGTGACTTTTAAACCCAGGAGTCTATCTTTGTTTTACATTCATCTACGTCTTTGTTTTCAGTCTCTGCTGTTGGAGCTAGCTGTGCTGGGAGCAGAAAGCCTGATGCTAATTCTGGCAGATGGGACAAGTGTGTAGTCATTCCATGACACTCCACATTGCCCTTTACCAAGCACTCTATGATCTGTTCTTTGATAGTATGCCAGACTATCAACTACAAGGGGATGAGAAGCCAATGTGTTTGCTCCAACCATTTTTTGAGAGAACAGCAGCATTTTGGCAGAGGGATGAGGTGGTGGAGAGATGCACAACCAACTGTTTCTTTGGAGGGTGGGTAAACGGCTTTCAGACAGCTGAGAGCCTGAACCAAACCAGGGGTCAGCATTCATATGCTGCAGCTGAGAGATTGCAGAAGAATGTCAGGGGCTGAGAGAACAAAGGATGTCAAATGGGGGACAAAGAACTAATAGATAGAGACAGAGAGAATGAATAATTACAGCAGAAGTTGTGTAAGAGGCAAGAGGAATCTATGAAATGAGCAGCGGCAAAGTAAAGGGAAGAGCTGAGTTGACAGACACCCCATTCCTTTTCTCTCACCTGTGTACTGTCCTGTGTAAAGCCCTAAGCAGCCAGTAAAATTGTGTTTTCTCTTCCTCACCTTGAAAGTTCAGCAGTACTGTAAATAACCTGCTCCTGCTCTTAAACATAAGCACTGTTTCAAGCTATTAAAATTGTATGAGCACCTGTCCAACCCCCAGTCAGCCAGGGCTGAGTTTTGGAAGTGTTCAGCTGTTTTGGCAGGCAGATGCACCTACCAGATAGACATGCTTATGGCTTTCTGACAGTTCTGGGTTCCAGCATAACAGTGAAAATCCTGTTTTTCTTGATTTGCTGAGGTTTATATTTCAAAAACCAGTAATCCACAGAAATCATGGTAACAGGACACATCTGGAGAGTACCCCATACAGCAAAGCTGCACAATGGCATCCCATTCTTTATTGTGTGTCCCCTGATGCCTGCATCCCTTGAGCAGCACTTCTTTTTCTCTCCCCTATCCAGCTTACTTTATCTCATACCACTTTTGTTTTGCTACTATGTTAACTTCCAATCCTTGCTTCTGTTTGCATCCTGCCTGACTGTGCTTGCTCTTTTGAACATGAAAGGAAATCTCCCTTCAATCTGACTTGTGTGGGGGGCTGCTCCCCACATGTCCTTCAGCCTGCTTGGCAAAATTAAAATACATCAGTATCTCTCAGTGAATGAGTTTAATCTTTTCTCTTCCACGGAGAGGGACAGGAGTTGAAAGAGTTTTCTTTGTGTAGATGGGTAACCTGATATTTTATTTGATAAGAGGAAAATATTCCTTTTTTCTGGCTTTGCAGTTTTCTAAGATTTTTCTGCCACCTATTTATCACAATGATAGAATGCTTTGGGTTGAAGGGACCTTTAAAGATCACCAAGTCTATCCTTCCTGCATGGGCAGGGGCATCTCTTTGTGTAGATCAGGTTACCCAAAGCCTGAACCAGCCTGGATCCCTCTGATTCCCTCTGAGGGATATATCCCTCTGATTTAGAGTGTGTAAATACACCTATCATTGTGGCATACTTGTTTCCTTCTACATCCTCATCCCCTTAGAATACACTTTTTAGCCCAAGGTAGGGATTTTTGTTGCTTTTTAAGTGGGTAGATGTGGAGATTAGAAAGGGTTCAGGAGAAAAAGAAGCATTTCAGAGGCTCATTTCAGCATTTCAACCTCCTAGGAGGTTGGTGGTTATTTAAAGACTTTTATTGAGTGGAAGATTTTGCAGCATTTTCTAATTCTGGTCAGACTCTGGATTCTCTATATTTCTTCTGAAGCTACTTGTGCAGGCAGATGCCCTCAACAAAATCGATTTGTTTTCAGCTGTCTCCTAGTGCGTTCTGCATAGTCTCAGAGCCACAGAATTGCTGTTGTGCTTCCTAAGATGAGTTGGGTATTTCTGGGGCATGAGATACTTACCTGCCTGTGTATTCTAACAGATCTTGGAAGGGGACAGTGATGAACAGACTTAAAACAGAGCTGCCATGTGGTTGTTTGCTTAAAATTGGCTGGGGATCTCATAATACCTAAAGCCAAGATGCTGTCTTTTCCTATACATTCATATGATTTATAGCAGTGTGCAGTGAAAGCCAATAACATAACCAGGAGAACAAGTGTGGAAGAAAGCACCAGGGTGGTAGAAGTGAAAAAATGCATTGTTTAGAAGCTGAGACTAGATGTCAGAGGTAGGAAGGCAGTCGTCTGCAGTGTGGGAAGTGCCCTACAGTACGTTTGGACACTGCATTTGGACAGGGTTGGGGTGCTAACACATATTGAGAGACTTGCTGCTAGTAACTCTAACTTAGTACATGAAGAAATCTAACATAGGATTCTTCATGCTTTTTCATCCAGAAGAACCTGATCTGTTGGTTTGAGGATTGTAGAACTACACTTTTTTTTTGCCAACAGTTAGAAGAAATTTTTCAAGGAGCAAATAACCTATTCTGCCCTGCTGCTCACTGTCTCCCTTCCCAGGTGATCTTGAGGGAATGTAATCTGTTAATGAGTGTGCATTAGAACTTGATCTAGAACTAGGATATGAATCTGTTCCTGCTCTGATCTCTGATTCTTGATTAAGGCACTTATTCTGTAACTAGCCATACTTTTAGCAGTCGTGCTTCTGGTGTGTTTTCCAATGTCTCAGCCAAGATTGTGATGACTATACTGATACTTAAGGAATATTAATTGCTCATTTGTCACTGGCCACTGTCTAAAAACATGTCTGGATCACAAATGAGGAATTAATTCACAAGACATTTTGAAGGCAAACATGAGCTAGCTCTTGGCTGGAAACTATGGAGTCACAGTGCAGCATCAGGATAGTACTGCTGGCAAAGGAGAAACAAATTGTAAAACATATCTGCCAGCTTGCAAATATCTTGGAAATGTGAACTCAGGTTAAAGATGCAGTTTTCAAACATAGAAGTATGTAAGTACACCCATCATTAAGCTGTTAAATCATATAGATCTTCATTTCAGAATTCTTGATTATCAACAAGATCCAAGTATTTGTGTCATAAAAGTCATCCTGTATCTGTCTCAGGTGACTAGTTGTGGAGTTGATTCCTAGAGCAGGGAGTGGATCTGGACTCCCCCTGGCTGTGGGTCTTCTTTATTCTGACATTGGAGAGTCCTTATGCAGACTTTAGATAATAAACATCTTTTTGGGGAAAGAAGGATCATTGATAAGCTTCCAGTTTTAGTGTTCTCATTTCCTTTAGTTTTCCCAGTTGCTGTTTTTCAAGGCACCCTTTGCAGGTAAGCTGTTTAATGGTGCACTGCTTCTCACCTATGAGGCCTTTTCTTCACCTTTCTAGGCCACCCATGTTAGAAGAAGCCCCTGGACTCTGTAGTCCAATTCTAGAATGGGAAGCTTGAAGAACAGCAGTTTGTTCCCCTCCCATTCAAAGCCCATTCATGCATATTTGTATAGTTACTGCAAAGTACTCAATAAATCCCTGTGGATTTAGCAAACCAGTTAAATTCACAACTATTATGTGCCTGGAAATAGCTCAGGCTTTGGAACACAGCTTATTTTCCCAAAGGTGTGTGTGCAGTAGGCTGGATAGGGACAGTGCAAGCCAAGGATTGCTCAGCTAATGCTAAGCCCTCCTGAATATTGCCCTGGGATTTTTAAATGCTTCTTGAGAGATCTTGAAAGATTTGACCTTAGTTTAGTATCTCATCCAAAAAGTAGTAAGTAGCTGTGACAGTGCAGGTCTCCCCGAGTGCTGTGTGGAAAATTCAGACTTGGACATGAGCCCAGGCTTGATCTTGGACTGAAACTCAAGAATTTTGGAGACTAGAACGATTTCAGATGAGCCATAGTCTGACTGCAGGAGTCAGAGTTACTGACAAGGAAATTACTTCAAAAATTACTGATGGGGGAAAAATGGAAGGAGGAACAATTTCAGTCATTTGCTGCTCCCAAGATGTGCAAGACCTGTTCAAGGAATAAAGGAAGGCTTTATTTCTTAATCCGGTCACTCTGACCCTTCCCAAAAGTTTTAAATTGGAAGGAAAAGAATAAGAGGCTTGCACTATGAACAGCTCATATATCAGAGCTGGGACAGTGCGATCGTTTGACATTATTATTCATCACATCAGCCTGAAGGCCTCAATCAACACTCCAGCCTGGCGGGGCTGCGCCAAGTGCAAACACAGCCCCTGCCCTCCGGCATTCGCAGCCGGGATTAGGGGATGACAAGGGGGGGAACCAGCGAGAGGTGCGAGGCAGCGATATTGGTGTAAGGAGTGCATTTGCATACCCTCAGCAGTCACAGCCAGCTTCCTCCCCAGGCTCTGCCAGGCAGCAGCTTTGTAGGATTCGTGGCAGAGGTAAAGCTTAAAAGAGGATTTGATGGAAGACAAGATGGTACCTTGTGGGGAGATCTTCACCGTGATTTAGAGGGCAGGCTGTGAGAAAGCATAAAAGCGTCTGCAGGAGGAGTGACAGAATCTGTTATCTTTAGTGAGGGAAGGAAGTTTTCTGCTGTGACAGACTATTAGATTTAAGAGCCAAGGAGAGACCAAGCAGCGAGGAGGCTTAGAGGTAAAGGCTTGAGCTTTTCTCCCAATCCCACAGAAATATTTATAGGATCGAAACATGTGCTATCGAGATGGAAAATTGAAATCTCAGAAACACTGCTTTGATGCTTTTTAGCTGGTGAGGATCTTGGAAAAAAAATCCATTGTATTCAACTTCATTATAAAAAGAAACTATAAATTCTCTCAGCTTAGCTCATGAATGATCCCCCCAGGGCAGCTGGCGAGTCAGGATGTTCCAGCTTTCAATAAATGTCACTTTTCATGCTCAGCCTGTGGGGCTGTGTGACCACAACAGCACCTTTGGGTACACTGGTGACATTGCCATCGAGGGTTGTTGTGTAGGTGCTGTATAGTCCCAGTTCTGGTCTGTTTTGGGGAGCCCTTGGGCAAGCATCTGTACCACCCATGCACAAAGCATAAGGGAAATAAGACAACGAAAGATTTTACTGGGGTTGTATTGTTCTGGTGGGAATGTGTCCCAGTAACGCTCCGGCTCTGCAGTTCCATCAACTGGGCATGAAATGCATTTCTACTCTGTTAAACTTAGATTTAAAAAGGAAATATTTTTTTATGTGGAAAAGCAGAAATTATCAATTGGAAAACTGTCAAAATATTTTTTTTCCAAAACATTTTTCAAATAAAAAAAATTCTAAAATGGGGTCTCTACCTGCTCTGCAGAAAACCTCCTCCTTGGTGAACTGGTATTTTCCAACTGAGAAAACATCAGCTTCAGTGAAGGGAAAAGCTGGTGCTTAATGTGGTACAGGGTGGGGAGAGTGAATAAAGAGGAAACGTGGTTAAAACACTAAAAAGTAAGTTGTTCCTTGCGGGACAAGTAGGTTTAGGACAAGCTAAAGAAGAGAGGCCATGGTAGCTGGTGTGAGACAGCAAAAGGAATTTGGCAGCTGAGAATGGCAGAAACAGATTTTCAAAACTTTATTTAATGGAGTCAGAAGCCCACTGCTTGGAAAGGATTCGGGAGAACAGAGAAAGATTTACTGGGAAGGATTAAGAGCACAGGTTAAGAACAGGCAAATAGATATGTGTGTGTCTGTCTGTGTGCACGTGCATGTTATTTACTAGCAGGAGAGTCTGGGGTGTGAAATTAGATGACTGAGAATGATTAATAAAGTGCTGCATTTGTAATTTGTGTATAGGCAGATACTTAATCAGACCAAATCCTGTCTGATGGTCTCTTCAAGAAAACTGCTAAATCTTGTTTGCCCAAAAGAATGGTCTCTAAAAATGACTTTACCCTTCTTTCTGTTTTTGTGATGCATAAGGATGGCAGTACTAGAATTCACTCTTGACTCTGCTTGTGGATGCTGTAACTTCATATAGCAGCATAATCACACACAGAAGAACCTGCAGTTTTAGCATCTAGGTAACGATGGTGAATTAATGGAAGCAAGCCCTTCACCTGTACAGAGCTGTGCAGGAGAGACAGGTTTTTACAGCATGTTGAAAAGAAAAGTGGTAGCCAGCAATTTAAGCCATAACTCTGAGAAGGAGTTTCTGCTCATTAAAAAGAGAGAGGTCGTGTGCCTGACCTTCCTGGACACCGAGTGCCCCAAGTTTCACCATGAAAGCATTTATGATTGAGTGAGTCCCTGTTGCACCAGCTAAAGCAAACACCACCCCTTTGAAGTTCTGTGCATACTTCTCAGTGCTGTGCCTGCCCTCAGCTGCCGTTGTTCTCTCATTTGTGATGGGAAATGCTTTTTGGAAGGGGGGAACCCCTGAACTTTGCTTTAACAAGTTCACTTTTATTGTCTGTGCTCCGTTCTGGTATTGCATTCAGCAGAAGCACCTTCAGCATTGCTCTGAAATACTGGCATCGAAAGGGGACCAGAGGCACAGGCTGGAAAAGGAAGGTGAAGTTTACTCTGAGTTCAGACTCAAGTTCCTACTCGGAGTTTAAGTGCCTGCACTCCTGCTGCTGTTCCTGGCAGCCCTGAGACTGGAATCACAGAAATGTCCAGGAAGGTAGGAGGCATGAGCTGTTGTTAGAGCCCAGGAACTCAGAACCATTTGGAAGGCACACAGTGTACCAAACAATTCCTGGCCTTCACCAAAGTCTCACCTGCAACGTGTCCTGCAGCTTCTGAGTGCAACCCTGTGGTTTTTCCTGGTTTCTGGTAAAGCAGGTGTTGTTTGTCATGGTTATTCTCAGGCGCTTAGGGAAGCACGTTGCTTGAATCAGGCACTGCATCCGGCTGAGAAGACTTTGGGAAAACCATTCAGCAGACTTCAAGAGAGATTAATGGAATGGCCTGGCTTTAAAACCCTTACGGGAGCAGGGGAGTCACTGCTGGAACTTGCATGTCAAAGCAGAAACATCCTTCCCCAGACCCGGGAGGCACAGCCTGTTCCTCTTTAAATCCGTGCTGTGTGCTGCAGTGCTCTGCATTGTTGCCATGGCAGAAATCTCCCCATAGTAATAACCTCTTTCAGAGAAGGTTAAAAAGAGGCAGTGCACATGCTCAGAAGTGCTGCACTTGTTCTGTTCGCAGTTTGCAGCGGCCATTTCAAAGAGACCATCACAAAGACGAGAGGGATCAGGTACTGATATTTCTTTCCTTTGTTGGAGGGGGTGACTTTTCTCTTTCACAGAGGGGTCTCTATTCCCAGTCGCACTGCAGCGAGGCACCACCCTCGCATCTTGTGATCATTCCTCACAGACGGCAAATTCCCAGGGAGCAGCTAAGTAGCTGGATGTGGCCTAAGGTGGTCGCTGCGCTCGGGGAGCAGTGGTTTTGCAGCAGGGCTCACGGGTGAAGCTGAGCTGGTGCTGGGGTGGAGCATGTGTAAGGTACCCTGGAAAAGTTTTAACGGCGTTTCTGCTTTGTTTTGTTGAACCTTTCTAGCACTTGTAGTCAACTGTGAGAATAACCTCTGCTCCTCCTGACCAGGAGGCTTCTGCATTGGGCATTTCCAAAGGAGGCTGGTATTATCCTCATTTACTGTTACTTGGAGACACTCTATTGTATCCTGTTGCAAAGCCTGGTATCTTTGTACTTGCTTTGATTGCAGATCACCCATTAATTTAAACAGAAAAAAACAAACTGCTTGTTATGATTTTAACTCCTTTATTTTAAGGATTGTAGAAATAAGAAGGATTACATCAGATCCCTCCTGAACAGTGGGAGGGATAAGAAACCCAGTCCTGGGGTTATAGAAATTACATTACCAGATATATATTTTCGGTATGGGCCAAAATATAGTTGTGACTCTACATATACCTGTGTGTCTCTTGCCTCTGAACCATCTCATATGTTTAGGCTGAGGTGCACAGGCAGGGAATGTGTATAAAGCTGCTCCTTTCCTGGGTGAAATGCTGGTTTGCATGTGCAGAATTCACAGCTTCAGATTAGCTGTGTCTGAAACGGTGGATTGCGTGTATCAAAGAGCAAGCTTGTTCTGTTCCGTGTTCATGGCAAGATGGGGACAATCCTTTCCACTCCTGCCTCCCTCTATTGCCTTTCCAAATGTGAAATACAAGCTGTGCTCTTGTGTTCAGCACATGCAGAATTGATGTTCTTCCACATCATCTTTTGCTTTGTATGTACCAACTTAAAAACCAGGGAGACACAGAGTGTTGTCTGCTTTCCTGGTTTAGCAAAATGGAATTTTCATGTGGATTTATTGTGTTGCTACAACTTCACCTTCTTTGATTCTTTCTTTCTTTCTTCCATTTGAACACACAGGAAGGGAAGGTAAACTTGGCTGAATTAAGGGGCTGCTCTATCCTTGAGGCTTGGTTTGAAACCTCTAATGGACAGTTGCAGCTTTGGCCAGTCCAAGTTGCCTGTGTTCCCTCTTGATCTGAACAGTTTACCTGTTGGAACAAGAAAAATGCTTCATTTGAAACTTGTGTACTTAATGAAAAATTTTAGCTTTGTGTGAAGAGGAGGTGTTGTTGGGCCCAACTGTACCCATCTACAGGGCATGGTGTGCCTGGCTGTGGTGTTCAGGAACAAAAAGATGGATGCAGATAAAGGTCTGAAGCCCACATATGGAGGGGAAACAGAAGGTCAAAGAGTTTTGATGCATTTACCATTAGAAGTTCTACCTGTGAACTAGTGGTGGTTGAACTAAGTAATTTCCTTCAGCCACTTTCATAAAGGAGTAAGTTGTTATGATCAGTGTGGTACATAGTTAAAGATAATGGTTAGCTTTAGGTATAATTCCTGGGAAAAGAGGGTCCATCAGTAAAGCGACTCAATGGGTAAAAAGGTCATTTCCAGATTCAGGTGTATTTTAGCCAGATCTTGGATCTCAAAGCTGGTCTGGAACTGTGTAGTTAGAACAGACCGGAGTCACAGAGCAGGCAGATTGGCTGGCATACTGACTTGCAAGTGAAACACCAAATTATCTAGGGACTTCTGATCATCTCTCTCATGTCTAGGGACATTCTCTTCCAGTTGGATTTTATGGGCACTGCTGGAAAAGTACAGTTCTAGATGGTCTGGGTTTTAATTGTTTTTTTCTCTTTCAGAGGAAGACTGCCAGTACTTTAGCTGTGAGGAGCACTAAGGTCTTTGTAACAAAACCCTTGTATTTGCAGTGTTCCTCACTGACTTGTTTCTATCTCTTGATAGGGAAGTGCTGGTTCCCAAGATGCTGGCACCTTGCCTTCTGAGAAAAGTGGTCCTTACAGTTACAGTTCTTGTGCTGGCACTGCTGCTCCTGGAGCCTGTTAGATCTGATCAGGAAGCGGGCACAGCCATACCAGCTGAAAGTACGTACCACCCTAGAGTCCTCTCCTACAGCCTGTACTGTTGTTTTAATGTTGCAGGACTTCAAATCACTGAAGCTTGACCAAATCAAACTGTTCTGGAAATGTCTTGCTTATGTTGTTTTAAAACCACAACTTCATAGTATGCTAATGCTGTTTTTCTCCTGCATCCGAGGCTCTCTATTGTCCTACACTTGTCTCCTGCCTGTGAAATCTGTCACCTTTTCTTTTGTGCAGCCATTTCACTCTGTTATCCCTCTCTGTGCCAGGAATCACCCTGTTTGCTTTTCAGAGACATTACTGAGACCTCCTTTTTTCAACTGACATTGGCTGTTGATTACATCTTTCCTTCCTGGTAGTATCTACAGTACTAGAGTCAGTACAAAGAAGACACCAAGAAAACACACCATGTCAACAGCCTTCAGCCACCTAATTCTCCTTTGCTGATCTGTGTTGAGCTTACGTCATAAACATAATAACAGGTCCTTGCATTGAGTGGTTGATGTGGAAAATCCTAGCCTCTCCTTTTGTCTGGTACAAATATAGTATTACTAAGGTTGGGTGGTGGTAGAACAATGAGAGAGGAGGTCTTTGATGCTGCTCAATGTTTATTTTTTATCTCTTGTTTTCTTCTTAGCCGGTGAAAGAATTTGGCAGGCTCCTTTTCTCCAGCAGGCGTGGTTAGCACACAGACCATGAGCTGGAAGCCCATATTCCAGCTTATCAGAGGCATGTAATAATCAGTCAAACATCAAGTGTTTGCCAAATTGGCTGACACACACTGCAGGATTTTCCAACATCATTCTAGGTTTCATCCTGTCTTACTTACCAGCCCTCAGAGAGCAAACTCACCCTGCACTTAGAATTTCTCACTTGCACAGTGTTTCCTATGAAGTTGTCAGGGAGGCACAAGCACTGAGAAGCAAACAAGAGCATATTGAAGACATTTCATCATATCTATATTTGTTCTGGCTCAGTACTGCTGTTAGGGTACAGCTTTGTGGTACATGATGATCGAGGCAAAGCAAGCCTTGTGTCTGGATATCTAAATAGAGAAGTACTATTTGAAACATAGTGATTAGTCCAGAACTTATCAGCAATGCCTGCTAATGACAGGACATTGCTGATAAATTCTGGACTTACCTGCTGCTGGCTTCACTAGGTTTGGACAAAACTGTGTCATATTCAAAGTTAGCAGCTAAGTGATAATGTAATCAATTTTATTCCATAAACTTTCTATTTAGAGCTCAAGTTTGTGAGATCAGGAGACAAGATTTTCCAGTGAACAGGTTTGTGCTTTCAGAGGTAATTTCTCAAAAATCTGAAGATGAGGTTAGAAACATGCTCAGGGTTGGTGGGACAATGTGAAAGACCCAAGTTACGGGGTTAGTGTTTCCACACTGTGAACTGTGACAAGAGAAGGAGGAGGGGAGCTGCAGTAAAGGAAGAAGAAAAATTTTGGTACAAATTTGTTGAAGTAATTCTTTTGTCATTGAGAGACTGGGTGAACTCTCATGATGGGCCATTTACAATAACCTGGACTGTTCAAGAGTACATACATCAGTACTCATTCTGTGGACTGTTCCCTGCAGCTCTTCCTCCTACTCAAAATCCCTGTTTATTCCTTCTGCTTAACTTCATGCCACGTAGTCACAGTTCTCCACTAACCCTCTCCTAGGCCGGCCCTGTGTGGATTGCCATGCGTTTGAGTTCATGCAGAGGGCTCTGCAGGATTTGAAGAAGACGGCGTATAATCTGGACACACGGGTAAGGAAACATCCCTTCTGTTGTGTTTCATTTTCAATATGGAAGAAAATGCTGGGCATAAAAGTAGACAAGGTGAATGGATTTTGCACAAGACAGCTGCACTGTCCTGCCTTCTAAGGTGAGGCTGGGTAGTCACATTTCACCTCTCTGCAATAATCTGTGGAATTCTTCTCTTGGGGTATCAGGGATGCTAGGAAGCTTAGGTAAGACTGAACTGGCAGTCGTCAGCCCTTTATCCTTCTCTTGCCAAGTTACAGCCATTAGCACTGCTATTTGCATTCCAAATGCTGAGTGCACACCTTTGTTTTGATGCTAGAGGGAGTAAGGTGAGGGTGACATTTATAGTTATTACAAGGAGAGAGCCAGCTGGAACAGAAAGCCTACTAAAATAAAATACTCCCCTGCACATGCTTTTACCTGTGGGGAGAGTCTAAGGGAGGAAACGTTGTCTGGTAGATACTCTGTACATTGCTCTCATTCTATAATGATGAAAAATGCCACAACGTGGAACAGCATAAGGAATGAAACTTGTTTGGCTTGCAGTCAGCAAGGAGAATTTACCAAGGTTGGTATCTTCCTTCTGTGAGGGAAGGTGAATCTGTCTCTTGCTACTGCAACCTGCAGTCTGTGCCTAGTCGTGTCCCAGCTGCTGTCAGAGCAGTGCCTCAGGAGGGCAGCTTTTCCCACACCTCCTGTGTACCCTTTGGCTGAAATGCTGTATGTACACTCTTACACACATTTCTCAACAGAAAGCACTCACAATTTTTTGCTTTTCTAATTTATGGTCGAGGTTGTTCGTGGCTCAAAGCCTGTGCACTGGCATCTTAGAATGGTGTGAGGTAACTCTGAGCAGGGTCAGTGATATTTAGGTGAAAATGCAGGTGCAGAAATAAAGATGCTTTGAACTGTGACATGCTACAAAAAGCAAAACAAGTATTCCAGCAGAACCAGATTGGTATGTAGCACGTTTACAGTTAAAGAAAATCTGTTCAGTAATTACAGGTCAAATGTAGTCTGGGCTTCTTCATCAAGAAATCTTGTTAATGAATACATCTGCTGAACACTGTATACAGCCAAAACAAGATGCTCAGATTGTGCTGTAAAGTTCTTCTGGCACACCTTTGCATCCTTTTACAAACCTTTGAACTTTTCACCAGAATTCCTAAATCTTGATTTGAAAATATCTCAACTACTAGAATCTGCTCTGTTTGACTGGCTGTTGCAGTGATGTCTCTGACACAGCTTGCAGACCGAGAGACAAACTTTATAAAATGCAGGTAGCCAAAGCAGGAGTAGCAGTAAAAGGCACAAAGATAGCAACAGTATTTAAATACTTTCTAAAAAATAAAAAGACAGGCAAGGAGAGGAAATGAGGATATGAAAATATTTGGCTGAGGAATGTCCTGTTATTGACTTTCACAGGTATAGTTTTGACAGCAAGCCTGAAGATGTGGCTGCATGATATGGTCTCACCAAAACAAGCCTATCACTTCCTTATCATGTTAAATCTAAATAATTGAATCCATACTGAGATCCTTCAGTGCCTCTGGACAAGGGCAGGCCTATTCTAGTCATTAAGCTAGGGATTCTACTTATACACCTTTGAAAGACACGGAAATATTTAATAGTTGAGGACTTCTTCAAACTGCCTTCTGCAGTGTTTCATTTCTTAGTTTGATTATTCAGCTGTGTCCCAATTAAATGCAAACGGGGAGCTTTGAGACAATTGCTTTCAGCCATGTATGTATTTTACATTTGACTTTTGTAGTCTGTTTTGTTGCTTAGCTGGCAAAATGCTTCTGTCCCTGAAAATACAGTTCCCTTTGCTAATATTCCCACTGGAGACACTAATTTCCTTGAAAAACTCTCTTTGTTTGCAGGCAAGACTTTTAGATGATGACTAAGCAGCTCCTAACTGTGTTGGAGGGGGAGGGATTCCCAAAAGCTTAGAGAGGAAATTCCTATTTAACTCCTCCAGTAAATCTCACCATGCAATTCTGTACAAGGGAAACTATATAATTTTATTGCATAACTCGAGTTTTCACACTTAATTTGGCCCAGTGTTGACCTGCATGGTGTCTTGCAAAGCAAACTGACTCTAGCATAGATCACGTAACCTTCCATGGGGGCCAGGGGCTGCATCTCTTCCTTTTACAAGACTAGACATGCTTGTAACCTATGCTGATGTGATGATCGGTTACTGATAGACAGCCTGGCTCCATTTTGCTCAGGTGGTAAGGGAAGGGTCACAGCCCACCTCTGACCAGATCTGTTTTACTCCTGCATACTGTTTTCCACCCTCTCACTGCTACTGGCCCCTTGGAGCAGACTGGAGGCTGGGTTAAGCAGTAACCAGCTTTGGGCAATCTTTTCTGGGGATATCAGTGATTCACTGCTCAGCCAAAGGGCAGGATGTGGCAGGTGCAGCTCTGATCATGAACTATGGAGAGGGTTCTTGTACGGCTAGGAAGGAGCTGCTACCATCAGAACCATTCAGCCAGTTCACAGCCAGCTCCCTACTGCATCTGAAAGCTGCTCAAGACAGAGGCCAGCAGGGAGCAGGCCATAAAACAAATCCTGTAAAACAAATCCAGTCCATGGGCTACACAATTCACTGTAAGCCTGCACTATAGGCATTTATTTTCAAAATTCTAACCCATTTTTCAGAGTTAGCAGTGGAAGTTGCATTACACATTTAATATCTAATATGAGGAACTACATTTTTAGCTGAAACTTACCAGCTTTTTGTGGGTTCAGAATCTGGACCCTGTTGGTGGAGGGGTTTTTTTCAGGTTTTGTTTTGGTTTCTGTTTTTAAAATGTGCTTTAACCCACCAGGGAGCACTAACAAATCTCTGTGCAAATGCTTTTATGATCCTGCTCACAAAACAGTCAGCAAAGCTGTGTTTAGTGCCATTCATTTTGTTCTTTATTCTTCCTAAACTGTCAGGGGTCATTTGCAGTGTTCAAAGCACATTATGTTAGATGTGCCCATGAAAGTAAAAACAAAGGCTTGAAAAAGTTATTAAAGATATATGAGATGGTAAGTAGCCTTGGGGCTTAGTTCCAAAGCTGTTGGCATGGTGCCCACCTCCCTTACTCAAACCATTGCCAATGATGTCAAGATGGTTAGCAAGTGGTGATTAAGCACCTTTCAGGTGAGTAGCAAAGTCTGATCAGATCTTTCCAGTTCTGCAGGGTAGCTGTACCAATCAAAAGTGATACCTGATTTAATATAGAACCACAGGGCTGTGTCTAGTGCTCTGTCATCTGGGGAAGAAGCCTGAGCGATAGATCACTTGTCCTGTACCAAGGCAGCAGGCAGTAAGCAGGATGCTTCAGACCAGCTCTGCACAAAGTGCCTCTGGCTGGTGCAGGTCAATGGATAGCACAGCTTCTGAAATACAGCCCTTAATCACCTGGTGATTCCATCTCATACAAATATCACAAGACAGCCAGATTAAGGATGGATTTTACTGACGTTTAGAGCTAGTAGTCCTCATAATGCCCTGGTTTCGTGTAGCTGGTTACACCAGTGGGGATTCATTTGGTGAGTGCACTTCCCATGGCTAGTGTGTCCTGTGACAACAAGGAGGAAATCCTCTCTGGGGTCAGAGGGATTCTCAAATACAGCTTCAGCTCATGACAGACAAACTGAGACAAACATAGGATGTTGATGTCAAACAGCTGTATGCTTCATCGTCCATCTACTGAGGCCACAAATGCTCCAAAAAGCTAGGAAAAACGAAAAGTGTGTGTGTGTTAGAGAGCAAGGATTCCCAAATTTTCCTTATGAAACCCTGCTGGCCCATTCCCTGCTCCTAAGACCCTTCTCACACAATGAGGCTGAGAGGGTGTTTCTGATCACATCTAGTTCCTGCTCTGAGAAGTTCCCAGTCTGCCCTCATTGCTCCAGAAAATCTGTGTGGGCAGCAATGATCTCCTGATACTGATGAACCCCATTTCAATGGAGGGACCTCAGCTTTCACCAGTTTGAGACCCCTTTCCTTTAAGGAGCCATCAGTCTAACCACATTTGAACTGTGCTGGCTGCATACCAGCTCAGCACCTGTGATCTGTTTTAGACTCCAGCAGCATATTAGCAATGGTGAAGTAGAAGTTCAAACACAAGTAAATGTCTTCACTAAGAGGGTGGCTGGTGACTAGAACAGGCTCTCCAGGGCAGTGGTCACAGGACCAAGCCTGTGGGAGTTCAAGGAGTGCCAACGCTCTCAGTCATATGGGTTAGTTTTAGGCAGTTCTGTGAGGAGCAGGAACTGGACTGAATGATCCTTATGGGTCCCTGCCAACTTGAGATAGTCTATGATTCCATGGTTAAATCATGGTTTGCTTCTCTGTGTAACTCCCAAGCAGGGGTCCAGGCTGTAATACTCTTAATTTTTGAGTCTGTTTTTAAGTAAAAAGGAAATTTCTGACGGGTTTGAGCTGGGTTTTTTTAAGCCTCTCATGAACTTGAGAGCTTAAGATCCAGCTTAAGCTGCAGCTGAAGTAAGATTTTAAGAACTTTAAACAAAAATAACAGCACTCAGTCACGTACTGAATGTTCTGATGTGGAAAACGCCAGTGTGTACCAGACTGAATTTCTCTGTGGCACAGAAGTATTGCCATGCTGATATGCCAATTAATCACACAAAACTAAATTAGTTTGCAGAGCAGTAAGCAGTAACTCTGATTTTTACGTCAAGCCTCATCTCACACAATCAATTCCAAATCTTAGGACAAAAGCAAAATGGAGTTTTCTTTGGGATGTAATTAGTTTTACAGTGCTGACACTTGTTTTTTGACAATTGCTTTTTTGTTTTCCCCTCTTATAGACAGAAACTCTGCTGCTTCAGGTGGAAAAGAGAAATCTGTGTGACTGTGTAACTGCAAATCTGCTAAACTGAATCCTGGAGCCCAGTTAAGGAGTATCACCTCTTCAACGGTTTTTAAAATGCAGCTGTATAAAATACAGCTTTATGGAGTTCATGTTGCAAGCATGTGTGCCCCAATGTACTGAGGGAATTGGGAGGCTGTCTCTTACATATTTGTCTATTCTGTTGGGTTTTTTTCAGAGTACCCTTTTTTCACATCCACTGGGTTGCCACTAAGGGCTCAGTTCAGTAAATCCGTTACTTGGTATTAGAATGGGGGGGGGAGGGGGGAAATGTACCTGCTTTGGTTTTTAAATCAGAGCTGACCAAGTGTAACTCACAAGTTAACTATGGCCAGCAGTGCTCTACAGACACTTGCAGCTGGTTTTTCTCTCTAATATGATCATACCTCTGTGGCAGTTTACCCAGTTATATCGAGACAGGAAACTGTGGTCTCTGTAGGCTTTGCCTGTGTATTAAAGATGATGGAAATCCTTTCTGTTTGTTGTTTGCGCTGTGACCACATTCAGACATGCTGTAGTTCTGTCAGCTGCAACGAGGTGTGTGTCATGAGGAGCCATATGTGTGCTGTAATTGGACCAAAACAGTTTATATCTTAGTGTTGAGTTTTCTGGTATCCTGCATAAGAGTGTTGTCTTCTTTAATTAAAACCTTTACTTTATTCCCATTCTTCCCTGGACATTCCATTCTTAATCCGCTGTGTCTCTAAATAGCTTTACCTTAGCAGCTGACATGGATGGAGTAGAAAAAGGAGAATAAGGGTATGACTAGGCAGCCTTGCCAGTTCCAGCTGCACCAAATGCTACCACCAGCAACTGTTCAACATCACAGTGAGGGAAAGGTGAGTGCAGTGCCAAGAGGTTTCTTCACGAGGGTCCTCCTCATTTTACTCCAGGTGCAATGCAGTGCTTAGGTTACTCATATTTGGTTCATTCTATGACAGACTGAACTTTGAATGTTTTGGTGGTTGTGGTTGCTTTTGAAAGCTGTTCTTTTTCTTTCAGGCATGAGTGTACAGACCTGTACACCTGAAAGCCAAGGTTATTTTTATCCTTAACTCTACCACTTTATTCTAAGATACTATGTCCAAGTCTGAATGAGGCTGAGCAGTTTGACTAGATGCTCTGAGTTAGTTTGACATGACTTAGAGCTGTCTCAGACCACTCCAACAGTGGGACTAGGTGGCTAACCTGGTGTGGGGAGTGGACATCTGAAGGCAAAAAACTCTTCAGCTGAATTTGGAAGAAAGTGCCTGTGTCCTCACTTCTCTAACTAAACTTGTGGGACTTTTCAGGAAGTGGATTAGAGAGGATATACAACTATTGCTCTGCCAGTGCAGCTGTAGGTATGATCACAAGTAGTGGGGGGAGTAGGAGAACGTGATAGACAGCCTCAGTGGCTCAGCAAACCTGTGCAAGGCTTGGAAAACAAATTCCTGTACACTGAGAAGTGCAGCATGCCCTTCTGTGTGGGACCAGGATGTAGGCCAGTCAGAAGCTCCCTGAAGAGGGGATTCTGATGTTATTTGTCCAAATTCCCTCAGGGACCACCTGTGCTGTGTGTTTTTCACTAAACCCATTCACACTTCTTGGCTTTCACTGTACTTGGAGCATCCCCATCTTGTTCTAGATTGGCTTTGTTCCTCTGCTTTGCTCCAGACTTGCCTTGGCTCTCCTCTCCAATGCAACCTCTGTTCCCTCTTCTATGCCCAGGGATTTCTCAAACAAGAAGTGGGGTGCACTGATCAAAACCAGCTGGAGGAAGGGTCAGAGCAAATTGGAGGATAATGCTCTTGACATACTGGGAGATTCAGTTCTGGAAGTCCTCATTGCAGGATGTTGATGATACTGAAACTGTACGTGGGTTTAAGAAGCAGCTGTTCTGATTTATGCCTGAGAATCCTATTGCAAACTGTTAAATATAAAAACACCTACTATTATTTGGGAGGTCAGGTTGTTGCAGTGTCCTGGTTCTGGCCTGGGGTTAACAGTATTGTAGGAAGGCATTGTACTTGACTTGGGTTTATATTTTCCTTCCACTTCTCTTATTGGTCAGTGCCAAGGATGAGGTGCTGTCCCCAGGGGGATCTGTGGTGTGATCTGGTGCTGTTGTTTTAAAGTGTAGAGATGAGTCTCTTCTCAACTTCACAAAGGAAACCTCCCTGTGCCCCAGAGAGCTGCTAGAAAGCCTTGAAGTTCTGCATTTCCTCATTGCCCCAGGATGGGACACCATTCAGTAGGCTTCTGCAGCACAGTACTTTGCAGAGGCCATGCCAAAGGGAGGAGTAAAGGATCCTCTTAGAGGGGAAAGAAACGGTACTGCAAAACATTTGCCTACTGCCAGGAAGGGGATATATAACTACTCAGATCTTAGTGGACAAACCCAGTCCTGTCTAGATTTCCCCCCTTGCCCTGTAGCCTTTCTTCTGCTTCAGCCTTGGCTTTTTGCTCCAGACACCGTCCTAGCTGCCCTTTGTGCTGACCATTGGATGTGCAGATCGTCTCTCCTATGCCATAAAGAAATCTTGCAAGCACTTGTGTGTGTGAAAAGTGTCTGCAGGTAATTGTGTGTTGCTGGTCATGCTGCTGGGAAATTTCTTACAGCTTTATGGTCCTACATCTTCCATGGCTTTGTCCATTTTTGCCTCTCAGCCCTCTTAATCTATGCATACATTTTTAACATGAAGAATGGAAAGAGTCAGTACAGAGGTTTCCCCGCTATACCTAAAACTGCATTTTTTTTCCTCACCATCCAAGGGTCCCTTTTAAATCCAAACTGGTTTTTTGGACTGACTTCCTTATGAGAGGGAGTGAAGAGGCAGGTGCCAATCTCCTCTCTTTAGCAACCAGGGATAGAACCCAGGGGACGGCATGAAGCTGAGACAGAGAAGGTCTAGGCTGGATATTAGGAAGAGATTCTTTACTGAGAGGGTGGTTGGGCACTGGAACGGGCTCCCCAGGGAAGGGGTCACAGCACTGAGCTGGACTGAGTTCAGGAAGCACCTGGATGATGCCCTCAGTCACATGCTCTGACTTGGCTGGCCCTGTGTGGAGCCTGGAGTTGGACCTGGTGATCCTTATGGGTCCCTTCCAAATTGGGATATTCTGTGATTCATTTAATAGGTCCATCACAACACGCATGGATCCTTCTCACTGTACATCTTGTCTTGTTTTATTCCTGTGCTACATTATGTGGTTGTCTGTGGCTTTGTGACTGCACAGAGAGCTGTCTGGGGCAAAGAAGTTGTCATGTCAATAGTACAGAAGGTAACCATGACACCTTCAAGTGTTGTAGATTTATGAAATAAAAATCACAATGTAAAATATGCTGGCCTGTTGCTCTAGTTTCAAGCTTAGTATTTGGGTTTTATGCATAGGTTTGCAGTTTAATCTCCATGTAGATATTCCTTAACCTTCTAACTCCAACTTGCTGTTCTGACTGTAACTTTGTAGGGATGGGGGATGGAAGAGATGGTATTTTCAAGGCCTCTGAGCTCTTGGAGTTTAAATAGTGGCTTAAACTAGAAGAAAAAACATTCCAGGCATGGATGCCATGAGAAAGGAAATGCAGATATTTGCATATATTCTTTTTGTTACACTGGTCAGCCTACATGTTTCTTTCCTGATAGTCAAGGCTGTCATCACCTGCTTTCTGCTCTGAACCATGCACTTGCTGAAAACCTACTAACATACTGGCCTGTCTTCTTCAGCCTTCAGTGCTTTTTGCTGTTTAAATCAAAGTAACTGATACTGTAGTTTTCTGGTCATTTAAGTGACAAAACTATGGCCTCTTCTCTTTGTCAATAGAGTCTTAAAATGGAACAGGACTGGCAGCTCTCATTGGTCTTTATATAGCTTCACTCTTCTTTGAGAGTCCACATCAACTGGGAAGACCACTGACTAGTGATGCAAGTTAGACTGTTCCACAGGGTAAGCAGGATGCAGGTTTCAAGGGAGGCCAGTGTTCTTTTGGGTGGGGGCAGCTGAGTATTCTGTATATACATTTATAGCTACATTATAGTAACTTAATGTTCATGCTCAGGCAAACTGAATGGCAGCCTCAGTCCTGAGGTATATATAGTTATTTTATTCCTAAACTCCATGAAATATCTGGCTATGGAAAAAGCCAGGGGGTACTGCAGACAGAGAAATAAAGAAATCACACCAGTGGGAAGGTTTAAAACCAGCATATTTGTTTGCTCTGTGGAGTATCAATTCCCGTGTTTCAGCAGTTAGGGTCTTGTGTTAATTGTTAGAGGAAGTAGGGACAAAGCACACCTTCTGTTTACATACAGAGAAGTGTTTATTGCATGGTATCTTGATGGGCATAAAGATATTTATATAAGGGGCTTTTCTCTGTAACAGGATTGTGTCTAGTCCAAATTAATGGCAAGATCCAGTAACATAAAGTACATCTTAATGTCAAAAATTACTAACTTATGTTCATTTAGGCAGACAATTTTGACAAGATGTGTCATTTTCTGTTGCTTCTGCACTGAGCCTGGTGAAACAGCTCTGCCCTTTGCATAATCCAAGCCAACTTTGATGTTCCCAGTTTTACCAGGTTTATTGAGGTTACATGTATTCACCTCTTGGCCACAACCTGAAAAGATGATCATGGTTTTAGTCTGAAACTTTTTTGCTTTAATATAGGGGATGGGGAGAGACAAACTCTAGTACCAAAATCAAAGTTACCAGCACTTGTGAGTGCATACACTCACAGCTTTGATCAGAGGTCATCTTTAGTGCTGTACATAGACTTTCAAAGCTCTGGGCATTGTGGGTTATTTCTTTTCCCTGGTTAAAGGGCAGAACCTCATCCATGCAGTAAATTTGATACACATGTTTTCTTGCCTAAGCAGCTCTTACATTTGTCCTGGACTGCATCTAAACAGCAATAAAACATCCAGCTTGTGAAAAGTGTCTGGTTTCAGCCAGCGGCACCGAAACAACTAATGCACAGTTCAGTCTTGCATTGAGGTGGGAACTGAACAGCATTCAAATGCCTTTTGACAGCTGGTATATTGCACGTTTAACGTCTGGTTTGGTTGAACCATGGCCTGTAAGTCAATAGGTTTTCTAAAATAACATGAGATCTCCCCACCTCCCCTTTCTTTGTGCACATACAGGCTCCACAGAGGAGAACTGCCTGTGCCTTTTGTTGCCGTGGTTTTGGTAGCCTCAGAATAATGTGCCCAAATCACAGCACTTGAAAAAACCAACCAACAGGTTCTTCCTGAACATCAGCTGCTCTCAGAACACATGGATTCAGAAGGGATTTTTACACACAATTCTCCAACAGGTGGAAAATGACATGCTCATATCTTCCTAGGCAGATAAAACTGGCAGCAGCAAGCAAATAGCTCAGCTTCACCGCTGGTGGGATTCAGACTGAGAGGACACAAACACTACACAAACTTCACCTATGCTGTAAGTTTATCCTTCATGTTGCTGGATTATAGAATCATAGAATGGTTTGGAATGGAAGGGACCTCAAGAATCATCTAATTCCAACCCCCCTGGCATGGGGAGGGACACCATCCACTAGACCAGGTTGCCCAAAGTCTCATTAAATCTGTCCTTAAACACTTCCAGGGATGGGGCTTCCACAACCTCTCTGGGCAGACTGTTCCAGTGCCTCACTACCCTCATAGTAAACAACTTCTGCCTAATGTCTAATCTAAACCGAACCTCTTCCAGCTTGAAGCCATTACCCCTTGTCCCATCACTGCACTACCTGGTGAACAGTCCCTCTCCCACTTTCCTGTAGGACCCCTTTAAGTAATGCCATGCTGTAATTAGGTGTCCCCGGAGCCTTCTCCAGACTGAACAAGCTCAAATCTCTCAGCCTGTCTTCATAGCAGAGGTGCTCCTGTCTCTGATCATCTTCATGGCCTCCTCTGGACTGGCTCCAACAGCTCTAAGTCTTTCCTGTACTGGGCCCTCCGGAGCTGGACACAGTACTCCAGGTGAGGTCTCATGAGAGCAGAGTAGGGGGGCAGAATCACTCCCCTGACCTGCTGGCCATGCTGTTCTTGATGCAGTGCAGGACAGAGTTGGCTTTCTGGGCTGCTGGCTCATGTTTAGCTTGCCATCAATCAGCATCCCCAGGTCCTTCTCCTTAGCATGGCTCTCAGTCTGCCCAGCCTGTAGTTGTGCTTACCAGCAGTCCAGTGCAAACCTCAAACATATACTAGGAAAACTGGTGGTTTTCCAGTGGTTCTTTTTCTTGGAACCAAAAGCCTGAACTGACCTTCCTTTCATCACACCTTGACAGCACCCTGTGTAGCAGAAAGCAGTCTAGGCTTTAGGAGGTGTTTGAAGATGCTTGCCACACGCAGCTTCGGTTGATTTTCAGAGAACTGGTGAAGCCTGGATGCTTTCCCACATCTTACACTGTGGTGGAAGAGGCCTCTTGTAGTCGAGGGTTAGAGGATATCTGGGTGCTGAGTTTCTGCCATAGTCCCTGTTTGGAACCACATCACTGCTTTGCAGTGTCACAGGGGCTTTGTTGGAACAGCTGCAGTGTCTTGAGGCCTTATAGCCTGACCCAGGTTCAGCTTGTGGTTGGATTGTCGAAGGGTTTTCGAGGAAGCTCTGGGATGAGGAGCTTGTCATGCAATGCTGCCAAGAGCAAATTCATCATCTTGTGAGGGAGACATTTTCCCACCAAACCTTTGACTTAGTGTTTAGAGAAGATACTGAGCCATCAAGTGAAGGTGAATCATTATATCTTGGCATGAGGGACAAGGTAAGTATAGGGTGCTTTAATTTTCAGTCTTTCTCTGTGCCTGAGATGGCTGTCAAAAAAAAAAAGGCAATAAAATTATAAAATTTATTCTGTTTATGGGCAGAAACATCTACAGTGCACCAGCCTCTCATCTCTCGATTCATCTGTAAGACTCTGAAATCATTATTTAAAGGAGAATTAAGAAGCTGTGGATGCAGCAGCCCTGCAACCAAATATCTGAATTCCTTTATCCCAAAATGGGAATGTTCTCTAGCTGTCAGACCAGGAAAACATTGCCTTTGCCCTGGTAACCGAGGAAGGAGCAATAGTCTGAATTTCAGATGCTGCACAAGGGTGATGCATTTCTCTGTGTTTCTGCTGGAGTTGCAACACAGAGCTGGAAATGACTGCCTGGGAAGCGAGAGGGTTCTCGTGATCACAGAATCGCGAAAGACAGGGCGGGAAGGGTATCCACAAGAAACCATCCAGCCCATCCATTGTCCTTATGCAGAGCTAACTATCCCCCATGCCATTCCCAAATGATGTCTGTTTTATACCTGCAGGATTTTTTATACCTGCCCCTGTCTTCCACAGGCAATCCACCCCTGTGCCGTCCCTATTACCAGCAAGTTTGCCAGGGGCTCTGGTGGTGCCTCCATGATGCCATTTAAACCTCTGCTGCTGGTGGTGTCTCTGCTAGTGCCTAGTATTGTAATGACCACACCAGATGCAGTGCTGCGGCTCAGACCTTCTGCTGAAGGCCATCTGAGCTCTTGTACTTCTTGTATCCCAGTGTAATTGCATTTTTTTTTTGGCAATGACAGATTTCAGCTCATGACTCCCTGGCTTCACTGTTGAAGAGCCACTTAACCTGCTGTTTCCCATTCTAAATATGAGCTGTTGATTATTCCTGATGAAGTGTAGCACCTTGTTCTCATCCTTATCAAATTTTATTCTGTTTTTAGACCCTTTTATTCAATTTGTCTGTGTGATTTGGAATTCTAGTCTTCTCCCCCAGCACTGCTTATAACCTCCCAGGCTGATGTTACATCTTAAATAACCCCTTTGCTTATTAATTATCTAGTTGACTAATGAAATCCTGACTAGCCCTTGACCTAAGTGTGTCTCTGCAGACCCCATGTGATATAACTTTCCATGGTGACAGTGACCCATTGCTAACCCTCAGCAGCGACTCAGACAGTTTTGCTGGCCTCAGAGCAGTTTCCTCAGTTTGCTTTTGACAATACTGCGTGACTCAACATCAGAAACCTTCTAAAATGGATTAAATTTGGCTTTTCTCTACCTACAAGTCCTGTTACCATGTCACAGAAGGAGACTAAACTGGTTTGACTTGGTTTGTGACAAATAGCTCATATTTACAGCTCCACTTCTTGTTTTCTGAATGCTTACAAACTGCCAATGGGATCATGGCCTCTAAATCATGTCCAGGAATTGACAGGAAACTGGTTTCTGTGTCGTTTTCCAGTTTCTCTTCCCCCTTGAAAAGATAATCGCTGCATTTACCCTTTTCCATAGCTGGCAGAACTCACATCTTCCTTGAGCTCTCTGCAATAATTGCTGATGGAGACTGCTTTAGTTTCTTCCTTTAAATACCCTGAGGTATGTCTAGTGGTAGCCGTGAGTAGTAAGAGAGCTCTGGGCAGGTTGAAACCCAGAGACCTGGCACAAACCTACCATCAAATGCAACCAAATCAAATTTCTGCTACATGTCCTTCCCGAAACGTGTTCACTGGTGCTGGTTGGGTTTGCCCCCTGCTCATGGGCTCACCTTGTTTTGGGTGGTAGGTAAGGATGCCAAGTCCTGTATCACTCTCTAGGCATTGATTTTATTAACTTTCCCCTCCCGCTGAAGAGAGAGCAAACTCTTCACTTGGGTTTTGTCTTCCTTACACCTCATGTGTTTAAGGAATGCTTTCTTGCTGTTCTTCTTGTTTCACACCATTGGCATCTGGTTTTGCTTCTCGGCCTTTCTGCGGTCGTGCCTGTATTTTCTCTGGCCACTCTGCTGTTCAAGTAATAATAACCAGACACGGATTCTTCCATCCTTGTGATTTCTCCTTCTGTTTCAGTTCAACAAAGGGCTTAGGGCCCTGTTAGCAGGCAGTGATTTAGCACTTCATATTAGAGAGGGATAAAGCACCCCTGTATTTGCCACACGTCCCCACAGCTATAACAATGGAGTTCTGAAACCGGAACCTTTGCCTACCTCTGCCTTTTACACAGACATATTTAACTCAAGCCTTTAACGTTAGCAGTTCTAACTAGGTATATAGATTTTCACAGAATCACAAGGTTGGAAGAGACCTTTGAAGATCGAGTCCAACCATTCCTGTCCTATGCTAAACCATATCCCTAAGTACCTCATCTACCCCTTTTTTTGAACACATCCAGGGAAGGTGACTCAACCCCCTCCCTGGGCAGCCTGTTCCAGGCCCTGACAACTCTTCCAGTGAAAAATTTTTTTCTAATATCCAATCTAAACCTGCCCTGGCACAGCTTCATGCCATTTCCCCTTGTCCTATCTCCTGTCACCTGGCTGAAGAGACCATCACCCACCTCTCTACAACCTCCCTTCAGGTAATTGTAGGTGGGGAGAAGGTCTCCCCTCAGCCTCCTCTTCTCCAGGCTGAACACCCCCAGCTCCCTCAGCCGCTCCTCATAGGATTTGCCCTCGAGCCCCTTCACCAGCCTGGTTACCCTTCTCTGCACTTGCTTGAGGACCTCAATGGCCTTCTTATGGTGGGGAGCCCAGAACTGGACACAGCACTCGAGGTGTGGCCTCACCAATGCTGAGTACAGGGGCACAGGACCTACTGGCCACACTGTTTTTGATACAAGCCAAGATGCCATTGGCCTTCTTGGCCACCTGAGCACTCTGCTGGCTTATATTCAGCCTGCAGTCGACCAACACCCTCAGGTCCTTCTCTGCCTGACAGCTCCCCAAGCCTGTAGCGCTGCATGGGGTTGTTGTGTCCCATGTGCAGCACTTTACACTTTGCCTTGTTAAACTTCATCTCATTGGTCTCAGCCCATCGATCCCCCTGAAGAGCCTCCCTACCTTCCTTTTCCTCCCTTTCTTCCTCCATTGCAAAAATCTTTCAGTACCTGTAACACTTAGGCATCAATAAGAGATTTTCTGAGGGAGCTACCAGATCATTATCCTCACTAATCATGTTCGCAATAAATGTCTGGATGTTTCTGATTGTTTTGGAGGAAACACTTCTTTTGTTAAGAAATTACAGTTAGGTATGGATTCTCTGTAGAAAAAGACAACAGAGCATAAATATTTCCAACAGCCCTCTGGAATTCACTGTGATGCAGTGAATCAGGCAACAAATGGACTCTTATGAATCTCTTGGAGTTTTCTCATCTTTCAAAATAAATTTAGTACTGGTATCCCTTAGTCATACTGGTAGGAAATAGTGAATGTAATAGCAACACAAGTGCTTTTTCATGTATCTCTTTCCTTCAGCTTTGCTGGAGGTGATAGAACAACACAGATATCTGGAATTTTTCCATGCAGACTGTCTCCTGTTTCCTGCGAATTGAGAACAGCATATTGGACCACACAGTTCTGTTAAAAGAGGAGTTGGGAACGTTTCTCAGACTTCTTAGAGACCATGGTATTTGATACAAAAATTGGCCTGACTCTGCAAGTGCAATGTCTGGCTGTTTTATGGTGGCAGCAAGCAATGAGAAACAGGACATTAAGCTTGGTAGTGTGCTGTAACACAGAAAGAAGATGTTCCACCCCATTAGGTGGTGGATAGAGAGGGCCCTACAGCAGATCCCTCCAAGGTCACAAGCAGTAGCGGGTTCGGTGGTGGTGTTACTGTCTGGGTGGCAGCAGTCCAGTTCAGCAAGGACTCCTCCCATGGTGCTATGAGTGTTGTTTGCAAAGCGGATGGCTGAGCAGTGGGACCCCAAGACAAAGACCGTCCATCCTCACAGAGAAGCCTTACTGGGTGCATATACAGCTATGCCAGACTGCTGTGGTATTTAGACCCTAAAATCAAGATACCACCAAACCGTGTGTAGGCATCCTTGGAGTCTTGGCATCCCTGGAGTCTTGGCATCCTGGGGCTGACACATTTCAGGTCACTTACTTTCCCTTTATACCATATTTTCCCACGTCCTCTGCCCTGATGCCCATCTATGCTCTCTGCAGTTGTTTAAGATGGGTAGCACCTCAGCTTACTTCTGTGTTTTTTCTTTCTCCCTGAGCTGTCAAATTGCTTTTTTTACAATGTGGGTTGTACTGCTTGTTCTACCTATCCAATGAAGAGACAAAGGAATTATGAAGATTTTAAAAAATAGTGATAATTTTATAAAAGATTATATTGATACCTTGAAACAATACAGAACAAACAGTGCTTTCCTCCTTATCAAAGTTTATCTGTAGGCAATTCCTTTCTGTGGTCTTCTTGAAATGCACGTATGAAAAGTACGGTATGGCCATGGGACCATAATGAGGGTATGCTCAAGAAACACATGTGCCAGGATGAGCAAAAATACAAGGTTTGGATTTTGTGCCAGAATTTCCATTTGGTGTTTTTTAAAATTGCAGATCAGGGCTAGACTATGTGGCCAGCCCTAGACTATGTGGCCAGCCCTAGACTATGTGGCCAGCCCTAGACTATGTGGCCAGCCCTAGATGAGTCTCACACAATCTCACTTCAGGCATCCAACCTCAGAGCTTGCATTAGGGCTTTTGTCTTCTCATAAAGTCAGAGGTGCCATTCTGATGCACGTGTGTGCTGACTCAGCTTCTGCAGTCCCCACTGACTGTGGCCTTCATTTGGGAAGTTGAGTTTCAGTTGTTCTTTGGGCTGTTTTTTCACAGCGTCATTCTTGTAGGAATTGCTCCCACAGCTCTGAGCTGCCTCCCTGCAAAGTCTTCTCTTGCACTCTCAAGGCAATTCCACTTTCCTAGAAAATGGTCAAAAGCCTGGAGCCCTTTGAGATGACTTTTAAACTAACGTGGTCCAAAAGCACATGTATTGAAAGGAGGGACGTGAGAGGTAACTCTAAAGAAGCCACAAGGACGAGTAGAATAGAAGTGGATTGCTTTGCTGGTGACAGTACCTAGGGCTGAAGAAAGCCAGGGATAATTTGTGTCTCAGCTCAGGAAGACTTACACACCCGCAGCCTGGCAGGTGAGTTATTCTGTACAGAGTAGGAAGGCTGGAGCCTGTTCCAGAGTGAGAGGAGGTAGAACATCCTCCCTGAAAGACAAAGCTGTGCTTTGAACAGATATGTTGCAAGATGTTTCCTTCACCACGCTCTGGGGCAAATGTATTGAGAGCATCTCTCTCTCTTTTCCAAAAGATACCACTTCCACTTCCTGAACACCTGTTTTCAGCCAGGTCTTTATGGAGATCCCCTATCCAGGAGGGCTCATGCTTGAGCTTTTTCAGGACAGAAGCTATTAGCAAAATCCCATATCAAGAACTGAGCTTGAAGCAAGCATCCTTTAACTTCTGCAGTGCGTAGGTTTGGGCTGGGCTGTTATCACAGTTACCTAGTGGGATGTAGTGCAGGATGTGTTTTCCTGGTTGGTTTATGTGCTAATGTTACTGTTGTCCATGAGGCTTTGGCTTCAGGATAGTTAAAGCCTGTAATGGAGTCTGCCCTGGAGCCCAGGATGTCACAGCAGGCCCTAGATCTTTCACTTTTCCAAGCAAACGTCTGAGCTTTCATCTCATTTGAAACCACCCAGCACAAAATCTCATGTGGAGTGAGTTGCAGTTAAAGCCAGGGGTAGGAGCTGCGTATTTCAGGGCTGTCCCTTTGGGAATAAAAGCAACAAACACAAAAATTGCCTAAGAACCTCTCACGGGGGTGGCAGCGACCAGTTGCTCGCCAGGGAGAGGACATGGCCTTTGAGAAGCAGAGGAGCAGTGTGGCAGAGACCATCCTCTGCGCTGTGGTCCCTTTAAATCTTCTTCTCCACTTGGCAGCTCCAATTTTTCAGTGTTGCTATAGCAAGTCTCCATGGCAATGACCCTAATCAGGGAAGGGGGGGGGGGGGATACAGGGGGGACGCATGCTCAGAGCTGCTGCTGGAGCCTCGCCTGCTCGCTACAGCTGCTCCAAGGGTCTGGCACACAGGTGAAGAGAAACATCAGGTACTTGGCAAACTGGTCCTTGGGGTGCATCGTGAGCCCGTGGCGTGTCGCTGCGGTGATGCGTGCATGTGGGTCTGCGCGTACGTGTGGGTCTGTGCTTACCACATCCCATCCACTGCCTTGTGGGGAGCGTGCTGGGAGCAAACCGCTGGTTTTCACTATTTCTCCTCGTTTCGTGCAGGGAAGAAAGCCTGAATTATTGACGAGAGCAATGGCGTTGCCGCCTGCCTGGAGAGTGATGCGTGTGGCGATCCCGTTCATCTCGGTGGTCGGCCTGCTGAGCGTGGGGCTGGCGGGGGCCAGCCAGGACTCGGGGAGTCTCATTCCTGCAGAAAGTACGTACCTGCCCTGCCCACTCCTCACGCCCTCCCGCTGCTCCGCGTCCTGCTTTGTTCCCTCCACTTAACCCACATCAGCCACACAGATCTCAGGCTCCAGGGGAAGGTTGCAGCGCCTCATTAGCAAGGGAGTAGCGATGAATTTGTAACGTGTTAGCAGAGGCCAGGGAAACAGCACTTACAAAACCAGCAAGCAGGAAAAGGATTAGTAGTTATTTAGGGAAAAAAATGCTACCTGCATACTATAACTTTCCTTTCAGCTTGCCTTAAAGCTCTTTGGTTGTAAGTCTGCTTCTTGAGAGTTTCCTTTCCAGAGCTGCCAGGATACATACGATGTCCTTGCAGGTTTAGATATTGTTAGAAGAATATTTGTGTTTATTTCTGACAGGGTGTTACACTTCACTTATTTTAGCATTTGGTTGGAGCAATAGGTCAAGTTCAACTTTCTTGTAACAACTACAGCTTGACACAGGGGAAGTTGACCCAAACAGTGTATTTGTAAAACACACATCGGCTCCTGCAGTGAATAAATGTGTCAGACTGGCTTGAGCACACCAAGGAGATGGGGGCTCTTGAATTTAGATCACAGCTCTGTATTACCTTCCTCTGTCATTTTGAACAAGTCTCTAGTTAAACTTTATCCACTCCAGAATGAGGCAACAGTTCAAAGAAATCAGGGGATGGAGTCAATGTTCTTTGGGTGTTTGGATGACAGCAAGTGGGAAGTAACTACTCATAAGAAACTTAAAATATCCCCTGGGGGGAAAAAAAAAAAAAAAAAGGAAGATAATTGCATACAAACTAATCTCTAGGTCTTAGTCACACTTTCTTTGTATCACAGTTATCTTTGTTCATGGCTACCAAAATATTTAATACAAGACCTGATTTAGTCACTGTATTTTATTCTCCTCTAATTCTATTGCTACTTTTCTAATACACCTACAAGTTCTTACCTCTATAAGACTTAAATGCTGAATTCCCTTCTTTTTCCACTTTCTTTTTTTATTAGTGCTAAACTTTGCTGTTCTAAAACAGGCCTCATCCCTATTTTGCATATCTGTTTTCTAGGCATTAACAACTTTAATAGGCTTTGTGACAAGTAGTCCATTTTGTCTCCTCAAGGAGAAAATCACAGTGGAAAAACAAATTATACCTGCCTTCTGTGAGTCTGTTATCAGAGGCAAGCCAGTACATTTTTGGGATAAAAGCCAGTACATTTGTGGTTCCTTGTTCTGGTTGCATAGTGGAGACTCCTGATTTATCTGCAGAACAAAACTCGTGGCCAGGGTCTCCCACCCCCGCCACAGGGAGTTATCTTTTTGATGTTCAGTAGACAGGCTACTGAATCCCCTGGGGAAGATTCCTGGTCCTGCCTTGCTCCTTCCTGCATGTAAAAGTGAGGAATGAAGGGCAGGGAGTGTCTTTCTGTGGCCAGTGTTTCTGCAGAGACATGCTGTCCTGGGAATGGAGGCAGGTAGTATCGCTGTGAGTGTGTGATGGGTATTTATTTACCTCCAGGCCAGGCCAGGAGGAAGGGTCTCAGCTGGCCAGAAATTGTAAACTGGTTTGTGCTGCTGCAGGCACAGAGTTTTAAAGGAACAAGGAACTTAGGATGTTCCTAATCACTGCCTTGTTGAGAGAGTGCTCGTAGCTAAGTGCTCCAGGTACTTCCCTTTGCCCAGCAGAACTCTTCCTGATAGTTACCCTGTGGAACTCCTTCCTTAGGTGTGCTAAAAAGCTTGTGGGTGCTAAAAGCTTGCATGGGATTGCAGAACTGATCAGTAAATTCAAAGTAAAGACAGAACTAGAAAAGGCTGTTAGATCCAGCAGCATTTCCTCTGGCTCAGGAACTGAGAGCCACGTATTCCTGAGGCTTGGGGTGGTCTTTGGGGATGACCTCATTAGTGTTTATAAATATGTAAAGGGTGATTGTCAAGAATCTGGACCCAGGCTCTTCTCCATGATGTCCAATGACAGGACAAGGGGCAATGGGTGCGAGCTAGAGCATGGGAAGTTCCATGTGAGTGTAAGGAGGAACTCTTTTCTTGTGAGGGTGATGGGGCACTGGAACAGACTGCTCAGAGAGGTTGTGGAGTCTCCTTCTCTGGAGACATTCAAAACCCACCTGGACACTTTCCTGTGACCTAATTTAGGTGATCCTGCTTTGGCAGGGGGGTTGGACTAGATGATCTTTCGAGGTCCCTTCCAACCCCTACTGTTCTGTGATTCTGTGATCCCCCCATACTTGCCCTTTTCTTGTGCTCTTTCATGGGTGTGCCCTTTGTGGGCCATAAAGGTCTATAGCAGTGGCCATGGACACTCCGTGGCACGGGGACACAACTGTGCTAGTAACCTGCTAAGATGGTCCCTGGCACACTTTTGCCTATGTCAGGAGGCCCTTTGCCTACCTGGAAGGCAAAGTTTACTGTTCCAGAGATGAACTGGTATGAACAATGCCAGCTGGTCTCAAAGCTTGGAAATGCTCTTAAACATATTTAATGCACTCCGAGCTGTAGCTCATGGGAGACACAGCACTGGGCCAGGGCAACCTTTGTTGTGATCTGGTACAGACATTCCTGGATCTTTTCCTGCTTGATGTCAGCTCCACTGGCTATTTCTCATCCAGGACTTGATCCTCCTGGGCACTGACCCATTTTTGGGGGCAGTGCTACTGCAGCACATGCACACACCTTCCCTGTGGCTGGCAGATAAGTCTGGACTGTCAGCATAGATAAAATGGTGGCTGTGTGATGCTGGCTGACTCAGAGGGAAAGAGAAGGCTCTGGTACATGTTCTTGACAGGGATATACTGTGTGCATGGACCCTGCTGCATGTCCTTCTGCAGGGCAGACCAGCGTGGTGCTTGATGCTCTTTCTACTTATACTTTATACACAGCCCTTTGCACACAGTGTGAAAGTATGAAGTGGCATTACTCATGTTTGTGGATTATTTTCTTTAAAGTTCAGTTCAATCCACTAAAAAAAAAATTAAGTAATTTCCCCAGCCTGCTGTGGCATTTATAGCTCCTGTCCCCCACTCTGAAAGCTACTGTGGAAGTGGAAAACAGAAGATGGTTGGTCTGTTTTCAGTAGCCAAGGTGCATGAAATAGAGTAAATGCCTTGTGCATGCAAGGGAAAGTAAATCAGACTTGCACAGTGTTTTCAGTTCCAGTTTTTGACCAAGAAGCATATTTTCAGCTCTTCTCCCCAAACACACAGACACATACAGACTTCATGCTGACAGGACCCATTTAAAGAAATATAGCTGACTCTTGGTAATTCTCATTATGTTAATCCACAAACCTGTTAAGTCTCCCTATGAATGATGGTCTGTTCCCAGCTGTCAGCAAGGAATTAATAGCCCTCTGCTGTACTCTGCTCTGATGTGACTCTAGGTTTGGTTTCACGATTGCTTTAACCTGATGTAAGCCGATGCTGCCTCTGCCCTTCTCCCTGTAACCTGGCCTCCTGTCCTCGCTCTATTTCTTGTTCTGGCCTCAGAACTTGGACATTTGGGATGTGATCTGGAGGAAAAAAGTCAGCGATCCAGCTGACCACATGGTCACTCCTGCTGTGAGCAAGGGAAGGTGCAGGAAAACACAGCCAGGGACAGGAAGCAGGGTGGGATTGCTCCTGCCAGCAACAGCACCTAGCTAGATTTGTTTAAAACTTTTCTGCATAGACCCTTAGATGTCACTACTGTTGGGAAATGTCCACAGGCTTTTTACTGAAAATACTGTGAGCATGAAGAGGGAGTATGTCCAGCTAGACAGGCCAGCTTAACAGCCCAGCTCTTGTCTGAAAAAGAGACACTGAGGCAGGGAGTGATGGAGAGCAGCAGAGTCTTAAGTGGGACAGAGATGGTGAATATTAATAACTGTCTCTTTCAGTGAGAAAAAGAGAGGTGGGAAATTCAGGCAGCAGACGTTCACTTCAGAGAAGACAAGAATGGTATTTTGCCTGCACAGTGAGTAGCTGAGCTGTGGAACTCATTGCCATGGAATGCTGTAGATGCCAAAAGCTTACATGGATTCAGGAAACAACAGGGAAAATGGATGCAAAAAAAAAAAATAATAATAATCATGGAAGGCTTCTCAGGTGTAGAAGCACCAGCCAGGCTCATGACACCCACCAGCCTCTGGGCAGGCCAGAAGAACATTGCTCGAGGCTTATTCTTACACCTTCTTTAACTATCTCTGGTTGACTACTATGAGAGTCTGGCTATTCTTACAGTTTAAAAGGTTGGATAGAGTAAGGACTTGGGCAGCTCTGCTGGTAAAAATCCAACTGTAGCTATAGGCTTTCCAGGTAGTGGGGTACTGCCCCTATTTTATTTGGGGAACTGGACTGAAGTGGCTCTGTGCTACTGTGAGGTACTTGATGGCACTGCTCTAGCTGAATCCCAAAGCGCGGCCAAGCTGTGTGCTCTGCAGGGCTGCACAGGAGGAAGAGTTTATAGGCAGCCACCTCCCCAGCTGCTCTTCACCTCCTCACAGGCAGAGCTGTCCTCTCCTCTGCCGATGGCATGGCTTCAGTGAGTCCTCCCTGCCATCCTCTAGGTGAAAATGTTGTGTCCTTGCCTGGGATGTAGCTGGCTGGAGGAGTCACGAGCCCTCCCACTGCTCCCAGCAGGGAGGGGTGCTGACCTGACCCACAGACAGTTGTGCCTGCAGAAGGGCCCTCTGCCAGGGAGGGCAGCCCAGGGAACTATATGAGAGAGTGAGTACCCCATTGTGAGGTGAAACTGGCCACAGTGGTTTGAAGAGTGGTGCCCTGTTAGAAACTTCACACGTGCTGACCCAGGACACACAGAGCTGCACAGGCAGGTGTCCTCAGCACTGCCACCATTTTCCTGCCTCAGCTGCTTTGATGCCAGGGCAGCTGCTTTCACAGGGGTGGCAGAAACTAGTTAACCATTTGGCTTGGTTGTGCAGTTCCACTAGCACCTCCCTGTCTGCACAGGAGCACTTGGCTGACATAAGTACCAGTGTACAATCCCAGATAGCCATGGCTTTCCTGAGGGTCTGGGAAGATTACTTGGGTGGCAGGCAGTGATTGACTATGGAACTTGTGGCTCTTCTGAAAGATGTTTTCTCCATACTCCTGGAACAGGAGATAGTAATTTACAGGTGTGCAGTTTGCTTTTTCTCCAAGTTCTGACTTTGAGAACATAGTAGTGACCATCACTTCAGGGTGGGCAGCACTTCACCGAGCTGGAGCCCAAGCAGGTTGCTTTCTGAGAAAGCCACAGCAAGGGGAGGGAGCAGGCCATGGCACCAAATCAGTGATGGATTTGCTGACAGCAGGCTCAGGATGCAGGTTCTTCCTGAGGACTCTGCTCCATGGTCTGAAGCGAAAACAATCAAATTACTGAAATATTGAAAACAGGAGGGGGTTGAGTGTCTTTAAAATGTGCTCAAAACCAGCCTGTTGCTATTCCTTTCAGGCGTGGAGAGAGAGCCCTTGTGAATGATGCTGTTCTTGGGGCTTTGCATCTCCCCTTATCCCTGGATATAAATCCCTGATTTGATCTCTGGGTCTCCCTGAGATCCCAGCTGTGTGGAGGGGATATGGAGGAAGATGGGTTGGGAGTGAAACACCTCCTGGACAGGTCAGAGCCCCTAAGACACTTGCTGGGTAGCAAGAAGCATTCTGCCTGCTCAGAGGTGCATGTTGGCAGCAGGGTGCCAGGCATGGGGAGCTGCAGTGCTGCAGGGCAGGTCTCTGGTTCCAGGCAGCCCCCACCTATCTCAGTAGCAGCTTTGCACCCTCTTGGCTTTGTCAGAGCAGCACAAGTGGCTGCCTGTGGGCAAGGACTTCAGCACAACCCCAACATGGGCGCTCTGCAATCATTGTAATCAATGTAATCATCTCTCCCCATCCCCCTGCATCGATCTGCAATGTCTTCTTCTGAAAAAGCCACACGTTGTTAACTCTGCGACAGAACGAAAAGGGCCTGAGATCAGTGCAGGGTGAACCCTGGCAGGGCAGAAATGCCCAGGTCCAGAAGGGAGCCATTTGAATTGTCAAGTCCCTTCCTCCTCCTCTTCTCTGCCTTTTCCCTGTGCTGCCCCTCTGTGCACACACACTGGCACCAGCTGCAGAGCCAGAGGGATGCTTTGCATTCCTGGCAGAGAAAAAATACAGCAGCAGGTGAAAGGAAGCAAATACGGATCTGGCACTGCCCCTTGCCAAGCTGCTCTGTAAGAGCTCCTGTAAAAACAGACCTGCCTGTCTGATTCCTGAACCACTGCAAACTGCTATTTTCAGCGTCCTGACTGAGAATTAACCCATGTCTGAGAAACTCTGAGGTTTTCCACTCTAAGGGGAGAGGCTGGGGCTGAAGGCACACTGCACCGGGCACACTGGAGCCTGGGCTGCATTTGGGAAAAGGACACCCAGGAATACACTCTCGTGCTTGTGCTGGTCCTCACACATTTGCACAGGGATAGATGCAGCCCAGCCCGCTGGCAACCTTAACTGTGTACTCGTGCGGGTGTGGGTGCCTGGTAAAACGTGTTTTCTCTTGGCATTGCAAACCTGCACTTCCCCCCTCTGTGCTGAAACACTCCACATTCCATGCTGTGACAGTGATGTCTTCTTCTGTACCTTCTTCCAGGCCGCCCCTGTGTGGATTGCCATGCGTTTGAGTTCATGCAGAGGGCGTTGCAGGATTTAAAGAAGACGGCCTATAATCTGGACACACGGGTAAGTGTTCTGTAGAGATGCTTTTACTTAGTCTTTATCTCCAAATGGCCAGGTCTGCCTGTCTGCGTACAGCAGATGTGACATCTCTGCTGACTCACTCCCATTTCAGCAATAGGATTGTTCCGAGTACAGATTATTTTTCTCAAGCTGGAGAGATTCATTAAAGATCATCTAGTTGGAATTCTTGCATAACAGGCTAAAGAATTACCCCAGACAGTCTCTGCATCAAATAGAGAAGGAAAGAAGATGTATGAAGGGAGTGAAGAACAAGAAAGATGATTTACTCTTTATCTCACAACATTGCTTTGGAGCTCTGGACTGACTGTTCACTGGACAGGACCAGAAGGTGAACAGGACAGTGAGAAGGTGACAGGCAGGGCTGGCAGTGAGGAAATATTCCTTGTGTGTGGTCTGAAACTCCATGAAAAAGGGGAAAATACATTTGCTCAGGTAGTTATCACAGCACACTGGGCATTTTGCAACTTCACATGCCGGATTTGTGCTGCAGAGACCAGAACAAAAAATGAGGGTGGGTTAAATGCCCAGATTTTAGCAATGCATACATATGTGGGTTCATAAATATGCACAAACACTAACTGGGGTAGGTCATACCACAGCAGTTCCCATGCTGTCTGAAGTTTGCCCAAGGCAGGGGGTCTCTCATCTCTAGTAAAGCTCTCCCTCGTATGTCTTCCATCTCATTCCCAACTGGCTCTGTTAACATTGAGAACATGGCAGTAAGGCAACTTGTGGTGAGTGAAACCAGTTCACAGCCACATCTCCCAGCTCTTTTAGGTGCCCACTCAGTGCCTATGACCAGTGCCATCCCTGCTGGCAGGTGAGAAGGTCCCATTGTTCCTCTAAAGTCATTCTGCTGCAGAGTAAACCAAAGAGATGTAAATCAATTAGGTGTCTCCGACTCTAACACAGAAGGGCAATTAAGTTGCTTTGCCTTTGGTTTCTTGTGACCTTGGGCAATCATGGAGGGCCCCACACAATAAGGTTGGAGTGACTTTAGCTTTCCTGAGCTATCAATAGCAAACTGATCAGGGCAGAGCTCCAAGTGCAGTACAGGTAACGTTGCAAGTTTCCCACGCGCCAGCGTAATAATAGCTGACTCCTAAGTGGTAGACTGGGAATAGAGGGGCTTTACCTCCTGGAGCTGAACTGGGCTGTTCCAGCACACAGCAGCATTTCACAGGGTTGGATTGTGTTCATTTGTACCTACCACGACACAGCAAGGCCACATACAGTCACAGCTGTGTTGGTTCTTAGACTGTCACCAGGCTTTACTTGGGACATTACAGGAGGTACTGAATTTCTGCCAAAGGTGCACTGGGAAGACATTTATTGAATGCCATAGAAGCAGCACAATTCCTTAATCTCACTAACAGAGATATCCAGCTGTATCTGTGCTGGCTGATCTGTCTGGAGGGTGCAATGAGAATACAGCCCAACAGAGAACAACCCTGTCTTGTAAGAGCTGGGGCAGAGTATAGAGGGAGATGCTCGTCCCAGAGCACCACGAGACAAGCTGCTGTTTCTGTGAGGACTTGGACAGAGCTGAGATGCCAAGGCACTGCTTCAGACAGCTCTCAGTATTACAGAACAAGGGCACAGGAACAGTGCATCACCAAACCAAACAACCAGTTATCTGAAACATCATCCATCCTTTGACACCTGTCAGAGTTTAATACTGCTAGTAAAGGAAGGGTATATTACTGTCTGTCTTTGGATTAAGACTCCAAAGGCCTTTCTGGAAGAGATGCTACAGTTAAATACAGATTATTGAACAGTGCAGAGATACTACAGTGAAATGAAGTGGCCAGGGCACTACAAATAGAACACTGTGGCCTTCTGTTCTCTGAAAGGTACAGCCCCCGTATCCTCACTTGACCACTGGGGCTTGGCTTATGCCAACCAACTATAATTTCTCAAGTTTTACACACAAATAACTTCATTCAACCACTTCTGAGTCTTGGTGCTACAAGGGCAAGCCCTGTGCAGGACTGTTGCTATCAGGGACTTCCTAAGCCAATGCCAACAGGGCCACAATTAATTTTTGAAACTGAGATTTCTCTTTCATTGCCTGTCAGTTGACAATTGAGTGCTCCCAGAGCTGCTCTTCCTGCCTGCAAGTAGTCAAGAGTGATGCCTAGGCAGGGTTCGTGGTAACGGTGACAGCTTGTTGGCATTACGGTGAAATCCAGTAAGCCTGTTTGATGATAAGATGATCCTGTGATTTCTACTGGGCTCCCAACAATGGGAGCATTCACTCACTCAGGATTGCATTGTAGAAGCGAGGAGCAGTGTCTAATAACCCCTGCCATTGCGCTAAGCCGATCAGCGAAAGCAGACAAGGGAAGTGCACAAGTCCTCTTTAATGCAAAGGTAGATGTCAAAAGTGTGGGTTGAAAGGGATAGAAGGCTGCTGAGGGGAGAGAAAAGCAGTTCTGGAACAGCCTCTCCCTGCAAAAGCTCACAGTCTGAGAAGGAGAAGTGAGTAGTAGAGAGGGGGAATGGCGCAGGGAACAGGCACTGCTGGCCAAGCAAGGCAGAGCTTGCTGGAGCCAGGTCCCGGGGTAGAAGTGCCCTTTGGAAACTGTGTGTCTTTGATAGTTAGGCATTTGCTGCGTCTGATTTGTCAGGAGGCATCATGTCAGAGGAATGCCAGCAGGCTGAAGACCTTGGCGTTGCTTTTAGATGACTTGTTACCAAGTAGTTTTCAACCTTCAGTGTTTTTTTCCAGTGCAGATGGGAAACCCATTCACGGTGGATTTAAGTCTGGTAACTTTTTTCCCCTCGAGAAACTTTTCAAAGTCAGTCTGCAAACTACTTAAGGGACCACAGACCACAGGGTGAAAACCACAAGATATGCTCAGGAAGACGTTTCTCTTCAGTCACAATTGCACTTGCTAATGCAAGTTGCTTGCACCAACAATTTTATTTTGAGTCTTACAGGAGCCTCAGCTTTTGAAATGTTGGCACCATTTCAGATACTCAGCCTTTGTTTCTCAGAGAGTGGGACCAGGCCCCACAAAAGATTTAAGTTCCTTGATCACAATTAAATAAAATATACTTGAATATCTTTGAGGATCTGAAGTTAGTAATGTTTTTTCTCCTGGATACAGAGAAAAGAAGCTCAGAAATACTTCTCCACTAAGAAGCTCCAAAACAAACCGCAAGTAATTAAAAATTATGTGTGTAGAGAGTAGATTTTTAGCTTTTGATGGAGTTCTAGGGGCACAGCTCCAAATGGAGTTGATAATAAGGCAACTGTCAGTAAATTGACTCAGGTTAAAATAGGAGCCACAAACACAAGTCAAGATCTGCCCTAAAAGATTATGAGTTTCAGACAACAAGGGTCGACTGACAGCTGGATTGAACTCACAGTTATTCTAGAGAAACAGCAGTGTAACTGAGAGCACAACTGGCTCCTAAGCACATGCTATCTGGTGCAATTAAATTACACAGTACTGAAGACATCATCAACAGGAAACCATCAATCACTGCAAAGGAATTAAGAGCAGCGCAGTTGAAAGTGGAATTTTTCTCAGCATTTATAAAGGACACTTTAATCATTTTGACAGCTACTCCCTAGAAGTTAACTATGAAAATGAAAACATTTAAACTATAAAAATGCTCTCCATGCATCCTGGTTCTGAATATACTTATTTCATTACTTTTTCTGGATGAAAACCATCACTAAGAACTATGATTTTTGACTCAGCAAAGCACCTTGACTACAGCTGTGTAGAGGGATTAGGTCTAATCAATTATATAATCTTTTAAAGTGATATATTCAGTTCTTTGATTTCCTGGTGGTTTTTTTTGCAGACAGAAACCATCCTCCTGAGAGCGGAAAAGAGAGGCCTGTGTGATTGCTTTCATGCAGTACACTGAAATGAGCACTGGGATTTTGCCAATGGACTTTTACTCATTTTTAAAATGCATTTCAATAAATTACAGGAAGATACAGAGTGCAAGTTATGCCACACCACAAGGAAAACAATCCTTAACCAAGCAGGTACAGCTCAGTTAGATCCTTTTCGCTTTGATGTGTTTTATCATTGCTGTGTGCCATATTGCATCTGCTGAAACGTCAACAGAAGCAGCAGTGCCAAAGTCTCGTTTGTGGGTTTTCTGTAAGGATAGCATCTTGCTTGTCTGATATTTCAAGCCAAAAATTGTCCCTGGACTCTCTGGCCAACCCCTCAGCACACATGAATTGCTGTAGGTCTGTGAAAGCCAGTGGAGTCAAATTCTTTCATTTATTTATGGCAGAGTGTATCCTTAACATGAAAAGGAAGCTACTTTGCAATGATGCATAGCTAAACATTTGCAAACAGGCAGTCATGGCTTTATATAGAAATTAGCAGTTGTCACTGGCTACTTGGCAGTCCAGGGAAGGTATTTATTCCCGATTGTGTCAGTAGTTCAGCGCACAGCACACACAGTATCTGTGTCACAAGTTTCACTTCTTCAGAGGCACACAGTAGCTGTGATCTTTTTTGGAGAGATTTATTAAGCATCTAATGTGATCAGTAACATTTGTAATCGCATGAATACAGCCTGGCAATTGAACTGATTGCGTCTGCCAAAATCTTCTAGAGAAGTGTCTTTCATTAAGCAAATCACACACTGGATTGAACCACTCAAACTGGCCTCTGCAGAGAGTTTTGGCAGAGAGCCTACAAAACGCCCTCGTGCCCAGGAGTCTCCTGCAAACTGTATTGTGAGAAATATTTGAGTTCTTCCAGAATGGGTCGTAGCTCTCACATGGACTTTGCACTCCATAGTGTTGGGTTACAGTGCTGATACTATTAAAATTCCTGTTTCCATCAGTGTGAGATGACAGAGAACAAAACAATTTAGGCAGTATAGTAGCAGTAGTAGCAGGCAAGATTGTGCCTTGCTACTCTTTGGGAAAGAACAGCAAATCCTTTTTCATTGTTTTACTTTTTTTCCCCCCTCTCTCTTCGTTTTGGGGATAGGAGCAGAAAATGGCCCCAGTGGAAAGTTCTCGTAGATAATAATAGGTTTTTCATAGGGCTTAAATTATCATCCCCAAAGTACAATTAACTTAGTATACATACAAATTATATTTAACGAAGTATAATTTGTATATCAGCTACAGCCTCTGTGTACAGGGCAGAAACTTGTATACAAACAAGTCTGTGGGAGCAGTATTAATAGCAGTGGTTTTCAAAGCAATTTTGTCAATTGCTACTAATGTCTCTGTCTTCCCATAAGTGGCTGACATTTTTCTGTCAGGCAGCTCAGTAAGTTATGATGGTACCTATCGGTATGTTTGCAAACTCCTTCTGTACCACAGTAGGCAGAGGGAAATAGGGATCTGTGACCCACTGCCAACTCAGTATTTTGCGTGCAGTCATTCTCAACAGCACAAAGGCGTGATTGCCATGCACCTGCCAAAGCTGTTTGAAAGGCATGTGGTTCTCAGCCAGGAAAAGATTCCTTGCACCTGTGTTTCAAGTAGGAAACATGCTTTGCCCTTTGCAGTGCCCAGAAGCCCACCTTACGGGTCACCAGGACCTCGTTTGTACAGAAGTGAAGCAGCATGACACAGCAACACATTGCTTCTGGTAGCACTGGTGACTGACTGATGGGAAGCACAGAGGTTCCTGCCACAGACTGTATTTTATTTTACAGATAGAACAACAGGTTTGACACCACGCCTTTGCAAACTGCCAGCCTTAGGTTACTTCGCTCCCACTTAGGTTCAAACCAAATTAACACACAGATTTTGAGGTGTTTTTCTGCAGGAGGTGGAGTTCCAGCTCTGAACCTGGGAATTTTCCAGCACAGCTCACCTTTTCAGGGGGCAACAGGTCTATGGTTTCATTGTGCATGCTTATTCTGCTGGTACCTTACAGCATCTTGCACAGTCCTCTTATCAAGCCCTGTTTTTTTGGTTGTGTTTTTATTTAGAAAAATGGTTGCTCACAGTTGGGTGTTGATAGCTGCATCACTGTTCCAATGAAAAGGTGGGGTGAATGACAAGTGGATGTTCTCTGGCTCTGAGAGGGATCAGAGTGACACTGCAACTTCACGGTTGTGAGGCAACGCTGATTCTGTACGCACTCCTCTCTGTCTGTAGTGCAATACAATAAAAAGGCCAGATGCATTGTAGTATTCCGTGTGCTATGTTGCTAATTTGCAAAATGATAGTGCTCATGTGTCAGTAAATATCTGGTCTGTAATTAGGTGAAAAATCCACAGAGAAAAAGTGCTATTTTGAATATGAGAATAAAGAAATCTTGTGTTTCGGCTAAATTTATGAATATGTTCTTATTTGCTGAAGTATAAAATCAAACTCACTCTTATTTGAAACTAAAAATACCCTAATGATTTTTGTGAACTTCTTTTAAGGACTCCATACTCCGTACTTGGGGGTTGTGATAAAGCTTCTTATAATTGTTGTGACAGCATGAAGAAAAAAATGGTGTTAGATAGTTTCCATTTATTATTGCTCATGAAGGTAATTTAAATTCAGAACCCCTTCAGTCTCCACTTCCTAGAAGAAACTGTGTATTTTATAAAAGGATTTAATTGCAGGACACCTTAAAGCAGACAGTCTGTTTTCCCACACAACACTGTGGAGCCAAGGCAGTTCTCATGCCCTTCTGAGCCCAGGCTGTGCCTTCTCTTCTTTTGGTGCAGTGCTGCTGCAGGTAGCCCTGGGCGCATGGCATTTGTACACCAGGTGGAGTGCAAGAGGTAGCAAGCAAAAGATGCACAGCCACTTCCTCCCTATGAGAGAAAGGGTATGACCATGTTAGCAGGGTGCTATCTCTGGGTAGGCAAGGGGATGGATAAATCCTCCACGTCTCCAGGAGTTCTCATACCTGAACTAATGCCTTCTTTGGGTGTAATTCTGTGTGTGTACCCCAAGTTAGTGATTTGGAGCTCAGTCTTAGGATTAACTCTGAGGACACATCTCTGGATTTCATTCTGAGAAATGGGAATTTGTCTTGCTTGTAATGACAGTTCCTGTTAGGTAACAGGGCTAAGTAGCATTATTGCTAGCTGAAGCTGGCTAGTGTGTGGGCTGGTGTTCCTTGCCCATATATTTGTGCAGAATACTCTGAAAGCCCCATGGAATACCCTCTCCAGGTGGAAATGTCATATTTAGAAACCAGTTGTATCTCAGTACCCAGAACTAGTCTGTAGGTGACCTGAGAATCCAATATAAATTCTCCATTTTCTAAGCAATAGTTATGAAGTGTGTAGGTAGAACCCTTAAGAGCAGCCATGTGGTTTCCGTGCCACCTCCTTCACCTGCCCCAGTCTGGTACCTAGAGGCAAGACCTCTTCCTGGAGCAATGGGACTTGAGGAGAGGGCTGACACCGGCGGTTTGTTTCCAACCAGAAGACATATCTCACCCTAATGAGAGAAAGCACTTGCTGTGCTGGAGGTGGCCAACAGGAATTCAAATTTAATTCAAAGGTAATTAAAAAAAAGAAAGGCTCTGAGGCTGCTGTGCCTTTCCTGAGGCAGAGAAGCATAAAGGATATTTTCTTTTTGGAACTGGCACCAGGCAGAAAGTTTGGCTTCGCCTCTCTTGGCAGACAGGGAAGAAGACATCCCTGCCTGAAACAATGTTCTGCTTAGTCCTTCCCTGGCCAGGACACAGCGAGTTAGAGAAAAAGGGAGCAAGTATGGAGGGGAGAAGAGATCCCTGCCCTCTGCAGCCTGGCTGAGTTCCTGGCAAATCAGTGCTCCTGGCTGAGAAACCGGAGCTGCAGCCTCCTAAGGATTGATATGCGGTGCATGGGAAGCAGAGGCTGCGACCATGCAGGATGAGGGCGGTGCTGCAGACAGCACCAGCACAGCAGTATCAGGGACAGGACCTGAAATGGGGAGTACTGAGACGTTGAGCACAGTGATGCAAAAGAAGGGATCAGTTTCCTCCCTGTCATCAAGTGTGACACGTAAGTATTTCAAGCTTTCCGGAACCTGCTTTTGAGACCTGTGCAAGGAAACGCAGATGGAAGAGGTGGTTGTGAATAACCCATGCTCCTGTGTTGGAGCTGAAAACATGGAAAGTCTCAGGGAGGCTTTGTGCTATGCTTGTTCCCAAAGAAAATATGGAAGAGCTGGAAGCATCTTTTGCAAAGTGGCACTTGCTGATTTGAAAAATCAAGAGGAAACTAATTTGCAGGTGCTTCTACTGGCCAAGCAGAAAAGCTGCACTCACTGAAAAACTGTTCTTGGCAGCAAAAGTGAAATAGAGATGGAAATCTAATATCAATTGCAAATACATATGTATAGTATGTATAATATGTATATATACATAAAATAATTAGCCTTATTTTTGCTCCAGTAAACATTTTGAATAAATATTTTTTGACAGTGATGGATGAAGCAGGAAGGGTCTTTCTCCTAAACTTCTGAAAAAACACTGTGATTTTCCAATTCCTGATTCTAGCTCTGCCTTGAACAGGCCTTGGGGCTCTGTTCAGAAGGGATGTTCAGCATCTTTGCAACTCCACACAGGCAAAGGAAGGAAAGAAATTCCCCCCATATGATCATGATAATTTTTTGACTGCTGGAGAAGAATCCCACAGCAGAAGGGCCTTTGGTCTATCCAAATGTGGACAATTTGATACTGTAAATTCTGTTTCTCAAGCTGATCACGAGGTGGCTTCAAGATTAAATGTTACCCATAATTTAAGTACCGATTGTGTGAAATAATAAACAGAAGCCTAGCCTTTTTGTAGTGGTGCAGGAGGTATTTCATCATCTTAAAAGCATTAAGGTACTCAAGATAGATAGTGTCTGCAGCACCAATTACTGAATATATCTGTTTTTTCCTAACTGTTGATACACCAACCTGCTTTTACTGGGCTATACATTATAGATAGGGACAGAACAACGCTTCCCAAAAGGCTGGATTCTCAGATTTCATTCCATAAACATAAATTAAAAATGTGAGGTAAAACTATAGATCTATACCTTTTATTTTTTTTTGTAAAGACACAATAATTATATAACAAGTCTATCTTCTCTGATGTTTAATTCATTTTTTTTTAATTGCTTAAGAAACTATACCTTTATCTCACTACTTAGGTGTGTGGGGGGAGTTGAATGTATGTCTGACAGCAAAGCATGCAAAGCTCATCAGTAGCAGGTAAGTATAGTATAAGCCTGCAGAAGAATTGGGAAACCAGGAATTCCTGAGCTGGGACATAGCTTTTCCACACCAGTGCTTTGGGGTACAAACCATGTTTCCTTTCCCATCTCTGGCCTCCATATTTATCAATGGAGAAATGCTCTTTTCATAAGAAGAATGCAGACCACTGTGTCTCACTTCTGGATGCATTAAAGGCAAACATGGATGAAAATACCAAAATTCTTGATTTACCATTGTTTTAAGGTGAAATTTGTAGACATTATAGCCCTGTATGACTCCTGAGTATTTTTTGCATGTTTAGCTAACATTTGGATAATTTATGTAGGAAATAGAGAGATGAGTGTTATACCTGCTGGTTTTCTAGTTGGAAACTCATTAAAAACCTTTGCTTCAAATTCTGGTCCACATTTCTAATGCATCTTCCTGACGTGTTTCTTATATTTCCTTTTGCTGAACAGCCACATGAGTGAGGTTCAATACCAAGATACTGGATAACAGTAAGGAAATAACAAGGCTATTCTATGAACTTTCACAAAGGTGGACTAAGGAGAAGTTTATAAATTTCTATTCAGAGACTAGATTTAGTATGTGACTTGCAAGACCCATCATAGCATGACCTGTATCTAAATAGGCTGTTGTAAATTACTTGTAACAGTACAAGTACTCCATGCCAATAATGCATTGAATAATTGTGATTTTGAATTTGTAAAATAATTTTGGAAAATGGATTGTAGGGATCCCAGCATGCTTCATTACTGTGCAAAAAAAAAAACCCACCAAAAAACCAAAGGAGAACTTGCAAAATTTAAAACTTTCTTCATTGCAAATAATTATCTGTTTCCCTTAAGTACAGCTATGGAACAAAACCAACCCATTCTATTGTGATGGAGTTTGAATTAGTCTCAGTTAAACTTCTGTTGATAGGATCTGGACCTGGCAGTAAAAGAAGGTCCTCAATGGACTTAATAGGTATTGGACCTTGGCCAGCTCTCTAAGAAGAAATGTAAACATGAAATGCTCAAGAACAAATACCGAACTAGTTGCTAAAGGCTGGGAAGTCAAATACAGTGAACTTGGGAAAAATGCATTTTCCCTGAGGTTTGGTTTGTACCATATCCTTTTAAAATTGTCACGGTGCACGGCATGTAAGCAGTCTTTGTATTGCCTCCTCAAGATCAGTTGCTATTTAAATCTCCAGTTTATTCATGCAAGGCCACCAAACACCTCACATACACCAGGCCAGGGACTTTAGCACCAAATTCACAGTCTGGAATTAGCAATTGCAAGCTTTTCTGGTTGCAACTGGAACACAGTTTGGGTGCCCATGTACTCTTCCCAGTCACTGCCGGCCTGGAGAAAGCATCCAGCTGCCCCTGCCCAACCAACTGGCTCTGTGGAGAACCAAGGGCTGACTTTGCAGACAAAGCCCAGCAGGGTAAAGCAGCCAGAGCCGCCCTCGAGGAACCTATTGTCACAGGTGCTTGTCGTCTGCAGGCCAACCAGCGTGGCTTGCTTGAGCACTAAGCATGGAGAGCAGAGTGCTGCACACTGGAGGAGGTGCCACAGCCACTGTAGCACACAGAAGCATGTCAAGGTAAACATGAATCAGTTAAGAAAAACTCAGAAATCAAAAATCTCCATTTTGTGTTTGATATTGACGGCATTCTGCACATCTTTGATACACATGCCAGAGATGTAGCATGCTCCAGAAGTTTCCTAAGGCTCAAGATGGAAAGGGATACCCAGTGAAGACAACCAGCCTTCCAAAGGTACCGTAGTTAAGTGCCCAGAACTTACGGCACCATTGTTTGTGCCCTAGACCGGACGCCATTTTGTATGCCCTCGGAATGGCACCTGTGAGAGGGGTGGACAAAATGGCTACCGGTGGGCAGAGTCTCAGGGCTGAGGACAGCCCTGCTGCCACCACACTGGTCAAGAACCTGGTCAAGAGCTGTTGGTTTATTTCTCTATCTCAAGGTATGTAGAAATCCCTGCCCTGCTGCTTCGGCTTCACCCAATTACTTTTTGCCTGAGGCATTTGGGTTTCACCCCTTAGGAAGGGCATTCCCCAGGCCTGAGCTGGCTGCCAGCAGCCTTCGACAAAACCCCCGCCTTGCAGTAACTGGCAGTTCATTGCTCAAAGCTGCCCCTTCATCTGGAGACAGCAATACCGCAGAATTTGGGATGATCCCAGCATAATGCAGGTGTGTTACTATTTTGCAAGGAAGGAACAGACCTCAAATGTCGTCTGCTACTACATTATCTCAATAGTGATTAAATTACATGGGAACCGCCATGTTACAACCTCACTGTCAGCCACAGAATCTGACCAGGTTATTTGTGTTGCCAAATCCAGGAGTCCAGAATCACAAGCACTACAGGAGCAATCATGGGATTTTTATTAAAAGCACAAGATAAATGGAATACATCTATTTAGTTCTCTTAATTTTATGCCAGTTTTCAAAGTTTCAGTCAGTCACACTAGCTGTAAATTACAGAAGAAAAATGTGCAGAAATTGTATTAAATCTGAAAAGCTGGTAACTCTGGAGAGTTGAGATTTTTCATGTGTTGCCTTTGGTTGTTACAGTAGATAGAGCATGAAGAGTCCTATGCTACAGCAAAGACCTTTGCAGCTGGTAGGCAAAGACCTCCGTTGACTTTCTCAGGGTTCAGCTACTGAGGAATTTAGTCTGGTGAATCAAGCAAAGGTTGCTTCCACACCATTCATTACATTGTGATGTAGACCTGGACATAGTTTGTTGAATTGCTTTCTGTTGTGCCTCATAAAGCAAAAGTGGATACTGGTTTTGCACACAGAGCTGGCCTCTCAAATGTTTGCTGAGGAAGTGATTGTGCAGCCCATGGGACCTAGATGTGATCTTAAAATCAATTCTATTTTGAGATGTTTTAAGAAGTTTTTCTTGAAAAACAAGCAGGATAGCTGTGCATGGGATACTGATGAACAAAGGTAGAGAGACCGGATAGATGAACTGGATGGAACAATGAGCCAAGATGCAGTGCTCCAGGTCTAATACTCTAGATACACTTTTTGTAACAACTGTTTCAGTTTTACACATCCCAAGAATCAATATATACCTTTGGAGTATGAACAATAAATCTTGCAAGGTGCTACAATAGCAGCTTGCTTAAAACAACATACATCCACGCTTAACAGCTTTGCAAAATTGGACCTTGAGGGCTCAGTACACTTTGGGATTCAGTGCTAAGTGAGTTTTGCTCTCTGTTCAATGGTGCCATTATTCAAGCCATGACAGTTTTTTTTCCATTATGTATCCATGTGTTTTGGACTGATGGGGAAAAAAAATCCCCTCCAGATGGCAATGAGGTGTGCAAACTCTCCAAATGCTGTTTTTTCACACAACATCTCAAGAATCATAGAAGAGTTTGGGTTGGAAGGGACCACAAAGCCCATCCAGTCCAAACCCCTGCCATGGGCAGGGACACCCTCCACTAGCCCAGCCCCATCCAACCTGGCCTTGAACACTGCCAGGGACCCAGGGGCAGCCACAGCTGCTCTGGGCAGCCTGTGCCAGGGCCTCACTGCCCTCACAGGGAAGGATTTCTTCCCGATACGTAATCTAAACGTACCCTTCATCATCTTAAGGCCATCACCCCTTATCCTATCACTCCATGCTCCTGTAAACTGCAGCTTTCCTGTTGTCCCCTTAGGTACTGGAAGGTGTCCCCAGAGCCTCTCTTCTCAAGGCTGAACAAACCCAACTCTCTCAGCCTGTCTTCATAGGAGAGGTGCTTCAGCCCTCTCATCATCTTTATGGCCTCCTCTGGACTCACTCCATGTCCTTCTTATGTTTGGAACCCCAGAACTGGACATTGTACTCCAGATGGGGTCTTATGACAGTAGAGTAGAGGGGCAGAATCACTTCCCTCAACATGCTGGTCACGCTGCTTTTGAGGCAGGCCAGGCTACGATTGGCTTTCTGGACTACAAGCACACGTTGCTGGCTGATGTTGAGCTTCTCATCTTCCAATAGCCCCAAGTCCTTATCCTCCCAGCTGCTCTCAATCCGTTCTCTGCCCAGCCTGTCTTTGTATTCAAGATTGCCCTAAGACACGTGCAAGACTTTGCACTAGAAGAACATAAAGGTAGCTCAGCCCTCCTGTGTGGTGAGCTGAGAACCCCAGCAGGAATATTATAGGAAATGCTGCTTGTGAGTCAGAGGGATTTAAATTGACAGGCCCCTGGAGCTATCCTCCAGACCTCTCTGGGAAAGGTAATGCTTTAGCTAGGAAAGTTGGAAGGAAACAGAAACACTCCAGCCCATTCATAGGGGACAATTCTTAGAAAAAAATATTTAGAAAAGCAGGGTTGGAGCTCTAACTTGGAGAAATTTGGGGGTGAAACATTTAAAGATTAATTTTAGTAAGTGAAAGAGAAGCAGATGCTACTATACTCAGATTTATTCATCAGGACTGTCTCAGGAAGTGTGAAGGGGCAGGGCTTCAGGCTGACTCCTGTCAAACTCAGCATGCAGTCCTGGGAACTGAGGCTGGGTAAGCTGTGATGAGGAGTTGAACAAGCCAACTCCTGTCTCAGCCTGCTCATTTCATAGACGGAAGGGTCATTCCTTAGGATGTCATTAGAAGAGCCTGCTTCTAGGGCACTGAAAAGATTGTGGATGGGGAAAAACGATCCAAGCAAATCACAGCAAGATTTAAGCCATGTTAAGCTGCTGAATTTTCTTGGAAAACAAGTGCTCTTTGTATTGCTGCGAATTAAAATGGTGATATTTGTGTCTGCTGGATTTTAAACAGCATGTTTTCTTATTTTCTGGAAAAGCGTGACCAGGCTATGGCCATTTTAGGGTCTGTTTTGGGATGCTGGGAGTGGTCTGCTGGGATGGATTAAACTGTACTGTGATCCAATACCTTCACTTTGCTTTTCAGATAATTGTAAGGGAGTAAACTCCTTAGTGGCACTAGGTGCCTGAAATACTAGGAGCTTCTAGTCAAAGCATGGATATCTGTGACTGCCCCATACTGAAGCACATGTAAGATCTCTCAGGAATTTGAACTATGTGAGAAGGGCTTGAGGCTGTGAATGTGTAATAACGTTGTCAGTCATAGACTGGTTTATTTTTGGTTTGTAATGATGTGTTTCATCAACGTCTTGAGTACATTTGGATCTCCAGGTCTTTCCAGCACCTGCTGGCTCTTTGCCTGGCACATATCAACAGATACCCAGTCTGAAATTTCGCATTTGCTGACAATTATTTTGTTTCCATGCGTCTGTTAACTTTATGCAGTTCCACATTTCCCTGTGAGTCTTTACAACAATAAAGTTAGAATTTGCCTCTCTCTCAGGGACTTTGAAAAATCAGTCCTTACTAATGTCTAACAGAAAATAAGCAACCACATCTTTCACTTGTCTCTTGTTTTTTGCGTCCAAGTGATTTGCAGAGGCTTGGTGCTGTGTGAAACCTGTGAATTGTTGTCTTTCGTTGATTTCAGCTCTGCACCAGATTTCAACAGAAGTGTAAGCACTGAGACTGGAAGTCTCTGTCACAGTTGTTCAAGGCTAGTTAGTTTTTCCCTTCGGGTATTTTCTAGAATACGTTCTTATACATAATGTATGTCTCTCTGTAGGCTTCTGTTTCACAGTCCTCCAAAGCCGTGGTGCTTCCTTGTCAATAAAGCTTGGCACACTTTCAATCACCATGCTTTGGAGCTTTATTCTTTTGTGACTGTAAGAGTCACTGCTAGAAAATGCCTGAGGAAAGCACTGTTATATGTGATAATGAAGGTTTGTGTCATTAGAAAGGAAAGCTTATCTTAAATAGTTTTTTTCCACAGTTCTAATAATTAGGTTTTATTACGTTTTGACATTTCTTCATAAGAGTCATTGAACAGTGGTAAGGAGTGAGCTGTAAATCACAAATGGAAAAGGCAGAAAATGCATGTCAGTTAAGAACTGCCCCATCTGTTGCTGTCTGAGAACTGAAATATTTTTATGACACTGGCACCCATAAATATGGGGCCTCACAGACCCATAAGGCAAAACTGCAGGGCTCAGTTCAGAACTCTGCATCTCGGTTCCCCCGAGCAGACAACCAGACTCAGCCTCTCCAGGCAGAACATAGGATGGCAAGAGCAGAAAGTGGATCCCTTTCAAAACAGTGACCTCTGCAGACTTCCCAGAAGCCAAGTGCATTGGATGGTCTCTGTGCTCAGCCTCAGAATGTCAGCAGGTCCAAACCAGTGGGTAGGAGGAGGTGACAGTAAATGCTCCTCCAGGTGCTTTTGGATCTGGAAAGCATTTTTATATAAATATCACTAAGCTGGTGGAGATTTGCAGGGCACTATTTTTAAACCCATTATCTTCTTTTCTTTTGGTATCTGTTTATGCTTTCCTGCAGAAAGCATGGGTGCTTTCTGGCACACTTAGTCTCAGCTTCTGGGCCATTAGCACGCTTGATGCGATTATAAATGCGTTGAGCCACAATCCAGGCTTCATGATGAGCTGTTTATTTCTTCCACTCTGGGGACCTTTCAGACATGGAAGTGCACTATTCAGCCCCACATGTGAACTCCTGAAATAATCATTTTTTTCCTAGTGGGAATGACACTTTCAGCAGGCTCTCTGACTCTGTGAGCAAAGCAAACAAATTAATGGATCAACAGCTCTTAAATTTACAAATCTTACACTACAGTGTTTGTTTTAAGAAAGAGAACCACACAAACAAGTATCTCAGGCAATTATTCACACCCCACTGTACTAGTATAGCATGCTATCTCTAAATCTGAAATCAGAGATAGTTAGATTTTGGCTGATAGGAAAATGTCTGATTTGATATTTGAATTACTACTTCTGACTTGCCATTATTTGACCCCTTTGGGTTTGTTTGTCCCCACTAATGTGGAAAAATGGGTGGTCAACGTTAGACTTTTCTCAGATGCAGTCCTGCTTACTTACAAAAACTGTATTAAATGTCCTCACTGAGCACTGCAGCATTGTTATAATTCAAGGCCTCTTCTCTACTGCTGTTTTTGAGCACCAGCTCCACAGCTGCCTATTCCCTGAAAAAGGAGATCTGCTCATCTGTGAAATCAGTGAGTAGCAGGAGCTGCTCGATGGGTTGCTGAACCCGTAGAAAAAAAACCCCACACTTCCAGTCTGCTGTTTGAATAACTTCAGTTCTAGGAGGCTTACAGGAGGGTTGCAGCAGAAGGCAGGAATGGGAAAGATTTGGAAGCAAAATGTCTATACATTATTTATAGGACGGGCTGGCACTAAGGCTTTGAAACCATTCTGCTCCCATGTTTTAGCTGCTCTTCTCTGCAGAGAAGTGAGAGTCAAGGTGATGCAGCAGAGGGAATGTGCGAGGGCCTAGGCAGAAGGCCATTTAAATAGGTTACATGCATCAAAAGAAAGAAACCTGGAATGTTCCTCGTGGGCCTTTCTGAGAGGTGGTTCTCAAGGTTTGAATGAGGTTAGTTAGAAACCTGGTCCCTGCAAATGGAAATAACCACGGCTGGACACCTGCCTTCCTCTTTGGAGCAGTGAGGAGCTATGCCTGCCTCCCAGGCCATAAATTCTTTACCCAAGAAGGCTTCTCACTTCCCAACCTAACTGTGTAAAGCTCCCTTTCCTTGTCTTGAGCTAAATACGTGTGAACTCCCCGCTCATCGGTATTTTCACTGAGCTCAGTACATTTGCATGCTGGAGGTTATGTGCATGTCTTAGGAGCTTGCTTTATAGTCCCCTTGCTGAGAGATGCATAGCCTTGGCTCTCTTGCTAGAAGCCTGTAGCTGCCATGTACAGTCGTTTACTTTGCCCTCCTGTTTGATTTCTGTGCTGAAGTCCCAGTGTTGTTGACTTGTAGCAATTACGGAGTTGTCTGCCAATTAAGACGGCGGAGATGAGCAGCTACAGGCTCCCAAACTGGCACTCAGATGCTCTGGCTGCTCAGTGCGCTGCTGAGCTGCCTCAGGCTATCACAGAGCTGTTGGCACTAGCATTTTTCTTCTCCTTTCTGAGGGCTTTTGGGTCAGCCTGCAGCCTCACAAGATCTATCCAAGGAAAAATTAGAGTTGAAGTGAAGCTCTTGCATAAGAGTAACAGAGAGAAAGACGCCAAAAACATATTCTCTCTGTAGCAATTGTTAGGAAAGAATATTTTTCTCTGCATTAAAATGACCATAATAGTTCACTTGGGAATACCACCTGTTCTTCTTCACTAAGGTAAGGCTCACAGATGCTTCAAGGATCATCAAAAGCCAACTCAGCTTTCAGAGCAGTTTTGGGAATCCCTGTAATCCCTCTGTGCTCCACTTTCCAATTGAATGAAACTCACATTCCCTTTTCTAGTGCCCGCCCTGTTTTACTTGGGAGCAATTTGTGTTAATAGCTGTCCTGTCATCTGCAGAGGGAGGATACCTGTTTTCAGCTGGTGGTCAAAATTAATGTTTTCAGTAATAATACAAAAATCATTCTAGTGCAAACCCCAGTATAGACCAGTTGCAGCCTGTCTACAAATGCTTGCAGCGACATTCGGCGCACAGCCAGGAACAGAGTACAAGGGCTTAACAGCAGCTCTCACGGTTATGATCAGTATTTTGTGCAGAGCCCTGAACCATTCTTGCCTGGTCTAGAAAGTGGGTATTTAGGTTGCCTTCTTGTTATTTGCAGTTCTGTAGAGTTGTCTCCTCTCTTTAACCTGTGCAGGAGAGTGGAACTAGATGATCCCCCTCCAGCCCAAACCATATGATGATTCTATGATTCTCAGCCATGCTCTTTTTTTATTGTGGGTTTTTTTTTTCTTGCTTTTTCATCCTCTTGTCCAGCTGTTGCAGTTCTTTTGGCAGAGTAAAGCAGATGTTGCACCATTCTTCATATTGTTCTGCTACGTCCTGCTGGAGGTATCTCTCCTAGGTATTAACTGAATTTTGTGTTATAAGAAAATAATCATTTACCCATTTTCTTGCTTAACTGCAATGAAATCTGGAGAGAAGCCTTTTATCTACCATTAACTTTTGTCTTGAGGCTTCCCTGCAGGATCCCTGTGAACTATAGGTGTAAGTGGGGTCTGGATTTACTAGAAAGCAGCTCCTCTCATGTAGGTGGCGTTTTATTGCACTACAGTTATGTCCATGGCGTCTTGTATGAACACAGACCTAAATAACTATATGTCAGTTCACCACGTAACACAACAGCTAACTTCCCAGCAATGCAGGTAAACCAGAAATTCTCCCCAGCATCAAGATGTGGGGAGAGGAATGGAAGCTGGACAACAAAGAAGGTACAATGATTATTGCAAGCCTTGTGATGCATAACCAAAGTTCACAAATGTTACTGAACAAACTGTCAGCTAAACTCTTCCTGGAGAGGCTGGGCATAGGCTAGAAAGCCCTGTGCTATCTAACCTCACCATTGTGTATCCTTCACTCAGAGAACGGGCTCAGACTTCCTGCTGGCATCATCTAAGCTGCTGAACTGTGCCTCCCAGTTGGCAAACTCCACCAACAAAAGGCTGAGCTCAAAATCATCCCAAGTGCCTCTTCTGGACGGTTTCCCCAGCCAGCCAGCATCACCCCAGTTTTAGCAGGTGCCATCTCAGCCACCTTGCTCTCAGTGATCAGGTTTTGTGCTCCTGAGTAACCCAATGAGCCAAACCAGCGAGGCCAGAGAAAATGAAGTAATAAAACTGTGTGTTGGGGCACTGTGAGAAAGGCCTCCACACGAATGAGTTTGCCTCACGTGTGTGCTCAGCATTGTGAGAACCTTTTAACACTATTATAACCACTGATATGAGGGCTTGCATAACAAATAACATCTAGCTGACATCATCCTCAGGGACATCAGTGATATAAAACCAAGAAGAAATAAAAACAGCGTCTCTGCCACTTTGTGGCCTCCTTTGGTTTTATCCCTTTAAAACCGGGAAGGAAATAGTTCCTCCTGAAATTTCCCTTCATCCTATATCTATTTGCTGATTGATCCTGAGTAAGAAGTAAATGGAAAGACCTTCTTGATTTCAGTACTCCCTTATGAGTTTGTATCACTGACGTGAATTTTAGTGGCGTTGCACCTTCTAAGGACATACACTCCGTGACACAGGATGTATCTGCTGGATCTTCTCCTGGAAAATCACAGAATCACAGAATCACAGAATCTTAGGGGTTGGAAGGGACCTCAAGAGATCATCGGGTCCAACCCCCCTGCCAAAGCAGGCTCGCTATCTCATATTACACAGATAGGCATCCAGACGAGACTTGAATATCTCCAGAGAAGGAGACTCAACCACCTCCCTGGGCAGCCTATTCCACTGCTCCGTCACCCTCACTGTGAAAAAGTTCTTCCGCATGTTGGTGCGGAACTTCCTATGCTCCAGCTTACAGCCATTGCCCCTAGTCCTGTCCCCACAGACCACTGAAAAGGGGCTGGCCAAATCCCCCTGCATCCCAAGTCTAAGATATTTATAAACACTAATTAGGTCTCCCCTAAGCCTTCTTTTTTCCAGGCTGAACAGACCCAGCTTACTCAGCCTTTCCTCATATGGGAGATGTTCCAGGCCCCTAATCATCTTCGTGGCCCTTCTCTGGACTCTCTCCAGGAGATCCCTGTCTTTTTTATACCATGGAGCCCAGAACTGGACACAGTACTCCAGGTGGGGCCTGACCAACGCAGAGTAGAGGGGGAGGATCACTTCCTTCGACCTGCTGGACATACTCTTCCTGATGCATCCCAGGATCCCATTGGCTCTCTTCGCCACCAGTGCGCACTGCTGGCTCATAGCCAACCTGTCATCAACCAGGACCCCCAGGTCCTTCTCCACAGAGCTCCTTTCCAGCAGGTCATCCCCCAGCCTGTACTGATACAGTCGGTTGTTCCTCCCCAGGTGCAAGACTTTACACTTGCTCTTGTTGAACCTCATCTGGTTTCTCCCAGCCCAGCTCTCCAGCCTGTCAAGGTCTCGCTGGATGGCAGCGCAGTGTTCCTGCGTGTCAGCCAATCCTCCCAGCTTTGTATCATCGGCGTACTTGCTGAGGGTGGATGCTATACCCTCATCAAGATCGTCAATGAAGATATTAAACAGGACTGGACCCAACACCGAGCCCTGGGGAACACCGCTAGTCACAGGCCTCCATTCAGATTCTACTCCACTGATCACGACCCTCTGAGCCCGGTCCGACAGCCAGTTCTTGACCCACCTCACTGTCCACTCATCTAACCCTTGTTCCCTCAGCTTCTCTATCAGGATGTCGTGGGAGACAGTATCGAAAGCTTTGCTAAAGTCAAGGTAGACGACATCCACTGCTCTCCCTCCGTCCACCCAGTTGGTGATGACATCGTAGAAGGCTATGAGATTGGTCGAGCACGATTTCCCCTTGGTGAATCCATGCTGACTACTCCTCATAACCTTCTTCTCTTCCAGTTGTTTGGAGATGGCATCCAAAACAAACTGTTCCATCACCTTTCCAGGGACAGAAATGAGGCTGACTGGCCTGTAGTTGCTGGGATCCTCCTTCTTGCCTTTTTTAAAGACTGGAGTCACATTGGCTATTCTCCAGTCTTCAGGCACTTCTCCTGTAGTCCAGGACCTATTGAAGATGATAGAGAGTGGCTCCGCAATCACCTCCGCCAGTTCTCTCAGCACACGTGGGTGTATCCCATCTGGACCCATGGATTTGTGTGCATCCAATCCTTTGAGTCGCTCCTGGACTACCCCTACCTCAACTAGAGGTGAGCCGTTCATTCCCCAACCACTGCTACTTTCGTCTGGTATCTGTGGGTCCCGAGAAGCCTTCGGAGTAAAGACCGAGGCAAAGAAGGCATTCAGTATCTCTACCTTCTCATCATCTCCCGTTACCAAGATACCCGCCTCATTTAACAAGGGACCTACATTATCCCTGGTTATCCTTTTACTATTCACATACCTGAAAAAACTCTTTTTATTATCTTTTATGTCCCTTGCCAGCTTAATTTCTAAGCAGGCTTTAGCCCTCCTAGTTGCATCCCTGCAGGCCCTGGCAACATCCTTATATTCATCCCATGACCCCAGACCCTGTTTCCACAGTTTATAGGTCTTCTGCTTCCCTTTGAGTTTACTTAAAAGCTCCCTGCTTATCCACGCAGGTCTTCTACCTCTCCTTCCCGATTTCTTACTCAAAGGGATGCACCTATACTGTGCTTGGAAGAAGTGCTGTTTGAATGTTAGCCAGCTCTCGCAGGCTCCCATTCCTTCAAACAGAGCAGCCCAAGGGATAGCCCCTATTTGATTTCGGAGGAGATCAAAGTTAGCTCTTCCAAAATTCAGGGTAGCTGTCCTACTTTTTGGCTTGCCTCTTCCACTCAGGATCTTGAACTCGATCATTTCATGGTCACTTTGTCCTAAGCTGCCCCCGACCTTCACCTCCCTAACGAGCCCATCCTTGTTAGTGAAAACAAGGTCCAGCACCCGCCCTCTCCTCGTAGGTTCCTGCACCATCTGTATCAGGAAGTTGTCTTCCATATGCCGCAGAAATTGCCTGGACTGCATACGACTGGCCGTATTGCTTGCCCAGCAAATATCTGGGTAATTGAAATCCCCCATAATGACCAGCGCCTGCGATCTTGAGGCTACTTCCAATTGCTTGAAAAATGCACTGTCAACCCACTCCTCTTGATCAGGGGGCCTGTAGTACACGCCCACGACTACATCACACATACTGGCCTGCCTTTTAATTCTTACCCACAAGCTCTCGACAAGTGGTTCGTCCCTACCCAGCTGGAGGTCAATACACTCTAGGTGCTCTCTAACATAAAGAGCAACTCCTCCACCTCGTCTCCCTGGCCTATCTTTCCTAAAAAGCACGTAGCCATCCATGGTAGCATGCCAGTCATCCAGGCTGTCCCACCACGTCTCAGTGATTGCAATGAGATCGTGGCCCTGTGACCGCGCAAAGATCTCCAATTCTTCTTGTTTGTTCCCCATGCTACGTGCGTTTGTATATAGGCATTTTAGTGGGGCAGCAGATGCAGATATCCCCAATAGCTCACAGCGAGTTTTTCGATAGGGGATGGACAAAAGCGGCTCCACTGAGGAGTTCACGGGGTAATCCACAGAGTTATCCCTACTCTCATGTGGAGCAACATCCCCAAGTCTGCCATTGTGTTGTTGGCATTTATCTGTTTCCTCCATCAACTCGTGCTGTGACTCCCAAAGCACCTGCCTTACCCCAGCGGCCTTTGTAATATCCCCTTCCCCCTTCCTAACTAGTTTAAAGCCCTATCAATGAGCCCTGCCATCTCCTGAGCTAGGATCCGCTTTCCTCTATGGGACAGGCGAGCCCCATTAGCAGTACTCATGTCCGGAGCAGAGTACACCATCCCCTGGTCAAAAAACCCAAACTTCTTGTGCAGGCACCAGCCTTTCAACCACTGATTCAATTCATGTGTTCTCCTGACCCACTCTGAACCCCACCTCCCACAAGTGGGGATAGAAGAAAATATTATTTGGGCACCCGTCCCCCCAACAAAGCGCCCTAGGTCACGAAATTCACTCTTGATAGTGCGCAGGCTATACTTTGTGATTGCATCCCTGCCTGCTTGAACTATCAACAGTGGGTAATAATCAGAGTGACTCACCAGCCCTGGGAGCCTTCTGGTAATATCCCTGACCCTGGCTCCAGGAAGGCAGCACACCTCCCTACGTGTAGGGTCTGGTCTACATATGGGGCCCTCCGTCCCACTGAGGAGGGAATCCCCAACCACAACTACCCTTCTTTCTTCTTGCTTTGCTGAGGCAGTCACAAGGTGTGCAGATACTTGTTCTAATTGAGGCTGGTCCTTGATTTCATCTATCTGCACAGCAACTCACACTACCTTTGACCAGGAAAGTCCAAAGTCAGGAAAGTTTGTCCAGACGACCTACATCTAATGACACTTCTATGATTTTCTTCTAGTTCAGTTGGTACTTTTCTTATCTGTGCCAAGGCCTGCGAAAGGAAGGATCAGTACACTCTACAGACAAGCTTGTCTCATGTGGACATGCTTCAATCCAGCACTGGTTTCTTTGCTAGAAATATTTGTACCTTGTTCCAAGCTTTAACAATGGATCTCCTGGACCCAAACAGGGCCAGTTATCACAGATAAAGCACATTCATTAGATGTAAACACTCCATGCAAATAAATGTTCCTGTTTACATGAGCTCTTAGCTTTCTCCTCTACATAGCTTAATTTTACTCCTTAAGAGACAACAGTGAAACATGATAACATGTTTTTATACTGTTACTCATTTTAATTTTCCACAAATGGTTTTCTCTCAACAGGAACCAGTAACACATAATCACAAGGTCCGTGATAATGATGAAAATAGACCTGCTGCCAGCAGTTATTATGCTCGCTCTGGAACTGTGAAAAACATTACACACGCTTTTATTTGGGTGAGATAAAGGGCAGTTTTACCCTGGAAAAAGGCTGTTGGGATGACATTTTCTTATTCAGTGCCTTTGCTCCCTTCTCATGTCAGATCTACTGATGTTAGGGGAGACAAGTAAAACTGTACTACCTCGGGGCTTTAACTACTCTACTACCTAACAGTGTCAGATGTCCTCAGTGGTTCATTATCATCCAAATTGATTCATTACTGCTCTCTGCATGGCTCTTCAGACCAGAGTGGAAGCCCCCCAGGAGGAGTGCAATGGGTCAGAGGAGCTGTGAAACTGGGTGTCCAGTCAGGCAGCATTCCCATGCAACCAGCAGCCTGCAGGACTAGTACAGCTTGCAAGGATGAACTGGGTTGTCCCATCTCTGCACTGTCACCGAAACGAGTGCTATCATGTGAGAGATGAAGAGCTACAGGCAGGACAAGGAAGGGCAGCATTGCTCCCCTGGGAAGCAGAAAATGTGACTCCTTCCACCCTCACCTGCTGCTCGAACAAAGTAACTTCCCAGAGGCAGATTTAGTTGGTTAGTTGATGGTTCTCACTATTTATCTAAGCACCAATATGGTCCTTGTCATCCCCACTAATAAGCATCTCCCTGAGCATAAAGCTTGCAGCATCCCAGAGAGACAGGAGAGAGCAGCTATACCGTCATCATATAGGGGCTGCCTGGCTCAAAGGACTGAAGGACAACATGTGAAGTGCATCGTGACTTCCAGCTCCAGGTGAGAGATCTGTAGGGTGAGTCAGATGTACAAGACTGCAGAAAAGCTGAGTGACAAGGCTGGGATCTACTAAACCACACAGTGTGCCAGGGCCAGGGGTGTATCTTAAATCTCATGGCACTCCTCTGGATTTTGAGGCTTTTCCCATTGCTGCCATTAAGCATCCTGGTGAAACTGGGATTCAGGCTGAAAACTTCCCCTAAGCTGTTCTGGGTTTCAGAGCTGCCTCCTGGTTTTCCTCCTAAAACAAACAGTGGTAGAAGTGCTGGGACTTACGTGAGTCAGCCATCAAAGGTGGCTGGCAGCAGAACTCAAAATTAAACATAGCTCCAGCTTTCTGTCTTCTTCACAAAGGCCATCTTTGAAGGCCTTTAAAATCCAGCTGAGATGTTAATATAACTACAGCATATTTACTTGTCTGTAGTACTCACAGGGCAAAGGCATATTAGAGATGAGATATAAATGGAATGTCAAAGCACTAGGAATCTTAGAGAAACACATATTTTCAGGTATCTTTTTCAGATCTTCATGAATACATGCAAAAATTAATTTTATCATCAGTCTCAAGAAAATGTAGTTGTTAGCCACGAACTTGTCCTTAGGCATTCACGATCTGAATCAATTTCCACTGAATTTGGAAAAGCACTGCATTTAGAAAACTCAGAATATCAAAAGCTAAACATCTTCACATGCATTTATTCTATTCTAGCTTCCATTATATAGGAAGCTGAGCTTGTTCAGAATCTTTTCGAGACTGGAACATCACATGTACAATAAGAACCAAGTTACATATGAAGCCATGTCATTTCAAAAGCCTGTTAAATTGAAAATTAAAATATCAGTGAATATACAGTTCTGAAATACTGTATAATTTTAACCAAGAAAGCAGACAAAATACAACTGTATTTGTGATGGGAAGAAATTCACCACATCTAAGAATGAAAAAAAGAAAAAACATGGTATAAAACCTTTTCCCCTTCCTCCATGTATTGATAGAATCCTAGACTGGTTTGGGTTGAAAGGGACCTCAAAGCCCATACTGTCCCACCCCCCTGCCATGGGCAGGGACACCCTCCACTAGCCCAGGTTGCCCAAAGCCCCATCCAACCTGGCCTTGAACACTGCCAGGGACCCAGGGGCAGCCACAGCTGCTCTGGGCAGCCTGTGCCAGGGCCTCACCACCCTCATTCTCTAGTCTAAATGTGCCCTCTTTTAGTTTAAAGTCATTACCTCTTGTCCTACCAATGCATTCCTGAAAATCAGTTTGCCTTAGTGACATAAGGGACCATAGTTAGATAAAGGTGTCAGAGGCAGTTACTTAATAATAATGTAATATGAAAGCAGACATTTTTAAAAAAATCAGCAGCATACAAATGCTGTATATGTATGTTTCAATAACCTCCAGACTCCTGTTTCACATAAGATGACCTAGAAGCAGTGCTCACTTCAATATATGGCTGCCAAACCTTTACATTCAGAAGAGCCTTAAAATGAGCCTCATTTGTAAAGATGAGAACTCAGAAAAATACCCCAGCTCACAGCATGTTAGAGCCCAAGTTCAGTGTCACTATCATTCCTTTTTGAATTCTGGAATGGAAACCAGATAATTGGTTGAAATATATAATTTTGAATGATGCTGCAGCCAGAGAGGCTCACCTTACCAAAACAGCTCTGGGCCAGGAAGACCCCAAAAAGGTCTGGGTTTTCCAGAGTGCTAATGAAGCTGCATCTCCTGATATGACAATTCTTGCAGCAACATTTTGTCTGAGCTCCTGGAAATGTGGCTGGTCACTCTGGTGTCTAAAGAAGCTCTGAGAGTGTGTTTATGAGAACGTGACCCCAGGCTGTAGGTTTGGAGTGTGTCTCGGCATTCTGGTTGAAGGATGGATTTACAACATGTTTGGGAGCAGGCCTGAACAGGCTGTGAAATATTTTCCAACACAGATGTGTGGCAGCACAGACACAGCTAGGCAAGACTAGAGCGAGCTCCTGGGTGTTAGGAGTCTATGTGACCAGCTAGGATGGGGCACAAGCACAGTAACAGGCAGTAGCAAGAGGCAAAGCATACTACTCCTCTGCTGAGATAAGGAGCTCCTCGAGGTCATGTTTGGAGGTACATGCCCAAGTAAGGGCATGAAGAGACAAAAAACAGTCCATTTTATCCCAGGTTCTCCTCAGCACTGCACACACTGTCCAAGCCAGGGCAAAAGACCCAGAGCACTGTCTTTGCAACCTCCTGCCCCACAATTCTGGAATTCATCCTACATTGCACATGCTGTTTAGTAGCAACTGCAAGTCACTATTGACAGCTGTGGTACATGAATAAACCAGTTTGGTAGTGATCTGGGAAATCTATCAGTGCAACTCAGAGATTCTGTACTCTCCTGTAAACAAATCTGCAAAGATGTCCTGATTCTGGCCAAGCCAGAGCCAACCTCCCCAAGCAGCCAGCCCAGGTGAGCTGAGTTACCCCGGGCGGTTTCCACACCACCTGACATCACTCCCCCATAAAAGGGACTGGTTGGGGAGGGGCACCTCTAGGTACCTTCAGGTCAGCATCTGTGAAGCTGGGGCATTGGTTGCTCCTCCTTGTTGTACAGCACTCTGTCATGTTGGTAAGGTACTCTGTGTTGTCACTGGGTGTGAGGGTAACTGGCTGTTGCTGTTCTGCTTTCATGGTGCTTTTGTCAGTAAGCTGTCCTTATCCCACCCCATGGAGGCTCAGTTTCCCATTGAGAGGGAGCAGTGTGTGGTGCTCAGCTGCTACTTGGGGCTGAGCCACCACAAGAGATCATGGTAAGGTGCCAGAATTTGATAGTCACTTATCCTGGGTAATTATCTGTTTTTATGGCAGTGTCCTTTGGTCAGAGAAGAGGCCAGGCCATGCAGTGTGGTCAGTGCAGGTAGGTCTGTAACTAAGTGGGTCCTGAGTTCTTGTTGGCCTGCTAGTGGGCTTGCTGGCAAAGCAAAGGTGGAGGTGCAGGAAAGGCAGGAGATCTGGAGTCACCCGACCCCAGCCCAAGGAGTGATTCAGTCTGTCGCAGACACATTGTGAAGAAGGCTGTTTAGGTCTGCTCTTGCTCTTCCCATGACAATGAGCGAGCTTCAAGCAGTCAGCGTGTAACCTGTTTTTACATGCCACCCACTTTGAAGGCATAAAACCTTAACCAGAATGCCAACAGGGGAGCTTGTAAGCACTTGCAGGAGCTGGGCAAGCTGCCTGTAATCTCAGGGCACAAGGTAGCAGAGACAGAGGATACACATTCACTGTAGGGGGTGCAAATAGGAACCCAAGAATAGGTGACATGCTTCAGCTTTTCTCAGCTCTGAGGTTAAACACACAGGTCCAGCAAAGAAGTCTGGTCTATATGTGGCAGCAAGAGCTTTATCAGGCAGCTGACAAGCAGCTACAAAAGAAATGAGGCATCAGAATCATCAGTCCAGTTGCAATGGGCCCACACATTTGAGACCTCTCAGCTTTGTGCTTTTGTTTCAGCCAACAGCACCAGGCTGTTGAGCAGCTGGAGGCCCCTACTCAAAGCAGGGTCACCAGGACCTCTGAGCTACCATGCCCATGCAATACTAGGTGGCACTTTCTGCTAATGGCTGAAAATTGCCATGAATACCAAGCTAGCACACCCAGGCACAGGGCTCAGTGCAGTGTGGAGCCTCTCTTTTCTTCTTATAATCCAATGTAACAACAAAAAGCAGCTGCTTTGCTTCAGAGGTGGCTCCAAGTATCCAGATTCAGGCAGCTCCAGAAATGCAAGATGATTTGGGATCAGCTTCCTAGTGTGAACATCCCTCATTCAGTGATGCCAAGAATCAAACCAGTACATCTGCAATAAAGTAGATCTAACAAAGACCGCTCCTGGCGATGCTTTGCTGTCACACCAACACCAAATTTCTCTTTCATTATGTCCAAATCAGCCTCATTAGTTCAGTCAGACTTCATTTTTTCAACACTTGGGGCCTTCTGGAAGTAAGACACGTTAACTTCATCTTGATTTATAGCCCATGGGTTAGTTTCACTGGTTTGTAAACTGAACTCCTACACATTTTTCCTTCCTTATGGCTGTATTTTCTGTCTTCTTCCCTCCCAGAGCTGCCTGCCTGATCAGCCCATGTGCTGTGTAGGCTAGTTAAAGATTAACACTGCCAAATTGTGGCAGTGTAAAGCTTGAACATGCACACAAACATAGAAAACAATTTTGCAAAACAAGTTACACAAGCACTTCATGAAAAAAACTTTGCTCATAATATTTCTTGTTTTGGTCAGGGCTCAAAACTTAGGGCTGTTTGCAGTTCTGCCTCCTTGTAATGAGTGTCAAATCTAAAACTCATGTTCAGAGATCACAGTTTGGTCATTTTGCAAGAGAACAGTGCCTGGAAGCTCGTGTTACTGCCCAGGTCCCAGATGTACTCAGCCTCCTTCTCTTTTGGAGGTGATGGGGATTCTGGGTTTTATCCTGTTTTGTGGTAATAGATTGGGAGCTCCCTGTTGTGGTCACCTCATTGAAGGGACAGGTGGCCAGACTCTGATGGAGAAGGGCCTGTGCACAGGCTTGTGGGTGGAGTTTCCTGGGGCCGGTGCTCCTTAGGGCCACACAGCTGCCCTTAGTTTCCCACATGGGTGCCTGGGTCCACAACCATTCTCAGAGCTGGCCAAACTCCAGAAGACTACCTACCATATAACCCCTTCCTGCAGTTGCCTTGGGGCTTTGAAGGACACTGTGACTTTCATGATGTAGTAGCAATGATGCTTCTCTACAAGGTTAGAGACAGAGTGTATATATGAGTGTTTATAAATATGAATTCAGGCTAAAGAAATAAAAACAAAATAGATTTTAATAATTCAGAGCCTCATAGAGCAGTCAGACAGCTGACTGGTCTTGCTTTCTCCAGTCATGCCCTGTAGAAGAAGAAGAATCGATCCCAAGTGTTTAGAGAAGAAAATCCGCAGAAAAGACTGTGCTGAGAGAAGCTACTTGACAAGGCTCCCCCATTTTCTGATGGGATACCAGCCTGTAATGATTGCTAGCCACAGCACTTGGGCAGAACTTCTGCACAGCCAGGGCAAAATCCATGCCTCCTTTGTGTCTAACCTGTACAGCAGGAGACCTTGCATCTGCCTCGGTAGGAATCCCTGTTTTATACCAGTACAGACATTCAAAAGCTTGGGTGGAAACATCAAGGATGTTTTAAATACTTTTTCTAGGTATTCTGCATTTTATTATCCTGCTGTAATAACATGTCTGTTCTTTCTCTGTGATTTTCTTTTCCAGATCTAAATACTTTTCATAGGCATTCCTAGACTAAAATGATGTTATTGGGATAATGTCTTTGTGCTACTAACCTCAGAGCAAACATGGCCTGATAGGATGTTGTGTTGAGTCATAGGAGTCTTTTTCAAGTCAGCCACACAAGTATTCAGCCTGCATTTGGTTTAATTCTGTCTGCCTCCTTGAATATCAGTGTCAAAAGTTCCCACTGATACCGGCATCCAATTCCACTTTTTTGGTGATTTCTCTAAAGAGCACCTGCACTTTGGTGAGTCTGGGCTTTCTGCTCATAGCCACTATGCTGAAACCCTTCCTTCCTCCTCCAAAGAGGCACAGGAGCACTTGGGAACAAGAGGAGTCCTATGGTTTTACATTCTATGATGGCACTGCCAAAGCTGGGAGGAGGAGTTGGTAGCCTATTGCTTTTCACAGTTAGGGCTGGGAAGATGAAGGGAGCTACTGGTACAGTCCACTGGGAAGTGAGGGGAAAAGCGCCTGTCCAACGTGAAGGGGAGCTGTTACAGTGATGGGCATGTTTCAGACTGTTTGCACTGCAGTGTTTGTCAGCTTCAACTGCTCCAATAATTGTGTGAAAATTGCACAGCTGCAGGCCCAGCCTGAGAGGCACTGCAGTTTCTAGCATTTGCCCAGAGGTGCTGGACAGGACACTGAACTGCAGCATCTCCAATAGTGCTTCAGCCTCCTTGGTAGAGGTTGTGGAGGGCACAGATCAAAAGAGAAGGAAGGAAAAGGGAGCAAACCAACCTCTTACCCCTCCCAGATCTAGGGACTGGGATGCACTTGCCCTTCTGGTTATCTCGCCCCTCTTTTACCCCAGTCTCCCTGGGAACCCACCTGGATATTTGCTGCAAAGCTGGGCAGTCTAGCCAGTGATGTATGCTCAATTTAGGAATCTTCTGCAAGTTCCCAGTCTATTTGACCAGGAGGAAAGAAGCCAGAAAATCTCATCTTCATTGCAGTAGGGATGGGCAGTGCACTCCCATACACTGCAGAAAAGGAGGGAGGGACCAGGGAGGGGTTTCAAGTCCCAAAAGCATTGACAGCCACGAAACAAGGGTAACATAGCAATGTGCAGATGATGTCAGCACCCCGTTGGGGATGAGGTGAATTGATCTTTTGTCATTTCGGGCACTGTCAACTACAAACCAAAAGGGACAGATGTCAAAATGCTGCTGGAGACCTGCAGCTTTCCAAAAAAAAAAAAAAAAAAGCCCACAGCCATTTCTCTGACAGTGGCAGTACAAATACAAATGGTTTTACTGCATGCCAATTTCTTCTTAAATCTCTCCCCTCAGGGAGCCAAGTGCTTAGAAAATATTTAGGGGATCTGGAAGCTTGCCGGCTGCTCAGCTAATGTAGGTCTTGAAATCCCTGATGATGCTCCAAAGCATGTCGGGCTGCACTGATGGGCCAAGTTCCTTTAGATCAGGCAGAAGATGATGTTTTGGCAAGAAAAGTAGAAAGCTAACCAGGTACCTCTAGAGAAGGTACTGCGTGTCATACAAATCCAGACAGGGCCATCTCCAGGACTGTGTAACTGTTAAATTCACCCTAAAAGCTGAGACATGCAGTAAGTGCCTGCAGAGTGGGCGACTCTCCAGGAGGAGACAATGGCTGGCTTTTAGCACATCATGCTTTATTTCCTTAAACAGCACTGGCTTGTGTAACCCTGCACTGCACTGCTAATGGCTAGAACTCAGCTCCCTGTTAACACCCCTGTGTTCTGTGGAGCTTTCCCATTCCTAGGGGTGGGATGTAGCTGAGGTGGGCTTCCTGTCTCTCCTGCTCTGCTGCATATCTAGATGAATGAGATAGTTAATGATGTTGAATGTTCTCAGCTGATGCAGGGGGCCTTTCCCTCACAAAGTGACTCTGTTGCTTCTCAGTGCAAAATGTAAGTAGGGTTGGTCTGATTTTTACTTCACAGCTTGTTAAATCATAGGAAGGAGTGGACTTCAGCAGGGGGTGATGCCCTGGTGTGGGAGAAAAACTGATTTCCGGTGTTTCCTACTTGATAAGACTCACTGTCCCCATCACATGGCAGAGGTTGGTACCCTTTGACCCCACATGGTTTTTACATAGGAAGTCTGCTCCTGACTTGTAGATATGAGAGATTGTTTCCATGGTTATTCCTGACAGTTCTGTCCAAAATATTCTCTGGTTGTTTTGCAGAAGCAATAGAGAGTTGGTGGTGAGAGGTGGTCCAGATGCCACTGTCCTGAGACCAAGAGCTGCTCTGCTTACACAAACAAATAGATACGTGGGTTTGGTTGCGTTTCCATCTTTTTGTCAGGGTACCTGTCATTTTCACTGCTGACAGTGCTGTGGTGGACCAGCCTGGTAGAGGGTGAGAAGCAGCTTTTAGAGAGTGAGATTTTGCCTTTCCAGTAAGGAAAACATGACATCTTGGTGCCATCCCAGAAAACAAAAGAACTGCCTATCTGTTAGTGCTCACCCTCTGCACAACGTGGGTTTTGTCAGAGTGAGAACACTTTTACTTATCTGATTGGTGACAGAAAAATCAACCCCCTGGTGATAAACTTCCTTTGCAGACTGCTCTTTGCAGGTATCCGCATGGCCCCTGTCCCTGTGTTATCTGTCAACATTTTCCTGCTTCCAGAGGGCAAGGAGTGGTGTGTTTGTCTTTTTGCAGTTAGGAAGCCAAAGCACAAAGACCTCAGAGTCTAAACTCATGAATTCACTGAGATGTATGATTTACTTTTGTGCCTGGCGTGGCTGAATCCCTGAGAGCCTTCCTAATAGCTGCAAAAGAAATGTTCTGTACCTGGAGAAACAGCAAGTGCAGCACTTTCTCTGTGAGCATCCCTCTTCCCTAGCCATGAGGGCTTCCATTCCCCGCCTGCCCCAGAGGGACTATCAAAGAGTCTGCAGCTCCTGGAGCAAGTGCAGTACCAATATAAACAAGAACAAAACCAAACATTTTCTAAATGGGATTTTACTCTTTCCACTGCCTCTTATAGCCCTGAAGCTCAAGGACACATGGTAGTTTATGCATCAATATCCATTCTTTTGGCACACTTTGCACTTCACCCACTTAGCTCTGTCAGCCTGCAATCACTGCACATGGCTCCCCTCGCCTCATGGCCACCTTTCATAAGGGAAACCATTTTCAGTGTCTCAGCACTGCTGCTTGCCTCTAGAAGGACAATGCCACCTTAGATTTAAAGGGATTGCACACCCACTAACTGTTTCCAGAGTCAGCACGGGAAGGGCAATAGACCTGTTTTCAAACAAACACCCTGCTGCTGTATTGTGTGGAGGAGCTGGCGGGGAGATGGGCTCCAACAAAAGATGAACCTGACTCATTGATTTTTATTCCCTAAATAAAGATGGGAAAAAAAAATCAAAACCCAGTTCAGGACTTTAACATTCACCGTCAGTGCTGTGTTTGGAGATCTAAATGGGACTATAGAAAATCTGGGCTGGGAAGTGCTTCCAGTGGTGCACTGTCCCTAATTCTGGGCTTTAAGGATAAGCATTGGTTTTTTTTTCAGCAGCCTTCCAATGGCTGGGTGGCCTCCTACCTCTCCTAACACAGTCTCATAAATCACTGCTCGGGATAGTTAAATAGAAATAACCAACTGCCGCTGCGCCCCGGGTACTGCTTTGAGGCACTGCCACCTGGTGGCACTCGGCTCGCAGCGTCACCCTGCCACCCGCCAGCGCTCGGGATCCAAACCCGCACGGCGGGAGGGCCGGTACCACCGGTGGGCTGGGCAAGTCTGGTCCTGGGGACCGAGTATCGCCCACGGAGCTCAAGGTCTATTTATTCACTCTCCGTTCGCTGCTGCTAAGGGCATTGTCTGTGACCTCTAGGTGGGGTTTTGCCTGCAATGCAGCCCTCAAGTCCATCCCTTTGCAAGGGCATCCCTTCCACAAAGACCTCCTGGGCTTCAGTTATCAACCTCTCAGCGATTTTTTAACCTCATGGCCATTTTACAGTGACTCAGCTTAATTAGTCCTAACAGTCAGTGTCATCTCTAGACTGTGGTTGTCGTATTAGTCAGAGTGCCAGGGCATGGATGACTTAGTCAGCACTTCCTGATGTCGCCCAAAGTCTTTGCTTCATACACTTCTGATGAGGCTTGAAGCCTGTTGGCTCCCCTCTGCTCTGATCTATTTTTAATTAGCAGTTTGGGGCCTTTGCTGTCACAGCCATGGAAGTTGATCTCTGTGGCACGGTCTCATTTGTCTACATGTATGGGTGTTGATGCTTGTGCAGAGAGCTGTAATGTTGTCCAGGCAACAGCATGGTTGGAGCACGGAGGGAAGCACATGGACAGCTCTTGGAGAGAGGTCTGCTGGGTGCTGCAGGACAAGATGCCAGGATCCTCAGCTAGAGTGGCAGCACACCTCCAGAAAGAGGACAGGGAGCCAGGGGTGAAAAACTTGCTGGTTTTTGATGAATTAGCTCCAGATTATGCCAGAAGGATGGTTGTTTGCACTGTCCACAAAATCTGTGCAAAGCAGCCAGGAGAACTGCAGGCTATCAGAGTAAGCCCTCTCAAAATGAACTGCTTCATGGCACGGTGTGTATAACTTCACATCTTTCTTTCTACAGGGGCAATTCAGTACCCGTGACTTGGCAGCAGATTTGTCCTTCTTGATCATGATACAATTGCAATGCACTGGGGCCAAATCCTGCAAGGGTCTGAGCATCTTTGAAAACAGCTGAGTGCCTTTGGCGATACCCTTGTCATTAAGAGGAGACAGGCAGGCTCAGCACTTCCTGCCAGCGTTTTAGCAAGGATTGGGACAAAGTCATGGAGTCCTTTGGCACTGTGCAGCCCAGGAGGGCACAGCAGACAACTACAGGGACTGTTCAACCAGCCAAATTCTGTGCAAAGTCTGGCACTTTTGCTTACAGTGTTTACAAGGGATATTGTCATTATTGATTGATTGGTTATTTGTGTTGTGGTAGCATTTTGGCTGGGAGCTCTTAGGCCGTGTGCGGCAGGGTCTGTATGAAAACAGGAGAGAAGGGCAGTCCTTGCTCTAAAGCAGCTCACGGTCAGAAAATGAGACAAGAGGCAGCAAATGAGTATAGACACGGGCATGGGAGAGGAACAAGGGCCCAGTATTATTAAGCATGAAAAAGAATGAAGCTGCAGTCAGCTATTGTTGCTAAAAAATCACCAAAAAAAAAAAGGTCGACTCTCCTGCCTGTTTTCCTTTCCTAGCTAGATTTTGTGCAAAGCCAGAAATGTGTCTGTTGCTTTTGATGTGCTAGATTTGTTATACATCTTCCTCAGAAAGTTCCTGACCTAAAACACATGGAAAAAGATGGAAGTGTTTTTGCTGGCTTCAGTGGGCCTTGGATGAGCCAAAAGTCTTAAATGCAGAATAGTTTAGTGGAAATGAGATATTATGTTTTCAGTCAAATTTCTGTCAGCCTAAAGGCCCATGCCTCAAAAGATTTATTCAGGGATTTCCTTGTTTACTACTACTGCTAGTTTACTAGTTCCTCTCATTTCCCCCTTCAATTAAGTGTATTCCAATCAACCAACTTGTGGATTTTCACTAATCTTAGTTAAAATGAAAATCATTTAATCTTAATAATGCCACCGTCCTGACAGATATTTCACATGAGAAGCTTTTAAGAATCTTTTTCTCTAGCAATTGTACAGTCTGAGCAAGTATCTGGATACTTCCCTAGATTATATGGGCTTGTGCAACAGCTGTAGCTGAAGATACACTAGGTATTTGGGTATTTGTACCTTAGTTCTGTTTACAGACACAAGGGTAGAAATGGAAATGTTTGTGGATCTTATGTGGGTTGGTTTTTTTTTTTCCAAAATCTCTCCTCATATTTTTTTTGCTGCAGAACTACCCTGTGCTCTGTGATTAACAGCATTCACAGCCACTTCACACAGGTTCTCCCCCTTCTTTGTTCTTTCTGACCCAGGAGTTTGAAGGAATGGTGATTTTAATCGAAAGACCAGGTACCCCACCAGTAAGTATCTTTGCTTGCCTGTCCCCTCTGTTGCTTACTCAATTTCACGCTCATCACAGCTACAAAAGCAGCTTTGATGGTGATAAGAAGTAGCAGTAATCCTGCTCAGTACTGCCACTGCTCACGCAGGGAGCCTTAACAGACCAGGCACCTAGAAGCAAAGCTGTCACTGTGCCATCAAAAGAAGAAAACAAGCAGTGGCACAAAACCCCACTCATTTGTAGGAAAAGGTCCATCTTCAAATATCTTATACAAGTGGAATAACCTGTAAGAGAAAGGGGTGAATATAACAGATACCTTCAGTGAGCATCAGACCAGTTGAGGGCAAGAAGATGAATAAGCAGTGAGAAAAGTGAAACTGAGCAGTACAAGCCTTTGGCAAGTGCTGCATCATCTTGGAAGAAGAAAAGAACTCTTTTCTGGTTACAACGAGGCAGAAAGTCACTCTGCCAGCACTTTATCTATAAGCCCAGCAGCTGATTGTAATCACTGAACATATCTTAAGTAACAGGGCAAATCAGCTGGCAGTTTTCATTTAATCCTTTACTGGCTCCAAATAAAGGTCTGATTTACTTTGCTCACAGAGTCATCGTTAGAAAAAGCACTCATCATTCAGTTAGACCTGCAAAGGAGATGAAAAAATAATTCCAAAGCCAGAAGATTGTGACACTTGGCAGGAGAGGCTGGTTAAGTAACTAATGTGAATATCTGGATAAAGAGAATGGCATGGGAGATGCAAGCTCATGGTCCAAGGAGAGGGACAACACCTTCCGATACACACAGGAGTTATGTCCATTTCTTTTGAAGGTGAGGCACTGGCCATGACAATGGGAGGGCAATAGGCACAGATCTATCCCAGCAGGATTGTTTTTATATTCCTCACACTACAGATCAGACCCTCAGCTGGGAGGGGGGGAGATTTGTCTGTGAAGTAAGTTAACTTGATTTAGGCAGCCAGGGGTACATTAGCAGATCTCTACTCCATATGGCGATTGGAGTTGAGAGCACCATTCAGCTATCCATCAGTGCTGATTACATCTTCACAGGCTGAAATGGAAACTTCAGAGCACACCTGTAGATGCCTAAATGTAGGTGTCTCATTCTGTGAGCTGAATGTCAACCACACAGCTGAAACAAAGCCATCAGAGCTACACCAGTTGGCAGGAGCTATAAATCTGATCCTGGCTTCAGGCATGTGTATGTCCTTATTTACATTAACCAGGGGTAACTGACTAAATTTGCTAACAAATCCATTACTGGCTGCAGGACAGAAGTGAAGCTGTTTTATGGATCTTTGTAAAAATAGATTGCTAGCTATTTGTGAAATATTAAATTCAGGGGTTTATGTCTGGAATATTTGATGTAGTTAATGATGAGTATTAGACCTCCTTTGTGCTTTTGTATTTTTGTTGTCCCCAGACTTGGGGTTCATTTACCTGGTGTGCAATACGATAATATACACAGAGAGCAGAGGTATTTTATTGCATATTTGTGCAGATATGGGTGTCTGCCCCAAGGCAGCAAACCCCAAAGCTCCAAATCAATGGTTATCTATACATAAACAATTAATCTTTCTAATATGTACTCGTTGTTATTGTATTAAATGCTTGGTTTAGATTTCTTTGCCTAGCACACAAACTAGAGGATGTGGTCAGTTCTTTTCTCTGCCTTTATCTTTTGAGTCGGTGGTATAATTGGGGTAGGTGGTCCGTGGGTTGGTGGTGGCAATTCCCCCACCAGAATTGCCTTTCCTCTAGTTCCCCATTTCTTTTGGCAAATCTTCATGGTTCTTCATGGTTTACTGACTGAACTAGTAACACATGAGTTAAACTTCAGCTTGTAACAATCACGACATACTGATCAAAGGTGTGTTATTTAGATAGTTCTTATCTGGTCTTAGGGCTACACAATGGACTTTTGCAGCAACATGACAGCTTGATTCATACCACATTTTATGTCTGATTGTACTGTAACAGTTTGGTAAGAGTGTTCCTACATCTGGAATTTGGGTTTTTTCACGACATGTTAAAGAAACGCCAAAATTTCATCACATATATGAGAAAATACTGAAATTTGTATGTTGCCTTTGAAAATTCACCTCCACTGGGTCTCTTAAGTAAAATGACACATTTTAAATATCTGCTTGGATTTAACACAACTTCTGCTGGTTTCAAGGGACGTAATGCTTTGTTTGCTGCAAGTAGGGGCTTTACTTGCTGCGAGTTGCTTTGTAGTGCAGCACACATCTACACAGTACCTCAAAGAAGTTTGGGGATTCTAGTAGATGAGAAACTTCCCATGAGCCAGCAGTGGCTCTCGCAGCTCGGAAGGCCAATGGTATCCTGGGCTCCATCAGCAGAGGGGTGGCAGCAGGGACAGGTAGGGGACTGTCCCTCTACTCTGCCCTCGTGAGGCCCCAGCTGGAGTCCTGTGTCCAGGTCTGGTGCCTGCAATACAAGAAAGATCTAGAACTGTTAGAGAGGGTTCAGAGGAGGCTACAAAGATGATTAGAGGGCTGGAGCAGCTCCCCTATGGAGAGAGGCTGGGGGAGCTGGGCTGGCTCAGCCTGGAGAAGAGAAGGCTGTGGGGGGACCTCATTGCAGCCTTCCCATCCCTGAAGGGAGCAGAGGAACAAGAGGGGATTCAACTTTTTAAAAGGGTAGATAATGGCAGGACAAGGGGGATGGGTTAAAACTAAAGGAAGGAAGGTTTAGATTAGATATTAGGGGTAAGTTTTTTACAGAGAGAGTGGTGAGGTTCTGGAACAGGCTGCCCAGAGAGGTGGTGGATGCCCCGTCCCTGGAGGTGTTCAAGGCCAGGTTGGATGGGGCCCTGGGCAACCTTGCGTAGATCCAGGCTGGAGGCTGGTGGCCCTGCCTATGGCAGGGGGTTGGGGCTCTGTGTTCCTTGGGGTCCCTTCCAACCCATGCCAGTCTGGGATTCTATGAAAGGAGCTCCTTTTGCCCACAAAGCCTTCCTGCAGGGCTGTGCTGTAGCATGGCAAGTACTAGCTTAAACCTGCTTATGGCAGCATCTTTAAAAAATGCACCCAATATCACATTTAGTCAGTGCAGGAGATGCTGTCAGTGCTCTAGCTGACACTGCCAAATTTTAGCCTTGAAAGATGGTAACTCAGCCTTCCTCTCATGTCCTGCTCTTCCCATTTCTTGGGGCAAACAGGCAGGCAGTGGATTTGCACACAACCTATGTGAAATAGTAACCTGCAGACAGTGCTTTGAGGAAGAGGAGCTCTAGAGGGGAAGCACATGCTAAAATATGTGCTCTAACTTGCCTTTTGAAGATGTTACCTCAGAGTCTGGAGAAATAAAGAAAAAAATTGCCATTATCTCTCACAACTACTTCTCTCTTTCTACAACAAAACAAATAGGTGGTTTTAAGAAATCTCCTGAGGTAATGAATTGATCTGGTTTTCTAAAAGGGCTTTTATAGTTCTTTCCCCATGTTTTCTGGAGCATGGTTATATGACTTGAAAATTTATTCACCTGGGCTTTTGCACAAGTCATTTCAGAGTTCATCTCCATTATTTCATTGCATGTCTCATGGATTTTTCCCCTTGTCTGATTCATTATATAGTATGTTTTTGATGTACTTGTACAAAAGATTTGCTAGTGGCTATTTTCTCTTTGCCCCTTCATTTTTTATCAGAGATTTTGCTCAGTGACTCAGGATTTACATCAGCTATAACTGTTCATTTCAGTTCTTGGAGGAATTTGGGGGGAACTGTGCTTTGTACTTTGTAGGTTAGTTGCTTAGCTACCTAGCTTGGTCTAGAAACATCTCAACCCGTCTTCCTTCTATATTTAGTGTGTCCACTGTGGTCTGAACTATCTTCTGTGTGTCCTTTCATCCAATATGTTAGCAGGCTTTTGAGGGTTTTTTCTGGCTAGCTCCATGGGAGACTGTGACAGCACATTTTCTTAGTTAGTGCTGTATTGTTCCAGTTGCTGCTACAGCAACTTTTGAGTGGACTTGTGTGATTTCATAGTGCCATTGTGTCGTTAAATTTCCTTAAGGAGCTGTCAAGAATCCTACTTATACTGGTCCATTTAGACTTGGTAGGTCAACTCAAATCTGGCCTGAGTATGAACAACTCAGTTGACTGAAATAGCTGATTTTCTGTAACTGTCATTAAATGTTACTTAGTTTCCAGAAACGAGTAGCATCATTCAAAAGGCACAAGTCTGGTAAATACATTCCCCAGGTCACAGCATCTGTGTAATCTCTCACCAAATTAGGAGGTAATAAACAGGGGAAGGTCCCTTTGACAGTGACAAAACATCCAAAACACCTGGGCTGCCTTCAGCCCCCACATTCCCCAGTCCTGCTCCAAAGGCTGCCTTTACATAGACAAAGACTTGGAAATAAACTCTGCAGCTTCAGGGGTCCTCTCGGTGTGGAAGTGTGACCTTCCTCCTGTAAGGCTCTTTGATCAACACCGCATAGACCTGGCCACATCCCTGCTGGGAACACAAGTGGGACAGGGAATGAGCCAGCTCACAACTGAACAAATGGGCCTGCCAAAATGCTCTTTTATTGGACTGGGGGTGGCGAAGGGAGGGTAGGGGAGAGAAGGAGAAATAGCTACAACAGCTAGCCCCTCTGTGAGCAGCTCTGGAGCAGCAGCCCCTCATGGGGGAGGAGGAACAGGGACTTGACTGGGTGAGTCAAGAGAATGGAGACTTTCCAGGCTTTACCACCCATCTCAGGCTAGGCTGTGGGACAGAGATGCCCTACCTGTCCTGCTAGCTTTTCTCAGAGCCCCTCACTCAGGGGCCGGTCCTTCCCTAGACAAGTCTGCTGAGCATTTTCTTCTTGCTGTTCCCTCTGGCTTTCTCTTTCCACTGCTGGCTGTCCCTATTACTACATAATTTAATGATGTCAACTCCACCCTCCAACACAGAGGAGCCACATCTTTGTCACGCTTGTCTATACTGGCAGCCCCAGTGGTACTCCCAGTCCTCCCCATTCAAGATATCCCTCATGTCTCAGCTATTTATTCCCAGCATATTCAGACCCAGTCTTCTGGTCTGCTCTGATTTCACGCAGCCTGATTGTCTGAAAGGTCACAAGAGAAAACTCATTTTTCTCATCACAAAAAGGGAGAAATATAGTTGAAGATGAGTTCATTAAAAAGAGTCCTTCTTGACTCATTCCTTTAGACTGATGAGGTTTTGGAGCAAAAAGCAGTGGCAGCTAATGTGGACATTGCAGATTCTCAAACAGCAAAAGGGAAGGGGAGGGAACTGATCCAAAATAATGGGTGTAATGACTGTCAGTGGTGAAAAATACCACAACCACACCGACTGCATCTGGCCAACTTGACTACCCTCAGCTAGGTTTATTCCAACCAGATCTGTGTCTGTCAGAGTACTGGATCCAAATCTGGGTCCAGGAGTGCTGGCTACTCTGGGAAAACTGGAGTGGGTGGAAGAAGGCTGGGATGTGCCCTGAGGCTGTGCCCAGAGTTAGATTTTGCTCAGGGGCAGTTTCTGGTATTAAGTCATGAATAAAAAAGTAAAGCCATACATAGTCAGCTGCCAGCCACTGGGAGCTGTGGGGACAAGACGAACCAATTTTAATGAAAAAAAGATTTCTCTCCTACAATTCCTAGCTGATCTATGACATGAAATGCTGCTGTTTCTCAGGTCCCCGTGCACAGCACAGTTCTGAAACTGCTGAGATCCTTCTGAGGGACTCAGACTTTCATTAAACAAAGGAAAAAATAAAAGAGAAAATGTCTGGCCTTTATAGCTGGGAATAAAACCTTCCGAGCATTGGAAGAATGTCAGGTCTTGCCTATGCACAGAAGCCTATTGCTTTCACTACTTTAAAAGGCAGAATGGAGGAAATTAGCCCGGTATAAAGTTGTTTTATACCAGTGTAGCTAATCCCATATGGCAGGGAAACATAAGGGCACAGCTCTCAGACACTTTTATTCTAATAGAGGACTAAGCACACAAAGGAATGTTTGGGCCCAGGTGAGCAATTGGGGACAACCTAGTTTAGCACAAGTGATGCAGTTCCCGTGCCTGATGCGTGGATGTTGCAGCCAGTCATGGCTTGGCTCACAGAGAACATCTTGCACAGCAATTACACCAACCCAAAATGTGTCTGTAACCTTGCTCTGAGCAAGGCTGTCATGCCCATAGCAGAATAGATCAACTCCAGAAACGTCTGGCAGTATCACAGCACTGGTAGGGCTTTGCTTTTCCCTTTTAATAACAGAAGCCTCCATGTAGACATGCCTAGGGTGGCAGACAAATCAACTTGCTGGCAGAGCTAACTCTGCTTGGGAACTGTTGTAACCTTTCAGCAAAGTAAGGATCATTTTGTCTGTAGGGACTGAGTTTCCCCTGAAAAGGATGGTCAGTACAGCAGGAGCAAAGTGCACCTGAATCTGCAGCTGCCCTGAAATGTTTGTTCTGAGACAAGTGGGTGCTGTGATCCTTTGTCTAGCAGGCACTGATGCTAATGAAGACATCATTCCCTTGATGAGCTGTTTCCCTGGAGTGTAACTCCAATGGGATAGTTCCAGTATTTTCACCTCTCCTGCCTGTGACCCCCAAAGACATTCTGGCTCCTTCTCATACATCCCAGTAACAAAATGAGGTTCAGATGCTTTCTGCAGCTTACATGAGCTCACCAGGGTCTGCAGAAGAAAGCCCTTCTGGTGTCTCCCCTCCTTCTCCTCCAGCAGAGCTCTGCAGCTCTCTGTGGCAGATGGCAGAGCCTGATTTGCCCCAGGTAACTGCTCTGTGCCAGCACCTGGAGCTGTGCCCGGAGGCCCTGGGCCCCAGGACTGTGCCCTTGGATTTGTTCTTCCTTTGCATACTCATCTTCTCAAGTGGTCTCGAGCTGCAAGCTCGATAGCTCATGTTGGTGGTCTCCATGGGTTATGGTATAGATTCTGTATACTGTTTCTATATTTAATTCAACAAACACGTATTGTTACAAAACACCCAGGTTTGCTTCTAGGTTTCTTGCCTGAGCTTTGAGGTTCCACATTTGCTTTTTGTCTGCTTCCAAGGTGATACCAAGATTATTGAGAGAGCTGGGAGCAGAAGTACATTTGCAAGGACACTCAAAAATTTCCTTACCACTTGGTTGTGAACAACTTTCCAAATTGGGGATGTCATTTTACAATGGGCCTTTTCAAGTGGAATACCTCCAGCATGCCTTGTTCCAGCCAAGTGGCTCCTCTTGTAGCATCCTGCAAGGAGTTTCAAAGAGTTTTCAGGGCTACCTGATGGGGAAAGCCCAACAGCTTTTCGCTGCCTGAGAGGCAATGTCCAAAAACCTGTGCTCAGCTACTTAGGAGTGTTTCCTTTCCATCTTCGTTCCTGAGGGTGTTGTGTGTATTTATTTGCACATATAAAGCTCGTGTTTGCATCTGACAATCTCTAGAGATCTAATTTTTCTACAATACAGTAGGGGTAAACATGGCCTAACAAGGTCCTAGTGTGCTGCTGATTGTACAGATGCAGCCAGAGACAATCCTCAACCTCCCAAATTTACTAAATAAAAAGGCAGATGGCAAAGCTGGAATGACAAAGTAATACAAGGAAGATCCCAGACTGTGGCAGTGCCAGAGCCAGGTGGGAACTCACATCGCTCCTCACATCACCCAAGCCTTGGTCCTGTTCCTCCCTTGCTGTGTCTTACAGGCTTCGTGCAGCTGCGTGCAGAGCCCCAGGGTGGCAGCTCTGAAAAGGCCATGCTGCCTCCTGTCAGGTTCACAGGTAGCTTCCTTTTTTTCCCCTCCTATACTGCCAAGGAGAGTCTGCAGGCTTTGCTTTGCCGCAAGGCTGTTGGCACATCACTTGGGAGATTAACCTTCCCAATTAATACTCAGGCACATTTCCCAGTTGCCACACTTGGCGCTGCTGGGGCAGGTGGGCCTTTCCCAATACTCAGCCCATCCCAGGCCAGCCAGGACATACCTTTCTTTCCCTAACCCCTCCACCTCCTGCAAAGCTTTATACAACCCGGGCTGAAACCCAACAATGGTCCCATCCCTCTGGCTGTGGCAAACCCTAAGGACAAACACGGGGCTGGGTATGCCAGCAGCAAGGAAACCCCCATGCTGTGGCAGACCTCTGCAGGCTGAGCAGCCAGCTTCTCTCTTCTAGTATTACCACCTTCAGCCCAGGGCACTCAGCAGCCCAGCTGGAGACATGGACAGTCCTTCCTTTCTCAGGGCTTTGCTGCTCTTAAACCTGCAGCATGTGTGGTGAGAAACACAGAGGCAAGAGCCAACAAAAACAGGCCTGAAGGGACTGTTTTCTATAGGAAATGCCAAAAGACTGAAATGTATGTAGTGCAGTTCATGAACTTTGGTGGGGAGGGGTAGCAGTACACTGCCAGGTGTAGGAATTGGAGAGGTTTGGCAGGCAGAGAAGACTGTGGAAATACGCAGAGCAGCATCAGAAGAAGAATTTGCCTGTACAATGCAGAGGCAAGCTCCAAGCACAGTCCTAGGGCAGATGGAAGATCAGCCTGTCCAAGAGAAATGGAGCTGTTGAGGAGGTTGGAGTGTCCAAAGCCAGCCTGGCAGTGCCCTGGAGAGAGGCCTGGCACCTTGGCAGCCGCACAGCTCTGCTCTGGGCTCCAGGAGGAGTGGGACATTTAGTTCAGTGCTGGCATTTGCTCAGGGGTGCTGCCCCTAAAAAACAGTTTTTTTCCTTCCTGTTTCATTTGACTAATTTGTTATTTTTCCTTTGTTTCCTTTCTGAGCCCTGCAGTGGTAGCTCTGCTTCCTTCTTACTTCCAGGACCGTATGCTAGGCAGGAGAGCTGTCAGGTACATACAGGTGGGATGTGAGCCTGGAACAGGGCCTGGATTTGGGAAAGCCACTTTCCAGTTCATTCTAGGAAAAGAGGTCTTTCTGTGTGGGATCCCTGGAATGTCTCTCTGCGAGTGCTTCCAAATTAATCCAGGTGTTATACCGTGCCATGGAAAATGCCATTGAACACAAGGAAGGAAACCCCCCCAGACCCACAGGTTTGCCTTTGAATAAACAAGGACTCCAGAAAGATGGAAGTGTAAGCAATGTGCTGCCTGCAGGCAGTGGGAAGCATTAGAAACACGTGGGTAAGCTGCACAGCACCGGGATTGCTGTGCAAATCCTTTTTCAAGGCAGAAGCTGTAGGACACAGCCGTATCAGACACACATCATTCTTCTGTCTGCAAATGCTTTTAGACACTTAATCACAGCCTGTGGCATGTTCACAAGAGGGTGTGCATCGGAGCGCACGCTTGGTCCATATGCTCTGGAGCAGTCCCCAGTTTCTCTCCAGTTACAGCCAAAAGTGGCATGAAATTCGGGAAGATCATCTGTCTTGTCATCATTAAGAGGATGGATGGATTCCCTCCAGTATATATTATGACCAATGCTTTCTTCTTATTAATCTCTTAAATGAGACAGTTATTTTCAAATGCACCATCTTCCTCTAATGATATCAGCTCTTCAGAGCTGCTGATCTCTGCACTCAGACAGCTTTCTGTTTCAGTCTGTCCTTACCCACAGCATGAAATTTGTTTTCTATTTCTCTAGCTTGGTAAGTCACAATTTTTTACATGCTGCCACAGATGCTCTGCGTGGCCAGACTTTTCTATTAAGGTTCACCTTCAGCCAAGAACTGCCTGCATGAGGATTTTGGCTTTTGTTTTTGATAGGGACTTAGCAGGGAAAGGCATATGCCTGCCACCAGCTCCTGCCACTTCTCTTTGGCTTTAATTTTTCTTCTGTGCATTTTTTTGTAAAGTGCCATTGAGTAAGAGCCTGGAAAGACAGCAGTGTCCGGGAGCACAGGCACAATTTCTCTCCCCCACAAGTGATCCCACCAGAAACCAGCCCTGCTGCCCCATGACTGGGGAGAGGAAACAGCAAGGGGGTTGAGGAAAAGAAGTAATTTATTTTCATATAAGATATAGATTACTGAACAAGAAACTTTTAAGGTTAGCAAGCCAGTAGAAAAAACTAGCTATGCCAGAGAGCAAGCTGCAAAGGGGAGGAGGAGAAGTCAGTTTCTGGGGACAGGATAACACAGGTCTGCCATCCTAACCTGGCTTTCCAACAGAAGGCTAGAGGGACACTGCAGCAGTTTGCTTGGGAGGCTGTCACCTCCCCAGCACTGTTTTGGGCAAAAGCCACTTATTAGGATGAGCTGAAGGTAGTGCCTGTAATACAGGCATGACTGTGGACCATTTGAGGAATTATTTGTATTATCCTGATGCCCTCCAGATCTCTCCCACGAGGGCCACTGGCAAAAAAAAATCACTCTGACTGCATGTAGCCATTTTTGGGGATGGATGATTTTTTCAGAAAGTTATTGCCCTCCTCAGGCTTACCAGCCCCAACCCTTCTAGCCAGGGTTTTACATAGTGTCTTGTAAGGCAAACCCCACTTCCCTCTGCCACCAAAGGAAGAAGATGACTTGGAGCCAAGAGAAATAAATTGTTCTCTGCTCATTTTCAACACTGAAAATGAATGGTGTATGTGCCTAAAACTGCTTGGATTTACCATTTTTGTACATCCCAGGTGTCATGGTTTAGCCCCAGCAGCCCAAAGTGGTGCAGTGAAGGATTTTTAGGGGCATTATTAACCTTGGCACCCTGAAAGATCACGGCATCTACACCCTTCAACTTCACAAATGGCACTACATCTTCTTCAGCAGACTGGGGCCATTGGGAAGTTCAGATCCAAACTCTGCAGAGTTCAGGTGTAGATAAAAGCACCTTTATCTACCTTATATACTGCAGCTGTATTGCAGGTGGGGTGATGGGGGGCACAGGCTGCACTTGGGAAAAAGTTCTTGATGACTTTAAATCATTTTGCACTTCAGGTGGTATGTCAGAACATTTAAGTCTCTGCAGTGCTGCACGCTGCTCAAGCAGGAAAGTGTTTTAAAATCATAAACCTTCTTGTAAAGAAAATCATAACCTTTCTGTGCTCATGGGAGTATGACTCAGCTGGAGGTTCCCCTTTATGTTTTCTTAGGCTCCCAACATATTAAAGAGAAACCTGTTAGCCAAAATGATCTCTCTGCAATTTAGGAGGAGGTGATCCTCTTAATTGAGGCAAGAACTGAGATCTTCTCACTGTGCAGACTTGTCTGTCAAGGCAAATGCAGGAAGAGGAGCTGTGTCCTCATTGTGTGTGTGAGCCCTGCTTGGGCTTGGTGCTCTGTGGTGGGCATCATTGGGAATTGGACCTGAACGCGCTGCAGTGTCATGCGAAATTACCTCTGCCAGGCAGGTGGTTCCCAAGGTGCCCCTCCAGCATCAGTCACCACCACTGCTCTGTCCAGGTAGGAGCAGCAACGGTCTCCTGTGCACAGAGCAGAACTGGGATGGGGAGGAAACGCAAGAGGGAGCACAGGACAGTGTTTAATAATGAACATCTGGCTCTCAAAGCACAGGCTGCAGGATGCTGATTTATAGGCGCCAAGACAATAGCCTATTGTGCTGTATCACAGGCACCATTTGGCTGGGTCGTTTCATTCTTACAGATATATGAACTGCCCATCTCTTCTAAACGATCTTCTTTCTTAGGTTGTTGTCTTCTCACTTCTTTTCTCTCTTGCGCTTCCTGGAGGGTGTTTTTGAGCTTAAAATACATAAATATCTAACATGAAGTTTTTTCCTCAACTCTGCTCAATAGCAGCATGTAAAAGTGGAAAAGGGGAACCAGATCATCTCACTGTGACTTGTCCTACCCTTTCATATTCTGCATGTGTGTGCAGGGCTGTATGCACTGGGATTAATGGGACTGGTCAGTGAATGGTCATCATGATTGAGTGAGGACTAACGAATCAGGTGTTTGGCTGTAAACTGCAAAGCTGCTCTTCTGAGGTTCTTAATGAATGGTGTCACCAAACGTTAGTGAGGCCTTGAAAATCCCTTGAGAAAATTGATTTTACATCATTATTGTGTAACTAGGAAAACAAAGGCACAGTCAAGTCCTACCCCAAATTATGAGCTGTGATTCTGGGAGATCCCAGTTCTTGGCTTCCCAGTGTTGATGCCAAGGGCCCCGTTCTGATGTGTTTGATGCTGTCTTTCCCACCAGTGTAAAGTGGAGGGGAATTTGCTGTTTGAGAATAGAAGGAAGCATTTACTGTCTCCGTTCTGTTTCCGTTTCCTTTGGTCCAATTAATGCTGCAGAGTAGGAGAGAGAAACTGCTGTCTGTTAACAGAGTATGTTGGGAAAGCAGTTGGAAATTTAGCATTCAACATCCAGGAAACATCAGCACTAATGTTGTTTGTGCAACGTTAATTCAGGCCCGTCCATGCATATGCATTTGAAGACAGGCTGTAATTGCACACATTGTTTCCCTTAGCTCCCTGCCTCATTTAGCGCCTAGAAAGGATGATGCTCAATTAGTGAGCAGCTAGTCAATAATCTCTTCTATCCTTATTGTTCAGCAGAAGGGTCCTGTGTCTTATTTAATGCCCATCTTTAAACCCTGCTCTGAATGCAGAATGACTTGATTTCTCCTGGGCATGTGTCTGGAAGCCTTTGGTATTTGGGTACTTCAAAAACATTAGTGCTTTAGGTTGCAGCCTGTGAATTTGTTAGTGAGACCAACCCACCAGTACCAACGAGGAAACTGAGGCACAGACCAAGGTTGGAAACTATCTTTAAATTTCAATGTACAGTTTATGATACCAGTGACTGATTATTAAATTTTAACCACTTGGTATGATCAAAGCCTACGGCAGAATGACCTCAGTTTAGGATTACCACTGTTCGGGTCTCTCCCTACAAACCAGACTTGTTGGAGCCCTTGCTATTGCATGTGTATTAGCTGGGGAAATATTGCTCTGGAGCTCTGAGCCTTGGCATTCAGCAGTGTCAGGTGGATCAGGCTAGTTAAACATGGAATAAAACCAAGAGATCCGTTTTGACAGGTCCAGCCAGACAGAGCAGGAGTATGTCTAAAGCCTCCTGGCAGAGCTGCCTGGGCAGGCTGTCAGCAGGCAGCCTGGGTTTGGCCACGTGGATTGTGGTGGCAGGAGGCTGGGCACGCTGTGCTTCAGCCTGCTCTTTCAGATCAGTCTAGTCTTTCTGATCTTTCAGAGCAGTCTAGGTAGAGCTAATATAGCCTTGGCCTCAGGTTTTTGAGATTAAAGGCAGCGTTCATGCCTCTGGAGCCAAGAGGAAGTGTCAGCCTTCAGAAAGTGTCATCCAAAAATCGCAGGCCAATTTTAAAAATATGCTGCAAGCAATTTCTCTACAGTTGTATGGGAAATCTGTGGCAGGCTAGAAATACAATGTGGACATCCATCTCCTAGCCCTGTGTTTTAATAACGAGGCTGTACTTCCCAGATACTCATCTACTTAGTTATTTTTTCCTCTATCAAAAATATTTGTTACACGTGTCTTTTTTTTTTTCCCACAACAGCTTTACAAGTGTGGATCTCTGATATAGACCACTTCTTTACTCAAAACACTGAGGGTATTTTAATGAATGTTATTTGTAGAGCCTTGTGAAAATATTTTTGACAATTACCTTCCAAGCACTCCAAATACATTTTCTGGCCTGCAGGACCATAACGTAGCTAGACTTTAGTTCACCACTGACTTGCAGTGCAAAGGGACATACAGCTTGCCTAAAAGGTATTTTAGGAACTGCATCAGAAGGGTCAAAATGCTACAGTATGTTGCATTAAAAAAATACCAGGGACCTGGGGTGAACAGAAATGCTCTTCAATGAAGTAACACTTGGGGAATTGCTAGTCAATCCTTTATGCTTTGTGCAATTTATACTCAATACATCCCAGCACAAGATGGGTCTCTCAAATTTTCTAACAAATGAAATCTTTTAATTCTCCTTGCTAGTGTTCTGTGCAAGTTTCAGCAATGCTTAACTGCTAATTCAACTGCTACTTCATTTTTACAGAAAGTCTGAATACCTGGTGACTCAGGAGATGAGCTCAATGAAGGCTTCAGTCCAAGCCACTGGCCAGGAGATGGTAAGACCAGAGCATCATGGTTGTTCTTAACCAAGTTAGTTAAAGCCTGATATACATTAGAGGAGCACATTTACCTCTACACCCCAGTAACCCCAAAAGAAAGACAGGAACCTGAAAAGGTTATTGTGAGAACTCCTACTTAGACATTCGTTTCAGTATTTCTTTACTGCATGCCATGGAGATAGTTTAAGAGCAAAGTCATCCTCTCTGCAGGGTGCAGAGCTCTACTGGCTATTTTAAGACATAGAGACAGCAGGAGAGGAAAGACTACTGATGATTTGAGAAATTGTAATCACCGTGCAAGGGCAAGAAGCACAAGTGCCAGTGACTCAGAAAATGGTGTGCCAGCCAAAGGACTGCGAGGTGAAGGAGTGTTGGAGCAACAATCACTGCACTACCCAGGCTTGAGAGGCTGCTGTTGATTTCAGACGTGAGCGTGCAGTTGTGGATGAGTTTGAACACCACATCAGCCAGTTGTGAGATATTTCTGAGCAGTGATTTGTGAGCAACCTCTTCCAAAGCCTGCATCTACTGCTTCAAAATCCCATTGTAGAGGCAGAGTTATGATTTAAGGACAGGTTTTGGTTTTGAGGCAGGGGATGAGCCAGGTGATTTCTGGAAAGCTGTTTGTATAAGCTGCAGCAGTGGCTCAAGGATTAGATGGGGGAGAGCAGGCTAAAAGACCAAGTAGTAAAACCAGTGGATGTATTTTGGATCAGATTCTTCCTCGATTAACTTTTGGCAACAAGCATCTAAATGAGCAGAAGACAAATCAGGTAAAATAACTACCCATGTGGAGGCACAAATGACTATATAGGAAACATATACAGGATAAGTATCTAACTTGGACATCTAAGGTTTGGTGGGATGTATCTGATCATGCCATGAGATAGGGAATGTGAGTTCAAGAGGACTCACTGTCATTCCCTGCTGAGGTGACGGTGCCTTTCTGTGCCATACAGCAGACAGAAGCCTTTGCTAAAAATGGTTGAGAAAGTATCTGTAGGAATTCAGATGAACCACTGCAGAGATGTTTGGGAGGTGCAGTAATGCTTATGATAATTTGTGAAAAAGTTATTGCTGAAATATAGAGGCAAAGATTGTGAGAAAGAAACCCACAGCCTGAAAGATGTTTTCCAGCAATTACAACTATATTAACTCTTTATAGACTATGAAACACATGGTGTGCTTAGAGTAGCAGAGCATGGGGCACTTCCACAATACCCAGAAAAGTAAATTGCCTAACTGCACTGCACAGTTACTTCTCATCCAAATGGACACCTTGTCCTAGGTTCTTCACATCTCCCAAGTCCTGCCGTTGCTTCTGGATCTCGTGGTGAATTCACAGGCTGGTGAAACCCCATTGCTTCTTCATCAATCTTTCAGCAATCTTTTACCAACTGGCCTTGGTAAAAGGCTGTATCATTGCATCCAGAACAAACTGCAATGGCAGGAGATGAAGGGCTTTCAAACAGTGTGTGTTGCTTTTTGCTTTTTTTTTTTGCTTTTTTTTTTTTATGACATATTGTCCAGAGGGAAGTGGGAGAGAGAGATTTGGAAGAAATGTTAGAAAAGTGTTAAGAAGCTGTCAGTGTAATGCTGTCATGTGTTAATTAATGCGGGGGAGAGGATGATTATACTGAAATTATACAAATAGCCCTATCTCAGGTTAGCAGCAATTGACTGGAGTTTAAATCACTACCAGAATTAATTAAACATTGCATTCAAATGCTTGAGAAATTATCATGGTGCAAATCATCCCAGAACAATAGCAGACCTCATCATTAGTTGGTATGAATTGGTTTACCCCACTGACTTCAATGCACCTTATCAAACCAGTACTGTCAAACAATAGGAAACAATAATCAAAGGGCTTATTTCAATCACTGAGCAATTCCAGCAACAGCTCAGAAGAGGAGAGGCTATTGTTTTCAATTGTCCCAACCCAAAGTCTCTGTGCTAACTCACAGTACCAGACCCAAAGCCATTACAAAAAAAGAGTGGTCTCTGGGGCCACCTCTCTGCTTCTGAGGAGATACCCAGAAATGGGCCAAGTGTACTGCTTTGTGCTAAGGCAAACTCAGCCACCACCTCCCCATCCACTGTAGGCCTGTGGGTATTTCCCCATGGATGCTATCCACACTTGTACCACCCAGAGAATATCAACATCACCTGCTAGAGGGAGAGGTGGGCGGACTTAATCTGAGATGGGTCTTTCCTCTGGTCAGGAAGAGAGCATGAGGCACAAAGTCTTTGGAGACACCTGAGCTTCAGTGAGCTTTGGGGATCCTCCAGCTTCAGAGGTAACATAAAAGCTCCTCCAAAGTTGGTGGGATTGCTCAAGATCAAGAGCTGTATGTGTGGGAATGAGTAGGACAGTCCAGAAAAGAAGTACCTCTTTGGCCCTGCTCCACACCTCCCTTCTTAATACCCAGGAAGGTTTCTGAGCAGAAAATCCCTGATCTTCCAAGTTGCAGGTAACACTAATCTGAAAAGCCTCCTGTAGCTGTAGAAGTAATTCAAAACTGCAGATGTTCACAGCTTTTAAATCTCCTTATGACTGTGTGCAAACCCAAGTAAATACACAGGAAACCCGTGTACCCATCATAAGTGAACAAATTAAATTAGCTGCCAGCCTGTTACTAGTGTCTTTGTGTTACAAACCTGTCAAACTCTCATCCCAGTTGGACATCATGGTGCCTTTTGCAGTGCACTTCCACTCAGCCTGCAGAGCCACCAGCCAAGCTAGTCACCCCAAATAAGCAGACCCTTCAATCTTCTGTCTGCCACATCACAAGCATGCCCTTCTCAGCTCATTTTTGTTTCCTCTTGCTAGTCTTTTTGACACAGGTGGACTCTCTCCAGCTATGTTTTCTTCAACAGTGCCTGGGGACTCTCCCCTGACAACTGATGATGAGGTGAATTTGCTGTACATGACTTACAGTCGCTGCTACTCCCTTCACACAGGGACAGAAGTGATTATTTCCCTCTCAAGAGTTAGACCAGGATTCTGTCACTGGCAGAAACTGGCACACCCTTATGACTTCCACTGACTCCCAGGCACTGGCCCCCAGTCCTTGTAAGTCTGGTTCTTGGGATATTGCAGGGTAACCAGCAGCCATCAGTCAACTGCAGAGAGTTTTGCTGTGCCCCCTCCATCTCTCCCAACTCATTTCTCCCTGTTGTTCATTCCCTCTGTTCCCTTTTTTGCTGCATTCCTTTCCCCTCCCCAACATGTGTCTCTTCTCAGCACTCATTTTTGCTGCTTCTGTACTTCCTACAGCTGCCCTCTACTAGCTATCATTAGATCATGTCTTGGGGTATAATGATGTGGGGGGGGTTAACAAAATCTTTGAGGTGGCCTCCTCCAAGGTGTCCTGTCAAGCCCGTAGCCAACCTATTGCAGAGGTCCCATTCTCATTCTTATTTCCCCTTATTCCTCTGTCTTCCTCCTGCCTCCGTTCAGAGTATCTGGCACCAGGGGTGCAGAAATGCAGACCATCCACCAGCCCAGAATGTATCACCTCTGCTTCTCTTCTCCTCCCATGGCACTGAGGACAGCCTGTGTGGCCAGTGACCAGGCTGGGGAGGAGAAGCCTGTGTGTAGCCCAGGAAGACAGGGCAGTGCAATCATAGGGCAACCCACTGAGGTGCAGGAGGCTCAAGTAGCAGCCCAAGGGGATTTGTGGGCAGAGGTTGACCACTCACCTCATCTCTCTGCACAGGCTCCAAAAAAAGGATCATGGCAAGGTGGTCTCTTTCCCTTTCATCCTCATGGTGACCCTAGATGCAACGTTGGACTTTGGTCAGCAGTGACTGGATCACAGCCACTTAAATTGCTTCTTTCATCATCACTCTGTACACAGTGTATTAGGACAATGTGAATCAAGAGGGAAAGTCAGGATCACTCTGACATTTTTTGTCACAGGGCGTATCCATGGTTGCCATCTGGCCAGTTTGTTTCTCTCTGAAGGTGCTTTGTACTTTCCCACTGTTACTGCACAATGCTTGTACCAGGCAGCATTTCAGCATTGCAGTTTACACCCTGTGTAGGGCCTGGGGTTTATTTGCAGCCCAAGAAGCCCTTCACCACCTGCAGTGGGGTCTCCCAGACAACTCTCTCCTACTCCAAACCTCCCTTTTGAGAGCTGCCTGGGGAGGCCAGGCCACTTTGCTGTGCTACAGGTGTCCACAATGGAACAGGGGACAATATAGGGCCAGGAACTGTCACCTCCTACCACTCATAACTCTGAGGTGCCTGTATTATGGCCATGTATAGAGCTCTCCAGTGCAGGCAGAACCAGAGTTGCAGCCCCATAGTCTGCTCCACGGGCAGTCAGGGCAGTGTCCAGAGAGACACACAGTAAGCAGGCAGGGCTCACTGATCCCAGCTGTGCATGTGAAAGCCAGCACAGGAAGGCAGCCCTATGGGAAAAACAACCTTCCTCTTCACCAGTCACCTCTGTCACCTGTGAGTGATCAAACTCCCAGCTTTGCTCTGGAAACCTTCCAAAGCTCTGCTAATCTCTGCAAGATTTCTGTCTGCCTTTTCCTATCTTTGTGGTGCTTGGCAATTTTCTCTTCTCATCCAGCTATTTAAAAAAAGAAAGGATCCTAATATGCAAGGGGCACCTACAAAACCAACAAAAAATAGATATTTTATCCAAGAAAGGAATGAGTCCCATCATCTGGCTGGAAGAAAACTGCAAAATTTTAATTGCTATGTGAGTGGCACATGCAGAAGGACGTGATTTCTTCACATGTTCAAAGAACCAGCATATTTCTGATGTAATTACTGTGCAGTTGACAGCATTAGGCATAAACAGGACCAGTAAGCAGTGTCAGGGGGGTTAGAAAAAGGAAATACGATGTCTAGAGTGACGTGTGATGTCTAGGCTGCAGTTGAGAATAATTCACCAGACAACAGATTATTTTAAAAAATAAGCATATGTACCAAAAGAGGAGTAGAGAAAGGAGTAGAGAAAGCCTCAAAGTCATCAGAATATGAAGAAGCTAGGAAAAACTGATGGGGCTGAATCACTCTGAAATGCTTTTGGTTTGGTGTAATGCAAATTACTTACCAAGGCAACAGGATCTGTGCAGCAGCCACTGCCCAGGCTGGTGTGGGGTGCTCCACTCCACAGCACAAGCCCTCGTCCCTGTGGTGTGGGTATGGTGCAAGTTTGGGTGCAAGCCTGGCCTGGCCTGTTGTTTCTGTGTCAATGAGGTGGACAGAACCTCTTCTGCTTACTCAGGTGACTGCTGTAATTCCTTCCATCGATTCTCAGCCCTTGGCTATCTCTCCTTTTGGTTTTTTTTTTGTAGCTCAAAAACTGGAAGGAAATTGGATTTTGTCTCTGCTATGAGAGGTCTCCAAATGTTCATGTAAATGAGAATACTTTTTCCACTATAGTCCTTTTTATAGCAAATAAAATTTGTTATTTACAATCTATCATATGAAAAAGGAATAGAGCCACAGTAAATTTTGTTTCCAACCATCTTGGAGATGCTGTGCTGCCAATAGCCTTGTCTGTGCCCTGCAAGGTCTACTGGCTCGCACCAGTGTCAGCAGGGCTGAATAATGTGGAGAGCAGTGGATGGGGCTTGAATACCTGTGTTCCATCTACACCTCAGTTACAAGCCAGTTACAACCTGTGGGACATCGGTGCCCTCCCGTGCAAAGTTACTGACCTCTTTAGTAAGCTGGTCGTGGACCAGCAGATGAGAGGATGCTAGATGGCATCTCCAGGAGTTGCTTCATGCTTGGCAAGTGGTAATTAATACACACAGGCAGGGGCTCTTGCCCTAAGCCTCACACGTGGGATGCAAAGGAGAGGTGGTAAAGACCTCCTGCTGCGGCTAGGCAGTTGAGTGGATGGTGATTAACAGGTTAGAGGTCTTGTCTGTAATTGACCCTTTGCAACCCAGGGAAAGACACTGTGTTTCCTGCTGCCTTATGCAGCAGTCCCAGGAAGGCTGTGGACAGCCCTCCTAGCACGTGCAGTTCAGCTCCTGGAAATATTTGGGTTGATTTTCCTGTGTTTCTGCTGTGTTTTTAGGCTGAGAATCAGAGCAGTAAGCAAGACTTTTAACCATAGTGACCTAAACTTTCTTGTTTGTTGATCCAGGTAAGAATGAGCTGTTCTTACAAACGTCTACAGAAGCAGCAAAACTCACCAAGCTCTGACCTAATCTACACTAAAGGCAGTAAGAGGGTCTGTTTTCAGTTTTGGTCTTTCTTCCAACCCAGCCATGTCCCAAAGGGAGATTTGGTAGTGGGCTCAGGCATTTCTCCTTGACAGGAAAACGTGGTGAATTTTGCCAGCAGCCAGTGGTGAGTGGCGGTGGTGCAGCTTTCTGCATCAGAGTCCATGGTGTGTAAGCCTTCTGTAGCATGGACATAGGATCTGGAAATGAAAGAGGATTATACTAAACATCACTTTTTGCTGTTGACTCATTCTTCTCTCCTTTGAGGGATACTTCACTTACCACACTGCCTTCACTACTTTGAGTGGATATTATTCATAGCAGGAAATACTGACGTTTCAAATTCAGAGGAAGAGTGGAGAAGAGAAGATTTGGACTCAGAATTTGCAGTGTTGTTTTGCCTGTCTGGTCAAACACGCTATATGGAGCTGTAGGAAGTTCTCATCAGCTTGGCTGAGAGCAGACTTTGGACTGGGCTTTGCTGAAGTATATCCTATAAGTAAGCCCAGAGGGAGTAGTTACCCAGGTATATAGCAGAGGTAGTGAACATTCCCATTTCTGCACCTGCATCATATTTGTTTCCTGTCTCAGGAGTGGGGATGGACTAAGCTTACACCAGTTTCTCTTTAGCAAATATGGAAGCAGCCCTGTGAATGCAGAGTGCAAGTATTCTTCTTTACATGACCCCCCCCCCCACCCCAGCACTCATGATGTCCTGTCAGATTTGATAATATCGCTTGACCTTTCACTACAAGGATCTTTTTCAGATTTTTAATACCATATGAGAAGCCTTTTATTCATCAGGGTACTTGTGAAGAATTGAGTAAAGTCTTGAAATTACTGGATGTCTTTTTGTTGGCTTAAGAGGAACACTGTCACCTGTGTTCCTGCACATGGGAGAGTTCTCCTGTCAAGCATCATAGCCTGAGCCCAGACCTACTTACCCAGCATCAAAAGAATCATATGGTCTTCAGTAGCAACCAGCAGGTGAATGAGCAGCTGCCCTTTCATTTCAACATATGGACAGCTGTGTAGTTTTCCAGCTCTGAGAAGCTTTGGCCAAGAGCTTTGTTTCAGTTCTGTGGTGTGTACCACCGTGGGGATGTACACCACCGGGCACCCTCTGATACAGTCCAGTCTGTTGCCAGAGGAGTTCCTGCTTTTCAAAACACAGGAGAGGAACAGAAGATCACACAGAGCTTTGTCTGTCATGTCCAAAAAGAGCCTGAGAGGTGCCTTGTCTGGGATTTACTTCCAGCAGTTATTAAAGGTGTCTTGGATTCAGCCTTCCTTGGTTTGTCTTTCTCGCACCTTCCCAATGCCTCTTGCATTTTCCACAGTTTTAGGCAGAGGCATGCCTTGGTGGAAGGTGTTTTAAGAACAGCTTCACTGGTTTTTATATCCACTGAAACAAATCTTGGTCCTGGGATAATGTGGGGCCCACCAAGTACAGCCTGTTCCAGAACAGCAGGTTTCTGCAGCCTGTGAATGAGATGGATGGATGGATGGATGGATGGATGGATGGATGGATGGATGGATGGATGGATGGATGGATGGATGACTTCAGCCATTTAAAGGTGTTTCCAGTTACAGTCACTCCTGCACAGCATGAATGGATATGTTTTCCAACCTGGGCCACAACTGGTTTATATTACATCTGCGCTCACAGCACATGAGGAGTTGTGTGCTCTCAGAGGAGTCACCCCAAGGACCTTCCAGGTGTGGGATGGGAAATCTGTTCACATGTGATCAGGAACTGATCCAATATCCAGTGGCCTGTTACACAGAGCAGATAACCAAAGTATCTGGTGTGGAAATCTCTGTCTCAGATACTCTTTATCTCTCTTTCAAGAGAGAAAAAGAAGAATAAAAGAGAGCCACGCTTGACACTGCACAGAGGAGTCCTTTGGTGTGTTGCAGGGAGGAACATGTGTCACTACCAAGTTAAATCAAACTCAGCAAAACCAACCACAGGCTTTAAAATCATGTTTGCAGGGGTTGGAGGATTAGTGTGAACACTGGCCATGCGAGGTGCCGTGGTGTGTCCCTGTTACTCCCTGTGGGTTGGGCACCAGGATCCTGCTGGGCAGGAGGAGGTGTGAGGCCACTGGAAACATCGCTCAGCCTCCAGGAAAGAGAGAGATGCTTTGGCCGTGAGCACTGGAGACCTGGCTGGTGATTTTGGCTCACAGTTGAAGACCATTGGGGAATGTCACAATAATTCCTGCACCAAGCCTGCAACTAAGCAATCCCCATGGCTGCCCTTATCCTGGAGCACTAGGGCAGAGGGAGGTGGTTACTGTGGGCATGGGCCTGTCGCTGACAGTCAGCAAACCCTGGGGAAGAGGTGCTGGGAGCAGGTTAATGGGCAGTGTCTCCTGCAGGAGCTGGACGTTTTGAAAGCACCTGCCTGGGTGTTTGATCCTTAAGTGCCTTAAGTTGATCCTTAATTCCCAAAGCCCTGCTGTGCCCTGTGTCTGCACACCTACAGCTGATGTAGGAGAACGACAGAGCCCTTCACCCCACTAACAAACCAAACTTGCATGATGGAGAAGAGAAGCTGGTTTAGGCACCTTCTGTGCGATGCTATGACGTGAGGAGCAAAAGGGAAGCAAAAGTTGTGTTGCAAATAAATAACTTCAGTGCTCATCTGTGTTTTGGCAGGCTGAGACTCTGTGGCAGAGCTCAGAAGCATATCGTGAGAGGCTGAGTGGGATATACATTGTACAGGCAGCCATGCAGATGAATGTCTAGGTGCTGCTTATGTCTTAGAGCATTGTCCCCTGCCTGTATTCATGTGGTTGGTAGACAAAGGGCTTGGCAGACTAGCACATAAAGTGCCATGCTGTAAAAACACAGTGAATCAAGACCTCAGCTTGCCTGTGTTCAAAGGAAAACAAGTCTGTCTTGTAAAGGATGTAAATGGCAACCTCACATCCCTCAGGGGGACCAAGCATGCCTCTCTGTGGGGGAGTTTGTTGTCCTTTTCTGGCTCAGATGACAAACAGCAGGAAGAATGCGGCAGGGACCAAAGCAAAGGAAACCTCCACAGTTCTCATGTGCTACAGGACCAGAGGATGGACAATCTCCTAAGCAGGGTTGCAGCATGATGGGAGTGGAGGCAGTCTTGCATATCTTTCCTTCCAGTTCCCCCAGAGGGACTGGAGGAATCACCTTCCTGCCATTGTCTGCTTCTGCACCATGGGATGTGTATCCTCTGGTCCAGTAGAATGTGGTCTTTGTTCTTGGCATATGTTTAAAAAGTCCTTATTTTCCCTGATATTTTACCAATTTTCTAGACTTCAGGATTTTGCATTCTTTCTCAGCTCTTATCTGCTTCCCCTCTTCCTCTTTGTCATATGGTGCTTTTTTATTTCTAATTGGAGCTTTCACTTTGCCACAGTCTGGAAGGGACTTTAGCCAATGTTATCATCTTTATTTATTGTGGGACTGTGATTATTTTGGCTTGAAAAATCATTGATTTCCATTAGCCTTCTGTCTTTTCCTTTCCTCCTATTTGCTTATAATATGCATATGATTTCCTTAGGCTGGAGAAATTAGCCCTTCTGAATCACCATATTCGTGTGCATCGTATGTGTGTCATTTACTAAGTGTGATAGTCTTCTGTTTCCCCTGGTAAGCAGAAAGACTGTTGCTCAGTGCCTGAGATGTTCACAAAACCCAGAACATATATCCCTCCCCAGATGTCAGCAGCACCTTGCTGTTCCACTTTTAACTGTGGCCAGACCCATCTGTGGCTTCATGGCTTTCATGGCTAAGGATATTTCAATGCTAAAGTCAAGGTCTGCACTCTTGCTAATAATGCTTCTTAGCTTGAAAATACCTAACAAGGGTCATGACCATGGGGAAAATGTAGATTTACTGATTTCAGCCTATGGCACCAGCTCCCAGGTGAGCATGTTCACTGGATGCTGCTGCTCCCAGAGGCGAGGAAGATGATGTCAGGCAATGCACTGGTGCTGCGTAAGCTCCCCCATTTTCACAAGCACTGGTTTTCAATCCTCCTGTACCCCCAGCAGCAGAGTTTCTCAGTGTTCAAAGTCTGTAACATAGTCTGTGGACAGAGCAATTGCCCCCTGACAGGAACATGTAGCTGGAGCATGGGACTCTGCAGAGCTTTTCCCTTGACCTTGTGCCCAGGCACGTAGCACTACCCCCACCCTCCTCATCCAGGACAACCCAGGGGCATGCAAAGGCTCTAAATATATCTGCAGTTTACACACAAGAATGTGTCTGCAGACAAGAAGGCTGAAGGTCAAACATAAGAACAAGGGGAGCCTTGTCAAGAGTTGGTCTTGCTTTGCCCTGGGAGACACTCTTCAGCACTTTGCTTGCCCATCCACGAGCACCAAAGGGTCTTTCTCCTCCCGTGGGGCTGGGAGGTCAGTGAGGTTTTACTGCCTGCCCCTTTGTGTGCTGCTGAGCTCCAGCATGTTCAGTACAAGTACAGAGCCTGCCCAGGCTGGAGGTGGAGGTCTGCTTCATCACTCCTGAACCCACAGCACCTCATCCACCTCTTGCTTTTGCAACAGCAGGAGACAACAGCTGAAACCACTCTATCTGGTATTTTTAAAACACACCTGTGGGCACTGAGAGCTTGACAAAGCAGGAGGCCCTCTATAAAAGGAAATGGGTGGGATGGGGGCACTGATTCTGCAAACAGATTGAGGTGACCTGCAGTAGCCTCATCTGAATTTGATTCCAAGACTGGTGGAGATGAGAAAGATTCTTAAGTGCCTGCTCATGCCATCACCAAGCTCGTGCCATCACCGACAGCAGGCTGGGGCTGACAGAGGTATCACAAACAAGGCAGGTAGGTACAGGAGCAACCTAGATCTCAACAGCTCTTACTCTTCTCCCAAAACATGGTGCTAAGCTATGGCTGTGCAGCTCAGGCCAGCTTTGGCTGTAGGGCTGTGCTGCTGGTGGTGTGCAAATGAACGGGATTTCTACACCCAGGAGGTCAGACAAGACAGGGGGTAAAGGTCAGTCAGATCCTGGCTGTGAGCACTTGGTTGTACTTTCAGACAAGCTGCAAATGTTTAGACCAGGCTGAGATTATTAGGAAATGAACTGAGGGGTATAGTCTGGCCATATGATGAATCTTGACATACAATGTCTGCAAGCTCTTGGTACAAACCCTGCTAGGAGATGAGGAGGAGCAGAAAGGGTGGACTTTGCTGTTTAACTCATTACTTATACACATAAATACCATGTGATGGCATTGACTATATTTATACAGTCTCATTTTTGAAGTAATTAGTGGTTGGATTACACACAAGCTCACTGTGATCCCTCTCAGACAGAGCAGAAGATCTTTGCGTTGGCCACAGAGGAAGCAGGGCTGAGCAGAATGCAGGGGACACGCTGCCAGCAGGGCAGGCCTGCTGGGAAAAACAGTATTTCAGAGATGAGACTGAAATTTCATATTCATCTTTCTTTTGGGAAGATATGTAGCATACCAGGCTTTGCAACAGCCTTGAACTGTTTGTGTGGATACTTGTATCAAAAAAGTTCACTGCACTCTGATTTGCTAAATGCTTAACATGTCGATAGATGAATTTGTGGCTCTGTAAGCATATTTTTCAGCAAATGAAAAAATAATTCATCTCAGTAACACTTTATTTGTGTTACAAATCTTTTCTTTCCTAAATAAACCCAAGGAAATTCCCTAAACCCTGGCAGGACAGTGAGAGGCTGAGACTAGAAGCTGCAAAAGTAAGTTATCTGTTAAATATCACTGCAAGACAGGCGTCACTCCAAGGAGAGGGTGTGTGTGTGGGGGGGGGGGGGGGGGGGGGGGGGGGCACATGGATAAATATTGTTATTTAGTGAGTAGCAAAGTATTCAACAGTAGACACTGGAAGGAGAACAGGAGACAGTTCCTTTTGGAAAGGGTGTGAGTGTTCTGTTATGGGAGCAAAGGACCTAGAACTGCAGTGAAATGCCCAATCTCTGAATCACAGTTGTGTTTGCTCGTACGTTTGTTCATAGGCTCTGGAGTGGAGTGAAACTGAGCTAGATCCAAAGATGACAAAATATGTAAGGTCCTGTGCCAGGAGCCAGCTCTATTTTCCACATGCATCAATAGCTCTTTTGTTAGTGAAAGGTATGTGAGACAAGATAAGGAAGACATTAAAATTACAAGGCTGATATCCCTGGATGCCTTCAGACTCCTGCAGTGCCATCGTGCTTCTGGCACCCATGCAGGAGAAGCAAAGGGATGCTGGCACAGTTGTCCCCACCCCATTGAGCTGCGGTCCTTGGGAGCCAGCAGCAGCTGTATGCATGGCAGCCAGCTGGCACCAGAAGATGGGACAGGGGTACATAACCCCTAAGGGTTACTGTTGGCTTGCCTTTGTCCCCAGCTGCCCTAAGGTCTCCCTTCAGTAGTATCACCTCCCTCCTTTTCCCAGAAGACGACTTCTCTCTGGGACATCACTGGCCACTAAATGCAAAGCTACGTTTTCAGGGCAGCCTCCTTCCCAAGGGTCCAGAGTGCCCAACCACAGCACTTGGATGTGTTGACACTGCCAAATTGCTTTAGAAAAAATGGTCTGATAGTGATCATATCTCAGCTTATCTCTGCTGGTGACTCTGTTACAGTCAATTTGCTATCCCTACTGTAAAGCTACTTGTGTTTGTCAGGCAGAAGACACTGTTGTGTCCTGTCACCCCACGGATTAGCATCAGGTCAGGGAGTTTGCTGAGTAAAGAAGGAAATTATTTGTAAATGTTTGTTTTGTATTAGTATTCTTTAGCTCATTATCTGGGCAATGGAGGTTGAACCTTGCATATCTCTGAAGGTCAGTTCTGAGAATCAAGCGGCTAATTGCATCAAAATGCAACTTTACCATTAGTGCAGCAGCCAAAGGGACTGTACACTGTTACATGCAGCAGAGAGGGGCTTCGGCTTCATCTTTTCCTACATGGAGCAGTCTGTGTCTTCTTCCAAATCGTAATTAAATCAGATCTTGTAAGCTCTGCTGTGCTGCAAAAAACACGTCAGGCAAAGGGAAAGTTTAATAGGCAGAGCAGCCAGAGAAATAATGAGATTTTAAAGCTCAATTTGAATAGAACAATGAATAAGAAAGATGCCTCAACATGTATAGAATTAGTTAGCTTTCTTGGTTCTCTTAAAATAAAGCAAAAATGTGTTCTCTTCCATAGAAAGATTATTTAAAACCAGTATAATGCCAAATGGCATTAGCAACATGCCGTTTCATTTAATTTCATTCCAGTGCCCTCTTCACAGTACATATCTCTGCAATGCTCCAGTCTGATATAATGGGCTCAAAACCCATCTGCACTGTGACTGTGTGCCCAGGTTATTTTGAAGGATACTGTATGATGCAAGATGACAACAAACCTTACCTACTAGTTGTTACTTTTCTCATGTGAAACAAGATGCCAAAACAAAGAGAAGAGTATTGCCATAGTGCAGCATTGCATGGATGGACCCAGGGAGACTGATGGAAGATGTGGTTCAATTGATTTTTCTGGTCTTTCTCACATGGGCATCTCACATGTCAATACAAGCTGGAAGGATGAGAACAGTAAAGGCATTTAAGAGACATGAAGAGAGAACCTGGAAAAACATTAAAATCAATGGAACACTCTTTTCAGTCAAACACTCTTTGGGACAGGATATAAGCCAGGAAAATGATTGCAAGAGTGCGACCAGGGAAGGACCATGGTGTATATTAAATATTTGGATGTCATTGCTCAAACAGGCAGAGAAGCTTACTGTCTGCTCTGTCTACAAATGTCAAGACCTAAGTGTGGGATCAATACAAAGCTGACATGCAAAGTCAATGTAAAAGATTATATCTAAACCGAGTGTCAGCAACGACATCTAACTACAGGCACTGGAAAAGAGAGAGGCAAGTCATTGTGGTTGAACACTTACGTTTCAGTCTGGTCTGTGCTTGCTCATAAAAAACATTTGCACAGTTTCCTACCTGCTATCTCAAGTGACAAGTGTGAGGGTGAGGGATTTGAAAGCACAGAAAATGAGGTGGAGCAAATCTAATGCTGACATGGGGCTGACCCATTGCTCCTGTCGTCTTCATGATCAGTATGGCAACTGCAGCCATCTCCTCATCCTGGAGACTGGATGAGGGCAGAATGTCATGAGTAAAGCACAAGAAAAATCCAGAGGCTGTGGAGAAGTGTACAGCCCTGAACACTAAGGGGTGGGCTGTGGGATCTCAGTGCTGTGGATAACCAGACTGTGGAAATAACCTTTGTCAGTAAAGGTCAGGATCTGCCAATTTACTCTCTTGAGGAGGGTGTTTGAAGCCAGATTATGGCAACCACTGTCTTGGTATTGGGACAGCTGAATGCCTGAGCCAACTCTGAGTCAATGCCCAGCACAGAAAATGTATGAACATAAATAAACCTCTGGCATCAGCTTGAAGTTACTGTCCCCTGTGATGGGTTCCTGCCCCATCTGAGCAAGGGTATGTCTCTTCATCAGCAATTCTTGTCCAGTGGTTAACAACAGCCTGAAGGAAGGGTTAAGCTTAATGACATGTTGGTCCCACAATGTAAACACAAATAATTTTAACAATTACAAAAAGAAAGCCAGCTCAGGACAATACCTTTTGCCTGGACTGCACTGGGAGATATTTTCTTCACATCTCTTAAGGTCTCCTGTTCTCAACCCTGTGCAATTTTGACCTCGCAAATAGTGCCTTTAAATGTTATCTAATCTCTGCTGAGTGTGTGGTTCATGGGTCTGAGCTGCTTCTGAAGCTGTGATAGCTCAGGGAGAGCCACACCATGATCTGCTCTGTAAGAGAAATAAATTCCTATCTGAGAGACAGCCCAAGAAGCATAGGACACCTATTGTCACCTATTGAGGGAGGCCAGGCCAATTGCTCTACATAAACCTTTCAGCATCCTAGGGGAATAAACACTGGCCCTTCTGAACAAACACCCACACTTTGCATCCTCTCCATTTTGCATATCCTCTCCTGAGATCCGTGTTTGTTGATTTAGGTAGGGAAATATGCACCCATAGAGAAGGGAGCTAGAACAGAAACTATTTGCAAGCTGGCAAGGAGGGTTTGCATCCACTTTTGTTCAGCAAAGGAAATATCCTGAGCTCTTGGTGGGCAAATACCTACTCTCGTTTTGGAGAAATAAAAGGTTGTAGGGGCTCCAGCTCTCCTCCAGAGCTTATCTATGCCATCAAGCTTGCTCAGTCTGGTGGTGCTCTGTTTTCTTTGAGTGTGTTTTGCTGTCAGCTGTAACTGACATAAGCCCATGGAAGAATGCACCATTTATTTTGAGATCAATTCTAAAAGGAATTGTTGGCTCGGTGTTATCAGCTCAAAAAAATACCTTCTCCAGAGAACATACTTCCTCAAACTGGGCATCTTGGCGAGTGACCAATGAGACACTGATGGTTCATTTTTGGTAACTAAACACTCCAATAAGTCATGACTGGGGATCTGAATTATTTCTTTATTCATTTTAGAGCAGAACCTGGCCATGTCCAGGCTTTTAAAGAGTCCAAATTTTGCATGTGCACTGTGCATTTTAGGAGTATCTATTTCAGCTGTACTCTGTAAACAAGAAGATCAGTGTGCCTCAACGCTGAAAGTCAGAGGTGGAATTGCAGTCCTAGAGAGACATGTATACAAAGGCATGTATACTGTGGAATGGTGCTTTCAGAGGAGCAGACAGCCAATGGTGTCAAACTTCACCACATCTGGAACAGGAAGCACCAAGGTGACAACAAAGAATTTAGAAGCATAAAGACCTTTACAGTGGAGCTAAAGGATTTATTAATATCGGTCTGCACCGCAGAGAATGCTGGGAAATATTTGCCCCAGATGTATTTTTTCAGGCTCATATCGTAGACAGTGAGATGTTAAAACATGAGGTGTTGAACAAGCTGAAGAGCCACAAGCTGCTAGGAATGAAAGGTATATATCCCAAGAGAACTGGAGGAATTTAAGAAAAGGAGGTGGTGAGTTGCTTACAAAAATATGCTGCCTCTCATTATGTCATCTCTGCATTTTAGAAAAAGATGACCCTAGGATGGGGGACCAGCAAGCCCTTCTCCAGTGCCAGCTGCATTGGTTGAAACTAATCAAAACCAGAAGTTCAGTTGGATGAACATGACAGAATGGGGACAACTTGGTCTGGATTCACTGAAGGGAAATTGTCTTTCTAATCTAGTCGAGTTTTTTAATAAGTTGCCAGAAGAGTAGATGTGTCTTGTGCTTCCAAGAGGCGTAAGACAAAGTCCTTCACAGGAGGCAATCTGGGAAACAAATATCCTAATATATGAGGCTGAATATTGTCACGGACTAGAAGTTGGCTGAGAGAAAACAAAATAAAGGATCGGTTGCAACAGGACAAAGAATGAACATGAACTTTATCCTAACATATCCTACAGAATAGTTTTCTTCCTGGGACTGGTGCTTTATATTTTTAATAAGGAATTAAAGAATTGGCCATAGCACAAGATGCTTCACAAGTGCTGAAGGCTGTGAGGAAGCTCCGACAGCTGGAGTGTGCTCTGCTTCCTGCTTTGTGGGGTTTTGAAATCCCCATGCAGACCAGAGCTACTAAGCAGTAACTTGCAGGTTTATGTGACCCATGAGTTGCAGAGACAAGATACCAGCGCAGCAGGTTTTGATTCCTTGTTTTGTAACCAAAGCTGGTTTAACTTAGTTTTGTCACTTTTCTAGGAATAAGCGCATCTTGCAGCTCTTTCTCTGAACCACTGCACCATGAAAATCTCCATGCTGGCTTCACCTTTCCTGCAATCCTGTTGGTATACGTGCAATTGCTCCATAAAGGATTGCCTGTCAGTGGGATGGTGTCATCAAGCTGTGGTTCATCTCTTACCTCTTCTGAACTACTACACAGCATAGCTAGCATTACATTTTCTCAAGCTTGCTGTATCCTGCCAGACATTGCATGGTTCCTCGTTGGCAGCTCAGCACAGTGATCCTTCATCTAAAGGTTTTTGTATTTCTTCTGTCTGAAAGATCTTCAGAATCAAGTATAAATGGAGCTGTTTGAGCTGTTTAGGAAAAGAAGTCCCTCAGAGGATTCACAAGTTAAGAGGACTGGAAAACCTCCAAGAATCTCCTTATTCTGTATTTTTCCCATCAAGTTGTCATGAGTTGTGTATCAAAATCAAGTTTTTGATACAGATTTTTCAGAATTATTTCCTGTTTTCAGAGACTTTCCTATACACCACATTATGTGTTTAAAGGCCTTTCCCTAGAAAATAGCTTGCTTATGGTACAGAAACAGACACAGTAAATGGTTTTAAGGTTCTGCTTCTATTACTATTTTTCAATTGACCTGTGGGGAGTGTTCTCAGCACCTCATCCACACCAGCACTGAGACCTGCCAGAAAGGGAGCTTAATGTTTGCAAGATACTTTTATTGTCCCTGAAGATCTTCAGTGAGCTCTTCTAACAGCCAGTTGACATCTTGCAAATGTATAAATTAAGTAGGTTTAAGAAGAGATTTGATTTCATTTTGCCTAGTGTGCACACACACACGGTAGCATATTTACAAGCCTTAGGTATATACATGTTTAAGTTGGCTAAAGCCAGTTGTAGTCCTTCCCCATTCATTCCCCACTCTTTGTCTACAATTTACAGGGTACCTTTCCTCTTCTTTTTTAAGGTTGAGTCATTGGCAAAATTCTAAACTTCCTGTGGCCAAGAGAAGTGTTGTTGTCAGCATCCATGGGCTCAGGATGTCACTCCTATTTTGCTAAGTCTTCCACAAAAAGCTAGACAGTCTGGGGCAGTGGAAATAATACCAAGTACAGAGAATCAGAAGACAGCATCTCCTTTAATCTGGATTTGACACAATTTAACATGACAGAAGGCTACATGGTTTGCTTTTTAGGTCTCTTTTGCAACAGCAGTACTGTAGGAGAGCATTGCGCTCTGTTCCTGTGATGGGGTGGAGGTGAATGGTAGGGCAATCATTTTTAAATGTGCTTATCTCATTACAAAGGGGTCGCCTACCATGCAGAAGAGCACACGGTGGCACATCAAACATCACTCCCGAGTTAACTGAAAGCTCATGTTCTTGCTTATGCTGTCAAACACAAATCATCATGAGGGGGCACTAAAGAGCTGTCAATAGCAAAGTTATTTTGAAGTAAGGTTCGTGGGGAGAGGTAATTATCTTTTTTTTAGATCACCAAATATTTTGACAGAGATCTGAGATAATCTGATTTCAAAATGTCTTGAAACTATGAGGAAGCTGGAGTTTTCCATGATCCTTTGGAGACCCTCTTCTGAAAACTGGGCTCATGTGATGTATTTGGTTAGTAAAGCCATAAAGGGGGTTGTGAGAGATGGACAAGCCCTTTTAATGATGAATGTAAAATGCTTCCTGTTTATAAAAAAATATTCTTGGTGGGAGAGTCTCACCAGGACTTACAGCACCTGGCAGCACAAATGGAAAATGAATGAATGAATGAATGATATGCAAATTGGACATCTTGACTAGTAAAGATGGACTTCTTCCCTCTGAAGACGTTATGGGTGGAGTGCCAAAGCTGGTGCAGTTGGATTCAGCAGAGTCAACCCTGACAAACTGTAAAGAAAATACCCTATCTCGCAGACAAAGCAGAGGATTTTCAAAATTAAAATGGGCTGTTTCACAAGCAACTTGTGAGCGTTCCTGTGGGACTGCACTGCTAACAGATGTCCTCAAAATTGTTCTCACAGGCCCCCTTGAAGTGGAATGCACATATGGCACAAACTGCAACCAGACACTCCCAGCACAGCGCAGGCTGATCACTAATTTTGCACTCCCGGTTTAAATCTGAGCAACTGACTCAATGGAGCAAGATCACTTGCTATGTCTCAAACTCCAGGGAAGTCAGTGAGAATAGAACTGGGAGTCAGATTAATCACAACAAAAATAATTAATATCTGCTTTCTTGCAACTAATTTGCCTTCTTAGACATTTCTTTAGATAGTGTGTTTGAGGGAGTGATAACAGGGTGTTTCCAGACCAGAGGCATACAAAGGTGTGCTAGGTTACAATGCAGACTCCAAATTTCCATCTGACACAGCCAGAACTTTGTGATCCTAATCTTCTAGTCCAACACCTTCCCAAGGCTGGGATGTAAACCTTCACAGAGTCCTGTTCCAACAACACTGACATCTTGAAAAAAATCTTGAGCTTGATTTAAAGACAAGAAGCAAATCAAAATCCAATGTCATATTTAGGAAACTGTCCCAGTTGCCAACTTCCATCACTGGCAAAAAGTTCACACCCTACTCCTAGTTGTCTGACCTCATCTCCCTGTGGTTGGACTCTTGTACCTTTGTCCACCACTCTGAGCTCTTTCAATGTCAGAATTCTGCTAGATAGTGATCGAAAAACTCAGTCACCTCCCACTTTTTCCTATGCCACATAAAAGTTTTTTTCTTGTGGTTGTTTTACCAAGGCATCTTTACCAATCCTTTAGGTATGTGCTAGACTCAAGTACTCATGTTATAATTTATCAACACTTTCTTGAATTCTAGGCATCAAACCAGAAGACCCCAAGGCAATCAACATCCGACAGACATTCAGACCTGTTTAGCCTTTCTAACCACTGCATCACCATGGTAAGCCATGGCCAGCCAAATATCCACTGCTGTCTGTGCCTTCCTAAGGCAGTTTTCCAGAGAATTGTGCCTTGGCCTGTGAAAGTGTCTTACAGCTTTTGACACTGAATATAGCATTTGTATTCAGCCATGATGAAAGGCATCTTGTACATCCAGGGTCCTTTAACAATACAGCCACATTTCCTCAGTACCAGTGCTCTGTCTTCCCTGTGCTAGCCTGCTCTTCCGGCTCTGTATCCTGTAACTTTGTGAGGACTTGGTTTCATTTCTTCCATTGTCAGAATCCTAGAATGACTGGAGTTGGAAGGGAACTTCTAACTAAAGATCATCTACTTCCAATCCCATTGCCAAGGGCAGGGGCATCTTTCAATAGGTCAGGTTGATCCCCCCATGCAACTTAACCTTGAACACCTCCAGGGATGATACATCTGCAGCTTCTCTGGGTGACCAGTTCTGGTGTTGCATCACCCAATCATAATAGAAATGCATAATAGCATGGGGACAACCCCAGTGCAGCCTTGGCAGAAGGTTATTTTGTTAATTATGATTGTCATTCTGAGATTGGCTAGTTTAGCCAGTTTTCCTCCCTATTAGTGTTCACCAAGTTGATTATTTGATCTTTACCTTGAAACTTTTAAAGTGGTCTTTAATTTCTGTTGCAAATAGAAACTGAATGACCATTCAGAAATAAAGGGATTATTTGATTTTGCTTTTTTTTTGCAAGGTTTTCAGAAGTTTTGACTCTTCCTTGCCTGCAGAATTATGGAAATTTTTGGCTATTTTAAGACAAATCTTTAGAAAATCTGAGCCAACGATCATATTTTCACATGCTTCTTTCCAAGTCATTTGGATCATAGTTGTTTTCTGTTTGTAAAACACCTTTCTACATGATTAAGTGTATCTATGAGTTCATTATAATAATTGTCTGGACTTCATTTTGCATGGACACAAGTACTCCAATTAAGACTGACCATTTGTTTCAAAACCATCACTAAAATTAATTCTGTGGTCAGTCCTTTGACTTTCAAGATAAAGTTTAATACTAAATTTTCTGGATTAGATGGAGCTTTTTTGAGTAAAGAAAGTAACCTCTATAATTTTTAGAAATTCTATGTCTGTTTAGTTTTGGCAAAGTAACACCTCCAGCATCTATTAGAATGAGGATACTCTCTCCCTTCCGTTCACCTACCATTTTTTTCTGCGAATTCTGTGTATTTACAAAGTCATCAGGTGTGCCCTCATTCAACACCCATGGACATTTCCTCTGGAGAATGCACATCCTGAGAAGTTAATTGAGCACCATACCATCAAGGGCTTTGTTCTTTAGCTTTTTGGTCTTCTCAGTCACAGAGTTTAAATTACTGTTTTACTGCTGTGGAAAAGTGCCAGGAGGCAGATTTCTTGTGATTTATGGACATCAAATGATTGAGTTCAAATGCCTTCGCCAAAGTAGCCAAACCAGGTGTATTCCTGCAGATACAATTCTGATTTCTCCAAATTTTCCAGCCTGCTTCCACTCAGCTATGGTTCATGCTTACTTCACCCATCTAAGACTTGCCTGCTGCTATGTCCTACCTTAATAACTCTCATGACCTCACTTTTCATTTTGCAGTCTTCCTGTTATTTCATAGGGGTATAGCTTACAGCAGTCATTCCCAAGGACATTCTGATATTTCTCTAACTCATTAGAAAATTATATTTGTCCTATTTTTTCTTCTTTATGCTTAATATAGAAACCAGGAGAAGAACCTTACAATTAGCAAAGTGAGATGGCTTGGTTGGTTAAGATTACAATAACCTGTTATTTTGTTGATGGTTGAGTGAAGCATTATTGTAGGTGGGAAATATAATGTTTGTTCAAGACAGGTGGAAGAAGGGCTTAAGGTCTCTGTTTAATGAACAAAGAAATACAGCCTTTCGGCAGTCACCCCTTAAAATGAAAGTCATCTGTCATTGAATTATCTTGAGTTATGTGGTCATGGGACTTTGACTCCAGACTGAAGGTAAATGTAGAGAGTTTGGCATTGTTTTGGTGTATGAGTAAATCAAGAAAAGAACTAGATGTATATGCCACTTAAAAAAACCCAAACCAAAACCAACAACCAAAAGCCCCAAGAACAGTCACCGAGGCTTTGGGAGGAAATCTGAGAGATGTTAATGCAGACTCAGAATCACAGCTTGGGATTGGCAGTTGGTGCCCCATTTCTGGGGTATTTTGTGTGTTCACGTGCATCAGTAAGATTATGTCAAAGAAGGTCTAGGCTTCCTCATGGAAAACAGAGCTTAAGAACCCAGCTATACTGTAACTGCTCACATTAGTGGTGTCATACTAAAGGAGGAACGTACTTTAAAGTATTACCTGTAATTTCATGTGGATAACTGTTCTTTGCCTCTTGTCCTACATTGTCTCAGTTGCTGTTGTTAGACAGTTGTTTTTCTACCCAAATTGATCTAGTATCACAGTGAATAATTTCCATGAGTAACATATAAAGTGTGTTGGAACCTTTCCAGACAATACTGCCCAACTCTTCCCAGGCATACACAGCTCCCAAGTTTCAGAGTAACGTGCAGAAATGACTGAATGCACACATGCTGCTCTTACAGAGCAGTAACCCATACACAAGTGTGCATGCATCTGGATGTTCATGTGATTCACTTTTCAACTTACGTTCCCAGTGCACATTTCAAACTGTTTCATGAACCCCCTGCAGGTCACGGACACTGGGTGGTTATCACCTGCTCCAGATTAAAAAAAATCCAACACTATAAAACACAAGATTACTATTATTAGCAACAAGACTAATTAGTAACATATGCCACTTCCTTAGTGAGCCTTTCCGAGCAGGTTATAAATGTCCACAGAAGATGGCATACTATCAACCTACATGGTTTCACATATTTTGTCTATACATATATGATTATCACCATGCTTTCAACATGATGATGGATCTAAAAATAGCCAGGCATTAAGAGGTATAAGGCATGGTAAGATGCAATCAGAGAGAAGAGAGCAGGGGTAGCAGGAGAATGGGCAGGCAAGGAGAGCGGAGAGCATATTTCACATATCAGCATTTGCTTGATCCAATTTAGGAACGAGCATCACCCTGCCATGGTCATGGTCATGCAGTATTTATAGAATCCCATCTCCTGTCTCACAGACATCTAATGGCAACTAGACATTTACTCCAAGAGTAAATGAGGACCAGCTGGCCTTTGAGATGCATTATTTTTTAGAAAATCAAAATAATGAGTTTACTTATGTGATTCCACCTAAAATCAAGTGTTTGATCCTTCAGTGTGAGTAATGGAAAACTCATCAAAGTCAATACTGTTCCCTGGCCCAGGTCCAAAAAGGTACTTTAAAAAATGCCAAACTTCACGCATGGAAATAATCCCACTGATGAGTGTTCCTGACAAATTGGGACTTCCTTTTTAAAATACTTGCCACTTTTTCACACTATGGTGCTTTTCTTAGACTTATTTAAGTCTCAATTTAAACCAGTGTATACATTAAAAACACTGTGTTCTCTATTGCGTCTACTCTCTATGATCTTTATTAAGAAGGGAATTATGATTGCACAGATGTATTGCTGTGAAATGAGCGGGTGTACATGTTAGAAATTAATCTTCATCAGCCTTTGGAAACATAAGCCTGTCAGATTTGCTAGGCAGCCTCAGGGTCCAAGAGGTACATTTTATATTCTGCCATTGAATCACATTGTTTCTGAAGTGCCATTTTCTTTGAATTTTCAGTTCATGAGAAGCTTCAGACAGTTATGGGTTCAGAACACTTCAAACCACAATCAAATTCCAAAGTAGAACAGTGAGGACACTTCCCATATTCTAGAAATTCTGCTTCCTCATCTGGCCTGTTGTTCCAGGAGAAGCTTGAGGTCTCTGTTATGGTTAGAGACACACAACATTTTTTGCACCTTTCTACAGCTAAGTTTAGTTCTGGGAAAGCATTCAGGGGACACCTTAGGCGGAATTAACTGGGTAGTGTCCACCAGTGTTGCTGGCAGGCAGTCTGGTTTCAGTCTGCAAAGGACAACAGGAACTGAGGTCTTATGGTCCATGCACTTCACAGAAGTTATCTCTGTCTTCTCTTAATATCTGTTCTGTAGTTGGATAAAAATATATTGCACTATAAACATCATGTGATACCTTCAAGCAGAGCCACAAATTTACAGAATAGTCATGGTGAATATGTATATGATAATGGATTTGGACTCCAGAGAGGGACAACTGACAAAGCTACATACCAAAAATACTAGAAATGACTGTGAACCCGTGCAGGACACCCAGGTCAAATCAAGACACCCAGTAATGCCTTTGAGTGAAAGAGGGAATCAATGTGATGGTTTTTGGTGTCTTTTTTTTTCCAATATCCATGTGTAACATTTAGGAAGCTGTCAGGAAGGACCATAAAGACAAATGCAGAGGAAAGATTCCATAGTCACATGAAATGTACAGTATCTGAATAGAGCGAGTCAAACACTGGAATGTTCGTGGTTACAGATTTCAAGATACAGCGCTGTCAAATTCAAATATTCAGAAATCATGAATTAGGCTTCTCTGAAGATTGTCTCAGTGTGACAGTGAACAATTTCTATAGAGGAAATCACCCATAATTGTCATTTTACAAAATTTACAGAAGTCTACCATTTGAAGTCTAACTTGAAAACAATGAGATACAGAAAGAAACACTCTTTCAATTTATCTTCTGGCTTGCAAGCCACTAGGATTTTTCAGATCTGTGTTTATAATTTGCTTTGTAGCCCAAAGGACTAGAAACTTATTCTTTGAAATAAAATGTGACTTTCTTATGTAATCAGTTGCCCTTAGAGCAAGATGCTTAAGATAAGCATCAAATTCTATGGAACTTCTGATAAGCTCCTAAGAATTGGAATCACTAAATCAAAGAACAAAAATGTAATGACAGGATCATACTATAGGGCCTATGAGCAAGAACTGAATGGTGTCAGGAAATCGAAGAAGAAACTTTATCTTGTAAAATGACAATTATGGGTGCTTGCATCCCTCCAAATTGTTCAAATACCATGTTGTGATGAGCTTTAGAAACACTAAATGGGTACCTTGAAACATTTTTCTCTAAAAATATTCTAGAGGAACAATTCCCCCTCAAAAAGCGTAGGTTCAAGTGACTAGCTACAGAAAGTCACAGACTTTCCAAGCCATTTCGGTGATTAAATTATGGATAATCATAGAACCATAGAATCCTAGAATGGTTTGGGTTGGAAGGGACCATTTCCAACCCCCTGCCATGGGCAGGGACACCCTCCACTAACCCAGGCTGCCCAAAGCCCCATGCAGCCTGGCCTTGAACACTGCCAGGGACCCAGGGGCATCCACAGCTGCTCTGGGCAGTCTGTGCCAGGGCCTCACCACCCTCACAGGGAAGAATTTCTTCCCAAAATCTCATCTCAATCTCCCCTCCTTTATCTTAAATCCATCACCCTTTGTCCTATCACTACATGTACATGTAAACAGTCCCTCCCCGTATTTCCTGTCACCCCCTTAGGTACTGGAAAGCTGCAGTAAGTTCTCCCCAGAGCCTCTCTTCTCCAGGCTGAACAAGCCCAACTCTCTCAGCCTGTCTTCACAGGAGAGGTGCTCCAGCCCTCTCATCATCTTTATGGCCTCCTCTGGACTTGCTCCAACAGTTTTGTGTCCTTCTTATGTTAAGGACACCAGAGCTGGACACAGTACTCCAAGCGTGGTCTTATGAGAACAGCGCGGAGGGGCAGAATCCCCTCCCTCACCCTGCTGGTCACACTGCTTTTGATGCAGCCCAGGATACAGCTGGCTTTCTGGGCTGCCACTGTGCACTGCTGGCTCGTGCCCATACATTCATTTGAGGCTTTCCTGCAGTAGAAGCACAGGAGTCCTTCTGCCATGCCATAGCCTACGCCATTATTCAGAATTGCCCCAGTGTTGCTGATGTTTTGTGCCGCAGATCTGGTGACTGTGCTGTTCTCTGTTGTTCTGCCCAAGAATGAGAAATTGAGATGGCACAATTACTGGAGAAGTTTCCAGAAACCATTTGTGAAGTCTGTGGAACTGGTGGCCTGAATGATGACTGGATGAGCTGCTATGGGTTTTGCTGCCACTTACAACAGTGTTGACTATTTCAGTTTGCACAAGACAGAATTATTCTTCCTTCTAATGTCATTTCCAGGCTTCTTGAGGTTTGGCTTGACTGGAGAGGCTAAATTCAGGCAGGCATTATTGAGAGGAAAATATATTCTGGTCAGGTAACACTTTCTTTCCCAGTTAGTTCCATACATACTTAGCTAGTTTCATCATTGTAGTATGCTGACAGCTCCTCACAGGAGCAAAATCATTTGTCTGATCTTGTGCCTGGGCTGATTAAATGGTTCACTATGCAAAATGGCCCTACCGAGATCTAACTTTATTGTGTTGATTGAGAAAGAATAGGAGGCTCATTTTGTTCCTGTTTCTGCAGTGATGGATTTCTATAAATGCTATTTGTGGTGTTTGCAGAGAGATTCAGAATGTTTTTTGCATTATTCTTGTTGGAACTCTTTCCTTTGATGTTTCAAACACCAAGTGAATCTGTGCAGCATACTGCTAGGGTCAGTATTTGTCTTCTTCACTGTCTCTTGCATTATCCTCTTCTCCCCCCATCCCTGCCCCCCACCCCCCAGAATGGCAATAATTGATCCCTGCCTAATGTAAGCACTGCCTCAATGAGATTTTAGACACTTGGCCTGGGAGGGCTAATCCAGTCCATCTAATACTGAATTTCTCTTTGCAATCAGTTGAGATTTGCACTTTGGAAGGGCTATGAGAGGAGTCCAGTTCTCCCTAAAATAGACTTTTCCCTTTTTATACTTATTCAATAGGAAATTAGACACCTCCAGATCATAATCCAGTCCATATATATTAAAGAAACACATCTTTTTGGAGCCGCAGTGTCATGAAGATCACTAGCTCTGAGAGACCTAGCTCATGGATGTACAAAGGTGAATTGGAGCTGCAGATTCCCAGTAATGTGCTGGGGAGAGTTTTTAGTTCTGGGGTCAGGATATTCTGGTTATCACTTGCTGAGGAGGTTCAGAAGAGTTTGGAGAAGACCAAAACCCTGCTGGTCTCCACAAGGTGAGCCATCACACAGAGCTGGTGGAGGAAGGATTGTCTCTGTGGGGTGAGTTGAAAGCACTCAGAATTGAGGATAATTCAGGGTGAGAGGGACCTCAGGACATCTCTAGTCCAACATCCTGCTCAAAGCAAGGCCAGATTTGAGGTCAACCTGTTCCTGTGCTGTCCTCATGATGAAAGAGTTTTCCCTTTTATCTGGTGTGAACCTCTCTTATTTCACCTTGTACCTGCTGCCTCTTGTCCTCCTCACACGGATGGCAAAAACCATGGATGTAGGTGTTTAGCTGAAAGTTGACTTGGGAATCTATCTGGAGCATAATGAGAACAAGTAAATGTAATGCCTAAAGAAGGCATGCAGATACTCAGTATTTCTACTGCTATTAGCACATTACTAGGAATTGTTTAGTTGGCTGAGGAATGATAAGGTGTACTCTGCCAGAGACTCATACTAGGCCGAGGTGCAATGCAAACACTGAGCAAAAGGCATTTTCCAAAAATCTGAAACCATTTGCCAAATACAGACACATGCAGAAGTCAAACCTGACATTTTAGAAACTATTGTGAGTATTGTTTGGAAGCAAAATGTGACTTTTAGAATTGTAAATAAGTGAGTGCTTTTCCCTAGCATTTCACTTTTTTCTTGCTTGAATGAAGCATGATAACTAAACCAACAATTATTCCTGTGAGGACCTCAGACCTAGCTCATTACCGTGCCATGTCTGATGGTCACTGAGCTGTCAATAGAACCTCTCCCTCTTGCCAAGCTTGTCCTGCTGAGTGATGTCCCTGCTGAGGCTGTGGTTGCTCCCTGCCCTTCATGTGGCAGCCCTGCTCTTGCTGCTCACTAAAAGGATCTGAAATGGAGAAGTTTAATTTTTATGTGCAAACACCATACTTTTTTAAAAAATCACCTGTTTGCATCTAGTGAACCCAACCTGCCTGGTCCCAGGCTGAGCAAATGACATGGCAAGCTTGGACACAGTTCAGGCAGGTAGCCCTGCCACAGGCTGGGGTAGAAGGACCATGCATTTGGCAGCATTTCCAGAGATGCTCGTGCTATGCCACTTCAGCTGTGCTGACCAGACACCACTGTCACCACTGGCATCCAGCTCTGGGTGATTTCATGTCACACAGAAACCTGCCAGAGTTCCTGCACAGCTCACAGCAACTGAGCACTGGGAATTCTTGGGATGGCCAAAGGTGTTGCCTTCAGCAGCAGCCCACCCTGGCCCAAGCACCAGCCAGAGAAGGGTGGCTTGTCAGGAAGGTCAGGTAAATCATGCCAGCCCAAGCACTGCAATCAAGGTGGCACACACTCTCCACAGGTATAGAGTGCTTGTGTTTGGGAGAGTGGGGAGAGAGCAAGTGCTCCAGCAAAATGCAATTGTGGTTATCTACTTTGGCTCTGAAAGCCCAGGTACATGATTGTAGCATGGAGTGTGTGGTGATACACAAACACTGCTTTGGCTCCTGGCTTGAAGAATCTGTTCCCTAACTGTTGGACAGGGAATCTTGGGTTGGATTTGGGGAGATTTAGACTGGAGGTTTGAAAACAACTTTTTTCTGAAAAGGGGACCATAGCATCTGAGGACAAATTCTGCATCACTGGAGAGTATTAGGAATGGGTTTCATAGCCAGCTGTCAGAAATGCATTAGTTGCTTTTCATACTGGCGTTGGACAAAACATGCCCTTCTGGCATGTTTTCTTTTGTTTATTCAGCTACCATGAAGCAGTGCCTACCTCTCCTTTGACTACAACGGGAGCCAAGGAGTCAGACTCCTAACTTGGGACCTCAGTTCAGTGCCTGGATTTAGATGGGATGAACTCAGGCTTTAGCTGCTCACCCTGAGCTCATTAGTTAGTGAGCTACTAAATCTGCCACTTAAATTATTTCTGATAGGAATGAGACAGCTGGTGTCTTGTGATGCCCATTCATATTCAGCTCTTGTCTGAACTTTTTTGGCTACATCTTTGGATGATCCAGTTCACCAGAGTGTTTTGTGCATGTCGATCCTGCTCATCAGGATACCCCCAGGGACTGCAGGCTATAATTATGATTGCATTGAAGAGCGGGTGAAGGTAGGGGAGGAACAGGACATGATCATCAGCCTTAAGTTGTGGTTTAACTTCATTTTCCTCTAATTCAATAGTTTTCCAATTGACCTCAGAGAGAGCAGAGAGGGATCGTGTTAAAGAAAAACAACTCTTGCTGATATTGATGATAAAGTGGAAACCAGCCTCTGGTGGTTAGTTGTACCCAGCCTATGTAATTCATCTCTCCACTTCAGGGTAAATCTCAGCAATTTGCAGAGGACAGTTTCATCATTCCCTTGTGATACAGGAATGACAGGAAGATTCCTGATGTATCTGTCAGAAAGCAAGACCAAGTCCTCTGACAATACCTGATTAATCCTCAGAACACAATATTAATGCTACATGAATAAGTATCATTGCTATTTATCAAATTTCTGCAGCTTGCATAATACAAACTGCTGGAAGACTTCAATACAGGAGGAAATCCATCTGATCCAATAGGCAAGCAATTTGTCTGAGATGTGTTACAACAGGGAAGCTCTCAATTTTTGCCTGTTTGCATTCACCTAATTAGCTGACTTTGTGCACCTAATTAACTTGCAATGCTGTCATCGAGGGAATCCATGATCTTTCCAAACAATTTTGTGGCAGCCGGAGATGAGCCCTCTGTAGGAAAGACACAATCTGGTTTTTGATTGCTGTGTCCATTTTGCTCTATTCCCTTTCTGTGTACCCTTTCAAAAGAATCACAAGCGAGGAGAAACTTAATGGAAGGAAGGGCAGAAGAAATACCATGTACTCCTGAGACATGATTGTGTAACAGTGAATCCTAAAGAGATCATACTGAGATGAAATGTAGGCTGAGATTCCCTTCACCTTTCATTGCAACAAACAACTCCTGAATAGTCAGTTTTCCTTTACATCTGATTGATTTAACCAGGGCATATTCATTTCCACACCCTTTTTCCATCAACCATGGATGGTTCTGTAACTGAGATGATGAATTTGTCCAAAGAAGCAACTCCACTTGGCATCTTCAAGGATACTGATAGACCTTTGTACTTGTGGTGGTTTAGGCCTGGCTGGAGGCCAGACAACCACCAAAGTCAGTCTATCACTCCCCTTTTTAGTTGGACAGGAGAGAAAGTATATATTGAGAGGCTTAGGAGTCAAGAGGACAGGGAGAGAGCATCCTGTCATCGACAACATGGCCAAAACAGACTCAACACAGAGGGAAGGAAAGAAAACTATCTAATTTATTACACTACACTACACACACAGTGACACCAGAGTCTGATAATGAGAAGCACAACCAGATCTTAAAGCACCTTCCCCCACATCTCCTTTCTTAGCAGACTTTAGTCATGGCGTTGCTCCCTTCTTCCCTGCATTGTGGTACAGGGAGGGGCAGGAACTGGGAAAATGGGGGCTCCGCTCAGTTGTTTTCCTTCTTGGCTTGGGGGGAGCATTCATTCCACACCCTCCCCCTGCTGCATCGTGGGGTCCCACCCACGGGAGAGAGTCCTTCACGAACTTCTCCAGCATGAGTCCTTTTTCCCACAGGGCTTTAGCTCTTCATCAGCTGCCCTGCCGTGGGTCACAGCTTTGGTGGGCATTAGTAATCACAATGTCTCTCAGTCCCAGTCCTCCACGGATTCACCAGCCTCCCCCCAGCAAACCTGTTCCAGTGCAAATCTCTCTCTTGCTTATCTCTGTGTCTCTGTCTCTTTCCACAGGCTGCAAGTGCTGGCAGGGGCTTGTTCAAACTCGGGTCAGAGCATCTCCTGTATGTCTCCACCTGCTCCATCCACCATGGGCTTCTCTACGGGCTGCCAGGGCATCGTTCTCTCTGGCACCTGGGGTGCCTCCTCTCCCCCACTCCCTGGCCTTGGTGTCTGCACAGCTCATTACATCTTCTCACTCCCTTCTCCAGTGGCAAAATGCAGCTTGTTGTGGGTTTTTTCTCCTAAATGTGATTCCCAGAGGCGCTGTGACCATCGCCGATTGGCTCGGCCTTGGTCAGCAGCAACTCTGGCCTTGAATTGGCCGATGTTTACACTTTGGGGCCTGCAGAGAGCTCTAGCTGCTCCTTACAGCAGCCATTTTCTGCAGCCCCCTGTTCTCTAACAGCACCCAGCTACACAAGACTGCAACAGTACTTGAATATAACAGTGGGAGTCAGGAGTTTTGGGGAATATTTCCGTCTCTGGCCCTAATCACTGAAGGAGGGAGTCAACAAAAAGGCTCTGGCCTTTTAAAAGATAGACTCAAGTATTCACCAAGACCTCCTCTGCTGAGAGGTGGAAGAGAGATAGAGTTGTGGATGTGTCACTCCACACCAAATAAATACGCTTAAGTAAAGTAACTAACTCACCTCCAAGGTTAATCCTGGCTGTTGCAGTGCCTCTGCACTGCAGTGACGCTCTCTGTCAAATGAAGACAATACAGTTATTAGGTATGATATGAGGGCAGCCATGAAATTTTAGCTGCTTTATATATGTCAAGTGTCCTTAAATCCCTCTGTAGGAAGTAACAGCAAATGTGTTGTCATTTTTATCCAATATCAGAAAAAAGCAATGCTCCAGTAAGAGATTTCCAGAAGAAAACCTTAACTGCATTAATACCTCTTCTGAGTCCAGATAGTGATTATTCTTGGAGCAGGGAGCAGGAGGATGGAGAGCTCGTGTAATTCATGTAAAAGTGCGTGGTCTGTTCATACTCACCTAAAGGTCTCTGTCTTGCTGAGCTCCTGTCCATTGGTGTGCATCAGGTTACATGGGTGGTGGTGTAGTTAATGAAAGTGCAGTGCCATGTGGTGCCCTCAGGACTTTCCTGTTCCTGTTTTCACTTTTTTTAGCTCTTTAATTGTGGTGTATTAATTATGCTGCCCATGACAATGGACTAATACTCATTTGTTCTGTCTTCTGAGCATCAGTGTGTATTTGCCTGCCTTTGTCAAGACTTTGCCTCTCACACCAACTTGCCTTTTTACTCTCTTCATGCCTCTTCAGACATGTTGAGTGATACTAACTCCTGTTCCTGACAGAACTGGATTTTTAAGTTAGATTTTCCTTGGATTTGTATTAAACCTCCCTAGTTCTGGCTATCCTGAACGTTTTTAGCCAAGAGTGCATTTTACCTCCTGGCTAGGCAGCAGTAAGTAAACGCAGCACCAGTCTGCAATCCTGTCCTCGCAACTGCCCACAATTAATCTCTTTCCACGCTAAGAATTGGCCATTTGTTCCTACTCTGTGCTCCTTATCTCTTCTCCAGTTTTTAATCCATGACAGGACTTTACCTTTCACCCTTGGATTGCCAAGTTTCTCAATAGCCTCTTGTGCAGAACTTTATCAAAAGGCTTTTGAGAGCTGGTGGAGTCCTCCCTGCTCAGCAGTTTCATTAACCCTTGCAAGGGTTTCAAGCTGAAAAACAAGAGCCTGAGAGAAGGAGGAAGATTATTGTTCACAGGAAGTTGACTCTGTCGGCACATCTGTCATCATTTTTGTGTTTTCTTGGCCAAATGGCTTCCAGTTGTAGGAGTGATGTGTGGTTTATATTAGCCTGCTTTTCTTGGGGGTGGTCTGGCTGTTTGCTGCTTCACAGCATTTTGGGAGGAGCAGGGGAAGGCCACTCAGGTCTGTATTTCAAGGCATGGACTCATTTTAGTCTCTGCGTCTTTATGTCGAACTCCAGTGACTGCTCCAGACCCCCAGCCTTGGAGACAGACTTACATGTACCCCATCATGACAGTTATGTGTCCCGCCTGACGGGCACAATTCGGTCGCTTGAACATTGGCCTGGTGTCTTCAAGATGGCCCCTGGTACATGGTTATGTGCATTATGTAGGCTATGTAGGTGCTACAGGAGATCTGGGCCATGCTGGATAGACAGCTGAATGAGGGCACGTGGGTTGTCTCCAACATGTAAAGTTAGCAGTAGAAGGCTTCCAGCATGAAGTTGGGCAAGAGGCCTCTGGAGCTCCCTTCCAATTCCTATTTCCTTGCATATGCTCTGATACAGTCTTAGCAACACTTGGCAGTCACTGGCACTGTGCCTCCCCTCTGAATCCCACTGCAAAGGGTTGGGACAGCTAGCTGCTGGGTGCTGCAGGGCACTTCTCATTGTGCAGCCTCAGCGGGTGACTGAGCAGTGCTGGCAAAAACCAGACTCTATCCTCTGCTCAGAAACTTCTGTTTGCAGTGATTTGCAATTTTGCATAATCATACCAAGCCCCCTCCTGAGCCCCATTGCACCACTTCAGCGTGGCTCTTCTATTGTCACCACATCAACCCTCCACTGATAATGTCCCATTTACTGTTGTTGTAACTTCCAGAAAAGCAGGTCCCTGGTGAAATGTCCCAAACCTTACATGAGCAAAACCTGATCAAATCAGTCCCCTGTCCTCAGCAAACCCTGAACTGGCATCCCTTTCTGCATGTTTGGCCTGATGACTGTGTGAGCTTTTTGAAGCTTCACCTTGCAAAATGTCCCTTAAAAAGCGCTGAAGACCCTTAAAGCTACAATGCCCTCACTTCAAAGTAAGCTGGATGAGTTCATTATCCCTCAGGGCGTGCCTGACTAATGTCTCTGGCTGTTGCTCTCTTTTTACCTGTGCTTTCTCCTGTATTAGTATCATCATGACTGGACTTCTTGTGTCTTTTGAGTTTTTGAATCACCATAAAACTAGCAGACAGAGGAGGGTGCAGGCAGTGAGTGAATTCCGGTACATCTTCTTTTGCTTGTGAGACCTGTGGCCATTTCCTTTTTACCTGCAGCCCCAACTCTTTGCTGCACTTGCATCCTGCATTCATATTCCTGGGGTCTCAGTCATATATGTGCCAGTGTTATTTATTATGTAAAGAAAATACAACAATTTTAAGTGCTTGCTGGGTCCTTGGGACAGGCAATGGGAATTTCACCATTGGCTTTTAAATTTTGGTATTGATCGACCTCTGGATGAAATATATACATATATTAATTATATACAAAGTCCTTTGAGCATAAATAAATACCCAGTTTTCTTTTATGTAGCACAGACACCATACAACAAATAGAGCAGGAGCTGCACAGCATGGACTGAAATCTCTGGGTCTCACAAGGAATCCCAGAATTCCCAGAAGTTGTCAAAAAAAAAAAAAATTAAGGAGGAAGATAATAGCATATTTCAGCCACTACCTGTAATCCTTAGGGGCATCAAAAGACACCAGAGGGTTCTGTTACACACGGTGTAGGGTCTGTGGAAATATCATCACCAAGAAATCGATTCCCAGCTCATAAACAAGCGGTTAGCAGTTTACAGAGAAACACCTTCACCCAGGATCTATGACAGTCATACAAATACAGCCAGCTCTCCTGAGGCGGCTGTGTTATGAAAGCTTTAACCCTTCCAGCAGAGATCAGAAAACCAGCCACTTCTGGGACATGTCTTATTTAACCATTTTAGGAAGTAAACACTGTAAACATGTTTCTTGGGTGAAAGCCAAGGGCTCAAGGAGAGGGATGGTTTTATCCCAAAGCTCTTGTTCAGGAGTCAAAGCAACAGTGATGTTGTGTAAATACCATTAAAAGTTGCCAAAACAACGAACCCGACAAGAACAGGTAATATAACAGCTTGTTTGAAAAAGAAGAGACAGGTTCAGATCAACATCACTCTTCATGCCAGGAAGAGACCCTGAAGAAGAGCAAATTGTTTTGGCAAGAGTGCAGGGAAGTGGCCCCTGCAACGTGCCCTCCTCTTTTCTTTACTTTTTGCTGAGGTTTGACAGTTTATCATTAAATTACAGCATTTAGCTGTATTAGTGTTCCAGCTGCCTTGCCTTCCTGACATGCTGCTGCTGACCGGGGGATACCCGCTGTTCATCCATTTCCCAAAATACCTGTGGTTGTGGTAGGGCTTTTTCCAGAAAGTTTCCTGATGCCTGTAACTCTAAGTTGCTCTGCTTATATCCTGATTGAACTTCGATGATCGGATCAAAAAGCCTTAATCCAAAGGACAAAGTTGCAAAGATCAGAAATTCAATCGCATCCCCCAATTTCTTGCAGCCAAAAAGTATTGACTGACAAGGTATGAAACCTGGTGTAAGGCTGTACTAGCCTGGCCAGAGGAGGATTAGGAAAAAAGTAGGTAATATTTGCTGGAAAGGGAATAGTTTCATACACAATGGGGAACGGAACATCATTTCCTTAAATGTCAGCAGAGTGAATAATCGCATAAAATAAAATTTAAAAAAAATCTTCTCTGCACCTGAAAAAATAGAATGCTGCTGTGGGATCCCTACAGGAAGCATGTGACTTAGACTTAAATCTGAGTAAATCAGGTTTTGCTCAGCTCAGCTCAAAAGCATCCAAAGAAAAAAAATGAGCTGCTCTTCTGTTCCATAAAAACACAGCTTTTCCCCTATTTAATTTTGGGACTAACAAAAGGGGAAGATTTTTATGAGTCAGAAGTAAATTGCTTTAGTATGAAATAATTTTTATTAAACCCACTGACCTCAACTGTTTTAATTTAGCTTTCTTAAGTGCATTACATGGAAACTTTATCCAACCTTGATGCTCTGGTGTCTCAGGGATTACATATCAAGCTCATTTTAAATCACAGATTTAACACATCAAGTGTTAGCTTTCAGCACCTGATAAATGTTATGGGTTTCCTAATGCTCTTGAAGAATTGGAACCACCAGTCATTCGGCTCTCCAACTGTTGTTTGACTATGTGGCATTAACGGCTGAATATTTTATTAACAAAAGGAAAACAACCCTTAAATTAAAATAAAATATTCCACCCAATAGCCCAACTGCATAATGCTCAACCTCAGATCCAATTTGTGCTCTTAGCTGTCTCCAGAATTGGATAGCTTTGACAATTAAAAACCTTTTCTAGTAGCATGCTGAAGGTGGATGAGATTCAATAACCTGCCAGAAGTCCTACCTGCTACAATCTAAGGATGTCTTTTTAAAAGGAAAACAATCATAGCAAGACCATTTTGGAAGCCGAAATAATAAAATGCTGCAGCTTGTTAAGAACAAGAAGCATCATTTGGGGCACTTTGCACAGCAAGACTGAACCAAATGAACTTGGAAACGTAAGTGCTGAAATGGAGTGGAAGCAGCCCCAGCATTGTAGAGACAGCGGTTGGAAGGGACTTCTGGAAGCCCTTTGCCCAACCTCCTGCTCCAAGCCAGACTACTGCCAACTCTAGATTAGGTCAGATATGGCTCTGCCAGTAAAATTTTTAAAATATCCCATGACAGAGGCTGAGCAGCCTCTGTACAACGTGCTCTGGTGCTGTGCCACGTTCATCCTGAAATCATGTTTTCCCTGCCATCCCTCTCAAGCCGCAGGCTGTGGCTATTGCCCTCTCTTACTCTTCCCTGTGTTCCTGGAAGAGTTTAGCTCCATCATGTTTATCATTGTCCATCAAGGACTCGTAGGCAACAGCTCGATTTCTCCTTTAACTCTTTTTTACCAGACTGAAGAAGCCTGGCTACCCCAGGCTCCCTTTCCAGAAGCGCAGGAAGTCCGTGACCATGTGTTAGCAGAAATGCATTATGAATTTGGGGGATCCAAAGAAGCCCAGGTGTGGTGTTCCCATACTGAGCACAGCAGGCAAATGTTGGTTTTAATGCATGGACAGAAGTAGGTGTCACAGGCCTTTGGAGACCTGACAAGTGATGGAAAACTCTGACTGGCTGAAATAAAGAGATGACTTCTTACACAGCGTGGAGGTGAGGTTGGTTCATGCAGAAGGGGAAAGGCAGGGCTTGACATGGCCATCGTCTCTGGAGAAATTGCCTCCTGCCAAAGCGTTCATTCCTCTGAAAGCATCTCAACCCAATTAGTTTGTAATTTAATCTCCTGTGTATCTTCTCAGGGTAATTCAGTTCGCTGTGGGTTTTATTTGCACATACGTGGTTCGTAGTTAGAGGGACGCTGGATCTCTGTCTGCGAGGCCTAAGGGAACCAGCTGAACGTTAGATTGGGGTGGGCAAGCACCTGCTGCACAACAAATGCAGCCCCTGCTTTTCCAAATCTCCCTCTTTCATTGCCTGCTCTTTCCTTCTCCCTCATCATTTTTTTCCCATTAGTAATGTTCTTTTTCTGGTTTACTACTCCTCTTTTAAAAACAAACACCTCTTTTACCCCATCCTTCCTTTCTTTCCCCATCCTCTCTGGCCCCTGCCTTTCACGGCCATGCATCAGCCTTGATGCTAATGTGTGAACCCATGCAGCTCACATCCCAGCTGCGTTTGTAAACTGAGGGGAAAAGTCTGGCTTTGTGCTGTGGGCCTGTTAAGCTGAGGTGGATTTGTCTGGGAGGTGACACATTAGAGCCAGTGACAGAAAGCGTTTGCTGTGCATTCACAGAACGTCACCAGCAAGGCAAGGGCAGACGGCTCCCTGCGCTCCTGGGGACCTGCTCTCTGTCTCTGCCATGGTGGTATTTGTAGATTGTAGCACATTTGTCCATAATTTACGGATGTCAGGCAGCCTGACTGGGGCATCCTCTCTTACTGGGTGAGCAGATGTCCAGAAATCCTGACATATCTGCTGCGCGCAGGAACATCTGTGCTGGATCGTCGGAGCAGTCAGATGGAGGCTCCTGGGAAGCCACGGGGGATCCTTGGTTGGGGCAGTAACATCAGCTGCTGCGTGACCCCAGCACAGAGGGTCTGGAGGGCACGTCCCTGTGCTCCTGCGGGTTTTTGCAGCCGTAACAAGCAGACAGTGTCAGGGCAAAATAGGGGACTGAAGAGATTTTTTATGTGTGCCAGAGGCTTGCTGTATTTCTGTGGATGTCACTGTATTTTTGGTGCCTGGATTCTTTACCTTCTGCATAGAGATCATGTTCCTTTCTGGTTTTCCAATCAGATCATCAGCAGTGGTGCTGAGGATTTCTTGGTGTCCCTTGAGCCACAAAGAGACCCAAACTTCAATTGAACGGCCCCTGAGCCATGAGGAAAACCTGCAGCATGGTGTGGAAGTATGTGGCATTCCTCATTTTTGAGTGCTGAAAATCAGCAGGCTGCTTCATCTAGATCTGAGGGCCTGTTAACACCTGTGGAGGAAGGGAGGTGCCCCAAGCTCAAGGTTTATGAACTCCCATGGGAGAATGAAGGCATCTCCCTGCAGCTTCCCCAACAGAGGCATGGTGATGATGGTGATATTCTCACCACCAGATAGTGCTTTCCCTGAGTCACTGGGCAGCCAGGAATAACACTGGCAGAGAAGTAGCAATCACAGCCCCAAGCTCCTTAAATAGCACCCAGCAAATCTGATCATCCCCATGACCATCACTGGAGAAGGTGGGTGATAGACCATGGCAAGGGCTAGTGGACACTGTTTCAGCCTCTCCAAGTGTTACCACCGGGCCACATGTCTACAGACATGTTGTCAACAGACCGCACACCCTGTTGCCTTACAAGGCACAAGCTCTGGGCTACACATGTCCAGGGCAGAGAGACTGTGATTGGTCATCTGATGCTGCTCCCTCTTCCATGATCTCATTGCTGTGTCTGTCAACACTGTCCTTCAGGGAAAACCCTCACTGATAAAAGGTCTCCACTCTTGACAGTGATCAAGTGCTGCTCTCACTGCCCTGGTCAGACATGGGGGGGGATATTCAGCCTCCCTGGATATATGGGTTTCCATGTTTGGTCTTCTATAGGAGTAGAAGACACCATGTCTCCCTAGGGGAGCACTGAAGCAGTGTGGATGCCTCTCCTCATGTTGAGGAGCTCCCTGGCAGCTCCTAAATCAGGGAGCACTAAGCCAAATGACATCTCCATTTGGAGATGAGCACGTTCCTTTTTCATTACCTGGGCCTGGCAGGATGCTGTGCTCCTGTCATGTCACATCCAAAGTCTGACCTGGGTAAAACTTCCTTCTAACTAGCTTGAAGAAAAGGCTGTATCTATTACAGGCAGAGCTGTTTCTATTGCAGATAGAAGTTATATCCAACTTTGTCAGTGTGGAGAAATCTTTGGTCCCACTTAGTGCATGGAAAGTAAGCATGACTTTGCCCAAGATTTTATCTCAGATTTTAATATTCTGCATTTTTTATTCTCTCAAACTCCTGGAAAAGGAGCAGCCATCCTGCACTGCATCCCCTGGTTTTGGCATTGTCTCCTCTGCAGCACCCTCAGAGCTCCTTAGAGGAAAAGAGGCACAGCACCGCAACCGGGGCTTTCAGGAAGATAGGTGTGTGGAAATCAAAGGCCACTCTTGACTATGTTATATTAATAAACAGGCCTTTCCCTTGCTAGTCCCAGGGAAGAGCTGTCTCCTAGGATGGGAATGCAGTGCTCTGTTTCACAAGCAGAACATCCGAAATTAGCCGAGGGGTTTGAAGTCTTTGCCAGCAGCGCTCACAGTGTTACCTCCTGGCTGGGTGCCTGCATCCTCTCTGTCCCTGCTCAGAGCCACGGCTGGTGGTGGATTTTAACCCTTGAGGCCATCACCCGGTCTCCTGGCCAGCATGGGAAATGATGGGGAGCTTTGCAGACATCCTCGGTCGAAGCCGCCTCAGCTTGACAAGCCTCAGCAAGCTGGAGGCTGCAGGGAAGAGCTGACAGCCACTGATGTATCGAAGAAGAGCCCGTGGAAAGGCCAGGTCCTGTGAGGCCACACCACAGCTGCAGCTGAAGAAACCACAGAAGAGAAGCAGGCTGCTGCTGTGTTATGTGCATTACAGATGCAGCACATGCAAATTGTCCAGGGAATTTGTCATCCCCAGAGTTCAGCATCCATGAGAAACTTAAAGTACTGCTGGCATCTCAGCTCTGCTTGGCTTTTTTCCTCAGGGTGATGACTGCCCACAAGCAGCATAACTTGAGCCATTCAATATGCCCCTGATGATGACAGGAGGTAGAAGGAAGAGCCAGGAAACCTCTGTTTCTCCCTTTGCAGGGATCTGGTTGGGATCACTGCTCTCCATCTGCCTTGGCTGGATCACCATGCCTGTCCACCCGAAGGGACTCCTTGTCTGGGACTCTCTCCTTGACTCTGGGGCTTGTCAGGATGCAAAGTCTGGCTGTGGTGCACAGCCTCCCTCCCTGCCTTCTCCCCCCAGCTCCCTCTTTGATAATGCTAAATATTATCTCGTCCCAGGAACTGATTTTGTCTCATGCTTGGCTTCTCATCTCAGGCTCAGGAGAAGCTCTGCACATCTCAGGGCTCATCAGAAAACCATGATCTTTTTGGATGCCTAATAACAAAACGAGCACCTCAGTCTCATTCTCTGACCAGATATTTCCTCATGCACAGAGGTGAAATCCTCCCTCCAAATACATCTTTAGAGGTTGATTTGCAAATGCCTCTAGCTCCAAATTCCTCTTTGCCACCACTTCCCCCAGCCTCAGTGCCCTCTGATTTCTTCTCTTCCTTTCACTGCTGCACTCAGAGCGGGCTGGTGGAGGTATGGTCCCAGCTCTGCTGGGCAGGCAGGTGGGCTGACAGACACACTTCTTGCCTCTGCCCCTGGCTGTCCATTTTCCACACTCGCTGCAGTGACAGGTTGACATGGTGTGGGTGGGCTGGGAGGCAGCAGCACAGACAGGAGACCCAGCCAGCCCATTCGGGAGCGCAGCAGTAGGGCAAGAAGCAAGGAGATTCCTGGAGAGCATCGGAGCTGCAGGGGAACTGCAACCACAACTGGGAAACACAAGTGAACTTGCATAAATCACTCCACATGCCACATTCATTCCTCCAGTGCTTGTAGAAATGGCAGAGCCCAGCCACAGCTTGGAGTTTATTGGATTGCTGCTGGGCTAACAAGATCCATGGGAAAATTAAAAATTTATCAGATGAGCTAAAAACAATGTGTTCTGCTGAAAAAAAGTTGGCTTCAAGTAATTTTGCAACTCAGAAAAGTAATTTTTGAACCACACTTCACATGGCTGGACACGTATTGTTTTGCAACTGGAATGGGGTGACGGGCGACCGCTGCGTGCTTGAAATGGAAGTGAAACATCTCAGTTGTGCTCACTGGAATCTTTCTTTCAGGTTTACAGCTTGAAAAATGCTTCTGTGATTGTGGTTCTTCATTGCAACTCATGACAGATTTATTATTCTTTTCTTTGATACCCTAACAAATTTCACAGGGAGAGAAAACCACGCACTGCCCAGCCCTGGCTGCATGTGCTCTGGGGCCAGACATTGTTTTGCAGGGAAGGCTGTAGTGTGTACGCACAAAACAAGGGCTGCCAGAAGCCAGGTTGTGCAACTGGCTGTTTAACACAAACAGTAGTATTAAGAGTCAACAAGTCACAGCAACTGTAGCTGCTCGAGTCCCCGGCAATGACATCTGGATGCAAGCGTCCCCAGCTTGCACCAGGGACTGGGTGCAAAGCAGAGCCAGCACGGGCCCCGTTGGGCTGCCCACAGAGAGGCACACAGCACCATTTGGGGTCCTCTGCAGTCACTGCCCCATCCATACAGGGCTGGTGGCAGTGACAGCGGGCATGAGGTAGATTCCCAAGTGTGCATTGGAGCTGGAGGCTGGGTGGCTTGTGAAATGGCATCACCCTCCTCTGTTTAGGCAGCAACACAACACTGTCCTCAACAAGATTCTTCTCTACCTTGACATTACTGTCAGAGTGAGATTCTGAATATGTTCATACCCTTTCCTACAGAGCTCCTCCCCATTCCAGAAGAAGTTTGGTCTAGTGGATGGATCTCCTCCTTCTCCTGACCTCGAGCACCACGATTAAACCAGGCACTTAATGTAAGACCTCTAAATTCAGCCTGAAGTTCTTGCAGAGCCTCAACATTAACCACCCCATCTCCAAAGCTCTGACAGAGGGCTTTGGTGGCTGATGGCTTGCTGTCTGCCACACAGCAAGTCAAGGCTGGCTCAGGAGGAGAGGAGGATGTTTGCAAAGTGCCTTGAGGAAAGAAGTACCAGCAGCCCTGGAGCAACACCTGATATGGCCACTCCCCTCAGGGTGAGGTCCCTACTGTACCCCGCATTATCTTTAGAAGGATTTACAACAGGGTTTTACAACAAGTTTGACTCTGGTAGGAAAACTGAGCGTTCTTAGCAGCAGAGTCAAAAATCCTGAGAGTCCCCGAGCATCAGGGCTGGGCACAAAAGAGCCAAGGGGCTGGGTCCTTTGAACAGCTCCTTTCCTGCGATGTCAGGTGTCTTTTTAATATAAAGGCACCAGCTCTTGTTTACCTCTAACCAGAGTGACTTGCTCAGGATCATTTTTGGTTTAGTCTGCTGGAAGGGAGAGGTGAGTTGGGACTGCTCTGTTTAGTCTTACTCATCTGGCATCCTGCTATCACACTTCTCTCTGGCTGGACCAGCTGTTCCCCACAATCAGTCCCACCGAGATAGCAAAACCAGCTAAACATGCTGTTCCCAGGCTGTCCCTCCAGCCTCCTAACAACTGTATGCCTCCCACAAGTCACCATGGGAGGCCCCTGTGCAGGACATGGGCCCCTCTTCGGTGCCTCTGAGAGGAGCAGGTGACTGCCACAAGCAGAAGGGAGGTTTGCAAAACTTGTCCTCAGCACTGGGGACCTAAAGAGGCTTCAGTGCAGACCCAGCCATAAGGAAACCAAACTTCACCAAGGTATGGATGTGCTGTCTGGGTGTTGTGTTGCCTCTCCTCCTTCTCTGGCCCTCCCTTTCCCAGAAGGTGCAGGGCATCTGACCCAGGTGGCCTCCTGTGATGGCACACCAGTCACATAAGCTCCCACCTACAAGAGAGGAAAGGAATCCTGTGGGGGAAACCCAAGGAGAGATGATTTCCATCTCCTCCCTGCACATATATGACTTTTCTCATGCAGGAGGAGTGCTAAAAGCCCATAGCATCTCTCAGAGACCTGCTATAGCACCTAAGGGTCCAGGTGAGGATCCACAAAGCATGGGCTGGGTGTCTCCCCAGGTGAGATAGATTACAAGGCCAGGCTACCTTGCTCCAGGAGCATTGCATAGGCCTATGCACCAACCAAGACAAATTAAGAGCCTTGCAGGACAGATTCTGCTCCACTTCCTACTCTCTCCACAGCACCAGAAGCAACCAAAAGCCCAAGGAAGATGAGAGACAAAGGCACAGGCTGTGTCCCCTCCCAAGAAGCCTCCTGGAGAAGTGAGACAGTGACAATACCACTGGAAACTGAGGGAGAAACCCACCACAAACTCCCACGGCTGCAGCAAAGTGATGAACCTCTGAGCTTCAGCTGAGTCTTGGCTAGAAAACTCCTGTGCTGGCCCAGCTTCCCCATGGCTCTGCAACCACAAGCAGCACCAACAACAGGTCTCATAATGTATGGAGTTGCATCTGCTCTGAGGATTCCCCAGTGTCCCAACCTGCAGGCTGTCCCAGCTGACCTGAGCTGACTGCTTGGGGAGGTTAACCCTGGCCTGCCCAGAACCAAGACAGACAGCAAAACTGCACTTTTTGCTCACAGGCTTCACCTGGGCACAGCAGCCAAGCCTTATGCTCTGAATTAACTCTGATTTAAGTACAAATGGCTGGGGGGAAAAAAAAAAAAAAAAGGTTTGTGGTTAAATGACTGCAGGGAGCTGAAGAGTCCCCATCTCTTTTTAGTGGCAGATGAGACTAACTTCGAATAACCTGGGAATACTTGTTCCCTATTGGTGAAGGAAATGTGGATAACTTCCAGCCTCAGATTTTGTTCTAGGGACCAAACGTGTGCAAATAGATGAGCCAAACTAAAAGATAAAGCTACTTTGAGAAACCATTGCCCAGAAGAAGCAGCCACTCTACGAAATACAGCATCCCAACATTTTATGCTCTGCTTACCTCCCACCTTCTGTATTTCTGTTATGTGCATTGGTCAGCCCCTCACCCAGCCTTTCGGTCCTCTTCCCTTCCCCAAGCCCTGCCCATGCTATCCCTGGCAGTGTGGCTGCTACATGATACTTAGTAGGTATTTTTAGCACGTGCATCTCTATGGCATCTCCTCCTGCCTAAGAAAGCTGAAGTCAGGGCCTGGTTTTGCTGTGATATGAACCTGTGGTTCCAAAAGCACAGGGACTGAGCTGCGCTTTCCGGATTACACCGTTTACTGACACTTCAGGGCCAGACTGATTTACTGATGCTGCCTGGGGCCAGCAGACACAGCGGTGACCTTGTGTTGGTGAGCAAGGGCCAACTGATCTTCTGAGGTGCTCCTGTTTGAAACAGGTGGGTGAAATCCCTCCTCACCCCAGCAAAATAGATGTAAGCGTGGAGCCTGTGTCAAAGTCACATCCAGTGACCTCCTGGTAGCCAAGTGCTGAACCAGCTGAAAAGGTCAATAGCATATCAGCCAGAACAGCTGGATCTAATAGAAAAGGAGGCAAGATGATACACAGTTGGCATTGCAAGAATAACAGATGTAGCCCGGGTTGGTTAGCTGTAGCAGCGTGTTGATGTACTGAAGCAACTGAGGAGAGACTCGCATGACCACAGTGTATCGCTCTTCCCCTCCACTGAAACTGAGATGACCCTCAGATGTGTTACACAGATTTTCCGGTGGCCAGGTTTCTGCACCTGGCAGATACATAGGAGTTCTCACAGCAACATGTTATATTGGGAAGGGCTGCTTGGACAAGGGATGGGGAGATGGAGCAGATTGACCCACAGTTCTGATCAGCGTTAGAACTCTGCACTGATGTCTTCAGTCCCAGGTCCAGCAACATCCCTGCTGCCACCCTGGACCAGGCATGTCTGGCCACCAGTATCTAATGGGGCTACAGGAAAGCTGGAGAGGGACTGTATAACAGGGAGTATAATGACAGGACAAGGTGTGATGGGTTTGAACTGAAGAAGAGGAGATTTAGATATCAGGAAGTAATCCTTCCCTGTGGGGGTGGTGAGGCACTGGCACAGGCTGCCCAGAGCCTGGGTTCCAGGCAGTGTTCAAGGCCAGGTTGGATGGGGCTTTGGACAGCCTGGGCTAGCTGAAGGTGTCCCTGCTCATGGCAGGGGGTTGGGACTGGATGTGCTTTGAGGTCCCTTCTAACCCAAACTATTTTTTGTGATTCTATACCAAAAGCCCAGGTTTGCCATTTCCCTTTCTCTGTTGAAGAGAGAGTGATGCTTGTGGGTGAAAAACAAAACAAAACAAAACCAAACCAAAATCCCAAACAAAGCAGCTGCTTAGCTCAGAGCATCTCTTATTATACAGATTCAAGGAGGCATTTGGGGGCAAGGTGAGGAAAGTGGCTTGTGGGGAGTAGGGCTGTGAATCCAGCAAGTCTTCTTTGTGGGCGCTGCGATGCTGCAGCGGCAGCACCTTGCTCCCAGAGTTGAAAAGGGATTAACTTAACAAATTTAAAAAGAAAAAGAAGGCTAAAATAGGAGTCTAAAATAAGAATCAGAATCCCTCTGGTAAATTGCTGAGTTTGCTCCCTGCTGAGGAGAGCCAGTTGTGTTGGGGGGAGTGAGCTATTTTCTGGAGATGTGCTGGAAATAGCACAGAGTAGTCAGGGAGCAGCAGTGGGTGAGCATCAGCAAGGGAGCCTGTGGTTCCCAAAATTTTTCCACCCTGGTGGGGCACCCCAACACATGCTGGGGAGGATACAGCAGCAACCAGGGGACGTGGGATGGGATGGTGAAGGTGGTGAGCTCAGTGATGCTGATTGAAGGGAGCTCTATGCTCTCAGCTAACCCTTCATGTCTCCACTCTCAGCAAAACCACCCAGTTTTTGGGCAGGGCACTGAGCTGAAAGCCTGAGCATGGTGTTCAGTGAGGCACAGCTGAGTGCAGGGGGTGCTGGCCCAAAAAGGTGGGGACTTAGGGCAGTGTCCTGGCGCTGTGGCACAGCCGCTCCAGCCCCACAGTGCTCCAGCAGCGATGAGCAGCCGGTCATCTGGCAAAGCAATTACTGCCCAGCCCAACGTGCTGCTGCTAGTGCAGCCATTGAATTTCGAAGCAGTCGGCAGCAATTCCCCCGGGGGAGCACCAGCAGGTGGATGGGGGACAGCAGGAGGGAGGGTTTTCTTACCAGGCTTCAATCCTCACTGAGATGTGCTGAAATTAGACACTAAGCCTTGAACTAAAATCCTGTGATCTTCCCTTTTGCATTCAGCACTGCTCTTGGTTTTTCCCTTATGAAACCTGTTTGTCAAAGCCACACAAGGTACATCCTTGGGAAGTGGGTTCTAAAATGTTTATCCTGAGTTTTGAGATGCCTCTGCCTCTTGCAGAAGGAATGATGGGAAGGGGATGGACACTGGGGCAGTCGAAGAAGCCATGCAGTGCAGGCGACTGGAGCTAAGAAACTGTGTGAAGGAAAAACAGCTTTTCTGTGGGGTGGAAAGGGGTTGCAAAACAAAAAATAAGATCAAACCTAATGCCCTGGTAATCGTTAAACCTGGGAAATCATCACCAAAAACCAGGGGTTTGTTTTGCTTTGGTTTTCCTTTCCCCTGAAGCAGCAGACTGGCACGTAGAGCACTACCTGGTCAATGAGTAACCATTTCTTATGGAGGTATTTACAATAGAGGTGCATGAGGAAGCGCTGGCTGTTAGAAAGGTCTTGGTGAGACCACAGGAAGCTGGTGAGTTCAAGCCTTGTGCCTGCCTGGATGAGAATACCAGGATGGAGGATGGCGTAGGAAAGCCTCTGTGTGTCTCAAAAGAGGGTGCCAAGGGGGGAGGGAGGGGGCTGCGGAGTTTCCACATCATGCTGTTCCCCGCGGGCAGGAGGTTACATGTGGTGTTTGCCCCAACGATGTCCGGTAACGGTCCTTAAGCCAGACCTTTCCTGGCCCTTCGGTGTGTTTCCCACTGAGCATTCCTGCGGGCCGGTCCGCCGTTGTAAGACAGCGTGCGGCCAAGTTTGGGAAAGGAAACCCCCGAGCGTCTGTCTCACCTGCGCGGGAGCTCCGTGCTCCCGGCGGGAGCCGTAAGCAGCCGAGCTGAGCCCCCAGACCCACCCGAGGACGTCTGTATGTCCAAGGAAGTGTGACTAAGAGCACCTTCCTACGCAAGCGGCACACTCCGGGCCCCAAAAGTCAGTCGGAGCGCCGGGAAGGCAGCTCAGTCGCTGCCTGGGGGGCGATGTGCCGCCGGTCCTGCCCCTCCGGACCCGCATCACAGCCCGCGGCCCCAGCCAACATCGCGGCTGAGGCTCTGCCCGCCCAAGCAGGGAGAAGAGGATCTCTTCCGTACCCCCTCGCTTTTCTAGCGGCCCCCTGCCTTTGTACGTGAGCTCCTGCTCGGGCAATCGCGGGGGCGGGGGAGTGGGGGAGCCCGGGGCGGGGCGGTACGGCGCCGGGAGGGGTGCAGTGCCGGGAGGGGTGCAGTACCGGGAGGGGTGCAGTACCGGGGCGGTGCGGTACTGGAGCCGTGCGGTACCGGGACCGTGCGGTACCGGAGCGGCAGTGCGGCGGCGATGCGGCCCCGGGGCGGTGCAGTACCGGGCAGGGCCACCGGAGGTCTGCGCGCCTTTGCGTCCCCCGGCGCGCTGCGCAACGCCGCGCTGCGCGGAGAAAGCACCACACACCTCCGCCCCTCCCGCCCCCGGCCTTCTCTTAACCCCCCAGGACAGCGCACCCACCTCTCCCCGTCAGCCCCAGACCTGCGGGCGGCTCCGCTCCCCTCTGAGCGCCCAGGGCAGCCGCGGGGTTGGCGCAGGTTTGGCTGCGTGGCGGGGTGACAATCCAACAGCAAAACGTGCCTAAACCATCGGCAGGTCCGCTCGCCCGGCCCCTCTGCCCAGCAGGCACCTCCTGCAGCTGGAGCCGCACCACCGGGACATCCCCGCTCTGTTTCCCAGGGAGCTGCTTGCGGCTCGCCCGGTTTGAAGTGAATTCGTCTTCGGTCCACACCAGCACAGAGCCGTCTACCTTCAGGACAGGTAGACCTCCTTCTCTTCCCTGGCTGGCCAGGATCACGGGCAGGGTGATGCTGGGTTTATTACAATAAGGTTCGTTTTTTCCAGGGTCGCAGGTTCCTGCTTTCTGAAGACACTTGCTCTCATCCAGCTCCCGCAGCCCCAGTCCTGCACCTTCTGCCTGTGTCCCCATCACTGTTTTCCTGGCCCCTGCTGCATTAGTTGCCCTGAGTTTGTCTTTAATCAAGTTCAAACACAGTTGCGAGTCACAGGGTAGTGGGGTGAGTGTGTGTTTACACAGCAGATTTCATACTGGGAGGATGCTCTCCCACTGCCCTAGCTGGACAAACAGAACCAACGCAGCAGCTGCCTGACACGGAGGCAGCGGTTCGGCACTGGCACCGAGGACGTGGGATCACAGCGGTGGCTTGAGGGTGGCACGCACCGGCTGTGCTTCAGCCCAGTTTTATCCAGCTACAACTGCAGGAGGGCTTCTTCTCTGCCCTGGCCTCCATAGGGTACCAGGTGGTGCTCACTGCTCTGGGCTGCAATGCTGGGGGCTATCATTATACCTTTTGTGAATTTGCCCTGTGCAATGGCTACAGCAGCTTCACCATCATGAAAAAGCCACTGGAACTTTTAAACTTCACAAGCTGGTAGGACATCAGTGTTAAAGGAAATATGGCACCCCAGGATCACAGCGTCCCCCACTATGGTGTGGTGGCCCTGCTCAGAGGAGAAAGTCAAACCTTTCTTTTAATTTCAGGACAGAAGGAAAATGAAAAGGATGGATTGCTAGTTCATTTTTCAAAGCTCAAGGCAGGTACCTTTGGGGTTGGCAGCTGCCAGGGTTATTGCTTCTGGGCACTGCCAGCACCCTTTCATCCTGACCGGCACTCACATCCCAATCTTTTTCCACTCAGATGTTCTAAAGCCAAAGTGACGTACCTCTGTGACTCTTCTCACATATAACTACATCATATACATCACTCTGCTCTGTCCTGGAGCACCAGATGATGGTGGTGGACCTCCTTGTGAAGGGAGAGCAGAAAGCAGAGCTAAAGTAAGCAAGGACCTTAGGAGACTCACTGCCTGCTTTGCAAGGGGTCAAGCAAAACCTTAATATGGCTTTTTTCTTAACTGAACTTTGGAAACATGCTGCTGTGTTACATATACACAAAACACCCCCAGGTAGCCTTCAGTTCAGGTTGGGCAGAAGATAACTGAAATTCAGCCAGGCTGTGGTGGGCCATGTGCCCTGGAGGGAGGAAAGTGGGTCCATAACAGCACCGTAGGGGCAGAGGCATGGGACCTTGTCTTCGTGCACAAGGATGCAGGGCTGGGCTGGGTAAGAGGCACAAGGATGGCATTGGGAAAAGGACAGCTCCAGGAAAGGAAGAGCATTGCAAGTTTTTATAGGCATTGCAGCTTGGAAGAGCCATGAGGTATTAAATGATGGGCTTTTTCAAGTGGAAGTGGTAGAAAATGCAGGTGGCTTTCCTGAAAATGTGAACCCCACTGTCCTTGGCTTATGAAGAAGAAATGCCCTGTGCTTGTCATGTTTCCAGCAAAATTGGAGCAGCACACACAGAGAAAACCAAAGCAGGCTCCACAGCAGAATTTGGGCTGAAGCTGGGCAGATGGAAGGGTCCCAGGACCTGCACCCTGCAGTGTCCAGGCCGGAGGCATCACTGAGCAGGAAAACTGGAAATACCTGAAAAATTGCCTCCACTCCTCGCTGAAAGGCATTATGCAAGGAAAGGAAAATCCCAGCCTGGATCAAGTGCTGGAAAAACCAGTGTAAAATCAGCTCTGACATGAGCCCAACCCATACAGGGGGTGATATATATTGCCTCCCCTGAGGCAACACACACTGTGCTGCTGGAAGAGTTCGGGGCACTCGCTGGCCCCTGCAAGGAGTTACAGCACAGCCCTGCAGCCCAAGCTGCACATGCCACTGTCCTTCCCTCAGCAGAAGAACTGACTCCCAAACGGAGCCAAAAAAACCCCAACAAGTAACTCTTTCACATTTTTTGCTGCCTTATTGTTGTGGAGCTCATCTTAGGCTGGGGCTTTCATTAGTTGTATTTTCCCACCTGTGGTTGGTTTGACACCTTCTTTCCCTCTCCTTGCTACGGAATATCCTCATCAGCTCTGCTGTGATTTTCTGCCTGTTTTCCTGCTTTTACCTCCCCTGGGTCCTTTTCAAACTCTTCCCCCCCTGCCTGCTGTCAGGCTGCAGTGCCTGCCACATAGAGGGGTGTAAATAAGGTGCTGCTTTGTCCAAATCCCATCAGCCTCCTTAGAAGGTCACAAGGCTGCAGCTGTGCTGTGGAGATCCTTAGTTAAAGTCATTGCCGTTAAAAATGCCAGCAAAAGAGCTGTTGGCTGAAAGTATAGTGGTTAACCTTCTGCTCTTCTCTTCTTCCTCAGCAAAGATGGACACACATTGACAGGGTTGTTCATGATACAGCAAATTTTGCAGCCGCGTTACCCCACTGACCCAAGCAGGTAGCCAAAATTTGGGTGGTTATTTACAGCAAGAGAAGGAGCTGGCCACGGAGGCAGGTATTTTTCCAAAGCAGTGTTGCCAATTTACAAAGAAAATACAAAGCCCTGCACTGAAAACCCCAAGAAATGAGCATTTCCCACCTTGCACTACCTCTGTTACCCTCCATGTGCCTAAAGGTTCTCATGCTCTCAGCATTCCTCGGGCCACATGTGGTCCCGGTCCCTCCTTGCCAGCACCGTGCTTCCAACACAGACCATGCACAGCCTCTCCTGTGCGCTTTGCATGCATGGCTCTGTCTCCTACAGCTAACTAAAATGAAAGATTCTGGTAAAAGCTGACAGAAAAAAAAGTGAGGGTTTTTTTTTCCCTTTTTTTAAATCCAAGTTTGCAATAGTGTTAGCAGGAGACAAAACGCGTTGTCTTCCCAAGCCACCACGCTTAGTGTCAGGAAATACTGCTCCTTAAATGAAGATGGTTTAAGTCTTTACAGAACGAGATCTCGTTTGAAAGGATTCCTCATGATTGCACTGAGATGCTCTAGATAAAGTTCCAAACAAGTGTTGGATAGGTCTGAAACACTTCTTGGTTTCATATTCCTGTCATGAGAGTGGAGTTTCTGATGTAACATCTGCCATAGATGGCACTGTACATTAGAGGTACATGCAAGCTCCAAAATCCCCGCTCAGAGGAGAATGAAGCCAGCTGTGCATACATACAGTTGGGGAAACATTTGGATTTTATGCACTACCGACAAAATGCTTTCAACCAAAAAAGCTGCAGGAAGAGATTCATCTTCAGATATCTCCTGGTGAGACTTCCACAGCGCAGCCAGGCACCCTGCACTCCCCTCATGGGCAAACCCAGCCACTTCTGGCACATGATTCACCCGATCTATTTTAGAGGTCCACACCGGACAGGAAGCCCCATGGCCCTGAAGAGCCTGGATTTCCCCCTGCACAGTGCCCAGAGCAGAGGGCAGCCAGCTCGGATGCCGCGGTCCAACTGGCAGAGATCTGCATCTGCCAGCAGATCCCACCTCTGGGCCTCGGTTACCGATTCATGGAGTTTTTTACAAGTTGGAAATAATTTGTCATGTCAGGTTTTATAGTGATTTACTGTCTGTGGCACCCAGGAGGGAGCCTGCATCACCACTGTGATGGGTCACAGCATTTGGCGGGGCTGGGGAACCCGGGCTGTGTGCATGGTGCCGCTCGCAGTCACGGCTCCTGAGCCAAGGCTTTGCCAATCCTTGGCCTCGGGGGTCTGTGTGTTGGGAAAGGGGCTTGCAACCGGCTCTCACCGGGAAATAAGTGCCCCAAGAGAAGCTGCTGCTGAGCTGCTGCAGTCAGAGGGAGCGCAGTGAGCGAACCTTGGGATGTTAATTAATCCCCCTTTAGGAAGATATTTATTAGGCAAATGCCTCATATTCATATGCACATCTGCAGTCGACAGAGAGGCTTTTACTTTTTTTCCAGCCCAGCAGAGCAGGAGGGTGGGCGGCTGGTGCAGCCTGCACAGCTCAGCCTCCTCTGGGCATCCTGGGACAAGCACAGAAAAAAGCAGTTGGAAAAAAGCAGGTCTGGGTTTGGAGGTGGTTGAGAAGAGCCTTAAACCTGGACACGTTCCTTCCTCGCTCGCTGATGGGGACATTGCAGAAGACAGGGTGGGAGCCATCCCTGCCAGGCAGTCTCTTCCTGCAGGGATGAGCGGCTCTGGAATCGCTGCATTAATATAACCTGGGGCAGTTTTTGCTGTCAACCGGTTAATTGTGGAGGCTGATTGATACAGCCCCTGATGAGCAAAGGATTGTGGCTGCTTGTAGCTTTTGCCAGCAGCATCTCTCTCCTTGCCCCACAGACACTGAGCAGTGGCTTGAGCAGGTTTCCAGGGGACCTGTCTCGTGGGTGTTCCCTGCTCCCTAAGTGTAGACGCTCTGCAAGAGTATGTGCTCACCCCAAGTTGTTTGCTTCACTTGCAATCACACACATCTTGTTGCTTCAAGAGTTACAGAAAAATCTAGTAGGAAGAAAATGTTTTGTGGCATTACATTATCCCGGGGTGGGATAGAACACCTAAAATTTCAGAGAGGGAGCAGGATATGAGCTTCCCAGGAGAGGATGTGGTAGCTCTGTTTACATCTGCTGGGTGATTCCTGCAACCCGTAAAGGGGAATGACTCCCCCTGGACCGAATATGAGAGCTGCAGTTTTGGGAAGGATAAATAATGACATTTCCAAGGCTTATTGGTTTGATGTGCTAATCCAAGGCCAAGTCAGCCTAAAGCAGACCTGCTGAAGGCAAAGCATGTCTCTTAGTGAAATACTCAGACATCCTCAGCCCCCAAAGCTGCTCAATCTGCCCTAGTTATCCCAGGGTTTTTTTTCCCATCTGAACCAGTGGATCGAACACATACACAAAGCCCCTTATTTTCACTGGGCAGCAAGAGCTGCTGAGAGCACTGGCACGAAATTCAAACTCTGAACTGTCTATCTTAATTAAATTAGTTCTATCCGCGAGGTTCAGTGGTCGGTCATGGCATGTGGGAGATTTACCCTCAGGTCCTGGAGGAGCGGGAGGGAACCCGAGAGCAAAATCCTCAGTGACTTGGGATGACAACTGCGTTCTTAAAGACTGAAAGCTCCTGGCAGAGCAGTTGCCTTGCCAGCAAGCTGCTGTTAACAATATCCTTTTTATTCCAGGGGCCCAAATTTGCCGTCTGCGAACCTGACTGGCTTTTGCAATTGATTTCAGCGGGGCCCTTGATTTCCACTGACATTTGCTTTGGTCAGTCACGGCTGCCTGCTCCTTCTGCATCCCTCCTCCCCACCGCACAGCAGCCCCAGAGCCTCCCCTCCCCCCTCATTGACAGAGAAAGATGAAATCCTGGCTTTGCAATAAGAAAGGCAAAGTTTGGCATTCTGACAGAGAGGAAAGGACTCAGGAAATCTGGTCCTGTGTCTGTGTCTTCTTCGAGTTACTGCATGATGGTGCATAAATCATTGCGTTTCTCTGTGCCTCAGTTCCCTCGCAGTGGCCAAGGATGACGGTACCTCCTCACCTCAGGGGAATGCGGTATTAATTACTGCTCAGAGGATGCTCAGATGTGGCAGCATAAATAGTAAACAAGTATTTAGTGCCTTTCTAAAGATAACTCCTCAGCAAACGCTCAGGTCCACAGCCTGGGACAGGAATTGGGAGCTCCCCTGGCTGTTATGTAACTGCAGTGGGTTTGGGCTTTTTAAGGAATCGTCGTTTTTATTACTGTAGTTATTTCATAAATAAGCAATGCATCTGACTAGAAAGGATCAAACAAAAATAAATGCCTGCTTAACCCAGGCATATGGAAACGAAGTGCTATTTTAATTATATTTTAGAAACAGCAACCTCCTATCTTTGGCCCAAAGCTTTCAGAATTCAAAGGCAAACACTGCCATGATTTTTTGCGTTATTTTTTTACCCATACACAGACTCTTTGCCTTCGTGTTTGTGAATTTGTGGCTGTCAGGTATCTCCCAAATGAAGGAGTCTGAGTGATCCTTGCTGAGGCAAGACACGATGGGGGTACACGGGGATGCGGCAGGTCTCGCCTCCCCTTGCTGGGCAGATCTCCCTCCTGTGGGAGGCTCCACTCTTGAGCAGGAGCTGTGGTTGCTCTTTTGGCTAACTCATCCACCCAGCAGCAGGGCCACCATCCTACCTGCGCCGTGCCGTCTTTTATAACCTCAGGCTTTGATGGCAGGTTCAGACAGTGGCAGGCTTGGGGAGCTGGCGGCTGCTCTGGCTGCGGTGGCAGAAGATGCTCGTTTGAAACGGGAACCCTGCGGGCGCCGGAGGCTGCAGCTCACCCGGCCGTGCCGTGCGTGCCCCGGCGAGCGGGCTGGCAGTGCTGCAGCGCCTGACCCTGAGCAGGTCCCACAGACACCCGAGGAGGAGCTTCCACCGGAGACGGCTGACGCAGCGCGAGACTGTGGGGTGCTGGCACCACTCACTCCTCTGGGCGGGAATGCTGCCAAGCCCTTAACTAATCCTTCACCCTCTCCCTTACTCTTTTTAGTGGAGAAGTGTAGCTATGTAACCTAATGAAATCACCACAGTGAAATCAGGCTTTAGCGTGCGGCAAAGATCCTCTCGCTGGGCATCTTCCCGAGGACCAAAATGTGCCCCGTGAGCTCCCGGGGCAGCAAATCCCGCAGGGTGCCAGCGACACGGCTGCACTCGCTGCTGGATGGGTGCACCTCGCTGGGGATGAAACTTGTTGGGGGTGCCTGTGTGTGCCTTGTGGGAGCATCCAAGGATATAACTCAAAGGGGTGAGGGTGCAAGGGTGCCTCCTGGCAGGGGGATGCGCAGGTGCACCTTGCAGCAGGGGACAGAGGGGAAACTTCGGGGTTTTTTTTTTTTGGGGGGGGGGGGGGAAGGTATGAGTGAACCTACAGCTGAAGCTTGCAGGGGGGTGCAGCTTTTGGGAGAATGCACAGGTGAAACTTGCAGGGGAGGCACAGCAGCACCCCGCTGTGTACGGGTGTCACCTGGCAGCAGGACGCACCTCTCAGGAGGGGTAGGCCAGCGACGAGAAGGGGGATGGGGAGTGGGGCAGGGCACCTCGGCTCCCTGCCCAGCATCCCCTCGCCTCCGCCCCGTCCCTGCACCGGCCGTGCACGGCGCATGCCTCGGGCAGATGCCGGCCGGTTTCATCCGGGAGAGGCCAAAGCTTTTCGGGTCCTGCGGAGACGCCCGTTCTCCCTCCCTGCGCATCCCTCTCCCCCCGCCTTCTTCCCTCCCCTTTCCGCCCCGCGGAGGGGAGCGGAGGCGGCGGGACCGGCCGCACAGCGGCGTGGGCACGGCAGGAAAAGTTACCGCCCGGGGCGGGGGCTGGGGGGGGGTAGGAATGTGATATCCAGGGTGGGGGATTTATCTGGGGCTCGGGAGGCGCTGGGGGCAGCGCGTCTGCACCCCCTAACCCCCCGCCTCCCGCAGAATGTTCCCGCGCAGCCTGGCCGGCGGGGGGAGGGGCTCCTCCGCGCCACGCGGAGCGCCGCGCAGGGGCTGCGCAGGGACGCGCCGCCGCGGTGAATGACTCACCACGGAGCAGCCCACGCTGCAGCCCGCCGGGACGCGGTGCGGTACGAGAGACGCCGGGGCCCCCCCTTCCCCGCCCCCCTCCGCAGCTCCGCGCCCCGAAGGGTCCCGCAGCGCTCCGCGCAGCGCCGCGCACCCCCAGCGACTGTTCCAGAAAGCTGCCGGGAGTGCGGGGCTTTCGCTGTACGCACACAAACAAATAAATACATAAATCGATAACACACACATCCCCCCTACACACACCGGTGGATGCGGGCAGAGATGTGCGAGCCCCCAAAGGCAGCCGGGGCGCCACCGCCCCCCGCGCAGGGACGCGCCGTAGTAATTTGCAAGGGGCGGTGCAGGGATGGGGAGGTGGTGGTGGGGGGAGATGAGATGCGTCCCGCCCCGCCCGATCACATGGCGACCCCGCGCAACCAATGCGGGGGGCGCTAGGACCCCGGGGACCCGCGCCCCCCCCCGCCCTATAAATGCCTCTCCAAAATGCAGCGGAGCTCCTTTCTCCCGTCCGGCCCGGCCGCGCTGCTCCGCGCTCCGCGCAGCCGCTGCCTGGCGGGTCTCCGTCCCTGCTCCGCGCCCCGCTCCTTCCCCCTCCCCTTTTCCTTTTTTTTTTTTTATATATTTTTTTTTTGGATCTCCCCCCCCACCCCCTCCCCCCCATTTCTCTCCGCCGCCCCCTCCCCGCGGCCGGTTTGCATGCATTGTCTGTCTCCCAAGATGGTTTGTGAGACCAAGATTGTGGCGGAAGATCATGAATCAATCCCGGGATCAAAAAAAGACACGATCATTGTTTCCTCCTCCCAGATGTGGCCCTCTCTGGCGGGCTCCCCTTCCTCCCCCCCGCCTCCCCTCAGCTCCCCAAAAGAGGACCCCCGGCGCGACAATGTCTATATCCGCGAATTCCACCCCTCGGAGCAGGAGGTGGTGCGCCGTATATTTTACGAGGGTATCATGGAGCGGATCCCCAACACGGCGTTCAGGGGGCTGAAGCAGCAGCCCCTTACTCAGCTGCTCTACGGGCTGCTGGCGGGTGAGTATCTGCTCCCTTTTGGGGGAGGGGGTCGTGGGGTTTTGTTCCCCACCCACCCCCTCCGTGGGTCCTCACAAAATGGTCGGAGAGGCGGGAGGAGCCGGGGACCCGCCGGGCCGGGCGCTGCGGCTGGGGAACGCCGCAGCATCGCGCTGTGCGGGGCGGCCGCGGAGCCGCAGCGCTGCGGCGCGGACAGGCGGGCTGTGGGGGAAGCGGGGAAAGCGGTGTGTGTGCGGCGACGGCGGGGGGTGGAGGGGAGCCGTGCACCGCGGGGGGATGCGCGACCCTGCGCGGGTTTTAAGGGGAGGGGGGAAGGGTCGCCGCGTAAGTTGCGCGGGAGTGAGGGTACAGTCATCCTTCTAGTTGTTCCGAGGGGAAGGGGGGAGGGGGGGGCGGCTGTGCGGGGAAGGGGAGCGGTGCGCCCCTTGCACCGCGCACTGCACCGCCCCCGCGCAGCCCGGCGCGAAGCGGGGCGGGGGAGCCGCCGCGTGCCGGCGTTGCCTGGAGACAGCCAGGGCCGCCAGCGGAGCCCCCCCCGGGATGGGGAGGGGGTAACCCCTGCAGCGGGGCCGTGCCGGCGGGGGCGGGGCGGAAGGGGGGCTCACCCCCCAGAGATACATGCCCAAAATAGTGCCCGCAAGGTGCCCCGCGCCCCCTCCCCCCGGTGCAAATAACCGCGCGGAAGCGGGGTCACAGCATTAGCGATGTGTGCCCTCTGCCCTGGGCCAGCCTTGCGCTGGGCTCTCCTGCCCTTGGTGGTTGCAGGCAGGTTGCACCCTCATTACCCAGCCGTGGGGAGGACGGGGCCCTGTGCTGAAGGAGGCAGTTGGGGTGTCTCAGCCGGTGGCTCTGGGAGGCAGGGGCCATGCCGGGAGGAGCCGCCGTCTCGGGGGCATCCGCAGAAGCCCCCCAGGTCTTCGGCATCATCCCGGCATCGAGGCGGGCAGGGTGTCTTCCCGCGATGGAGCTAGCAGTGCCGCAGTGACAAACGCAGGGCTGCGGAGCGGCGTGCCTGCAGCGGGCCTTTTCCACCCCGGCCATCTTTCTGCCTTGCCGGGGAAAGCACAGCAGGGCCTGGGGTGTACCTGGCCCCCGGCGTCCCCACCAGTCTCTCTCCAGGTGGTTGGTGTGACCTGTTGTGGCATGGCAGCATCCCCCAGGCTGGCTCGGGCCAGGCACCCCATAAACTTCTCTGGAGTTACCTCAGCTTAACATGATACTTAAAATGCTAATCCCGAGAGCCTGAATTGTCTGTGTACTGCAGATGTGCATTTTTGCCTGTGCTTGGGTTGGTTTGCTGTTTTGTTTGTTTTGGTTTTGTTTTTTAATAATGAGTTTGTATTCCGAAATCAACACTAAATTCTCTTTTCTGACAGGTATCGTTTATTTCTCTTCCTTATCTCCATAGTAATATGCTTTGTTGTGACCAAGTCCTTCCTGCTGACCTGCTGTTTGCCCATCTTTCTGATGGGTATGAGGTACTACTTCAGTAGAAAAGTTATCCTCCACTATCTCGATTGTGCGCTGCATACGGACATGTCCGATATTGAGCAATATTACATGAAACCACCAGGTGAGTATGAATTCCCAGGAGGGAGCCTTCCCCCAGCCCTGCTCCGGGAACATGGCTGCTCCCTGCTGCTGGCGCCTTTTCCTCCTGTCAGCAGCACTGAGCAAGCTCAAAAGTCACCAGAATGCAGCTTTTTAGCCAGAGTGGGCATGAAGCCACCTCTGGTTTTTGTTTTGGTTGAGGTTTTGGTTGGGTTTTCACCCCTCAAGATGTCTAGTTGTCCAAGGCAGTCTCTGTCCACCCCCAGGTCTTGCAGCTGGTCCGGGATGTGGGTTTTTGGGGGCAGTGAGAGAGGATAATGCAGGTTATTTACTGCTGGCTAGGTCCGCCCCACCCTGTGTTTCTTGAGCTTGGTATTTCTTTGCCCCTTGCTCTTGGTGCTAACTCTGAGAGCAGGAGGAAGGGGGAGATGAAAGGCCTTTATGCCCAAATGCATAGAGGAACTAGGTTTAGTTATCATGCCCATTTTCCTATATTATTTGAGAAGAGCTTTCCATAATGCAAGTGTTTTGGAAGAGGCACAGATCAGGTATGTAAAGGGATGCTGCCTCAGTTTGACATATGTTCAGCCCATTCGTTACATAGGTGCATATAATTAAAAATATAGTATCTAATGATAAGATTTGTTTCTTAAACTGTAAAATGTCTCTTATGTGATTATATATAAAAAATAATAGTCCGTTTAGACCTTGTCAAGTGATGTTTCCCTTATTGTAGGCATACATCCATGTAAAGACCCAGAGTGAGGGGATGTCTGGGCAGTCACTGGGGTTTGAGGTTTGCTTTTGGTGGTCGCACAGTAGTGGTGCGCTGAGTGAGCAAGGCAATGCCAGTATCCCACCTTAATTCCATCTTCTTGCAGTACTTACCCCGTTGCTTTTCCGTGCGACCGTGTTTTTGCTGTATCATTGCTGGTCCCCAGGTGTGACCTGGGTGCTTTGAGAGGACTCCTAGGACATACTATAGCCACAAACTCTCCTTCACTTCTAATGTGCACTATTATGTGATGCTCCTCTAATAAAAATCCCCAGGTACCTTGGATGTGCTTGCTTTAGATTTCGTCTCCCGTGACGGTGCGTAGCTGGTACAGGTCTGGTCCTGTCCCGTCCAGCATGTGGGCTGCCTTATGTTTACAGAGCTTGTTTTTGTAAAAATCAAGCGCCGTGTGACTTGTGTGAAAAAAGCTCCATCTTCCCAAAATGTGGTGTTGCAAACCAGAAGGGCTCATAGCAGGGCACCTCCGAACCTCTGCGGCGAGGTTCAGCAGTGCCTTGTGCTGGAGAGAGCAGCAGGGTGAGAACATGTAGTGTGGAGTTAACAGGCGTCGGAGGTCCCATCACTCATTAACAGCTGGGACTTGCCTGGCCGCAGGTCGGGGCATGGATCAAAGTGCCTGTGTTTCGAACCCTCGCACGCATCCACAATAAAGGAAGAGGACTCAAATGCCCTCCATTTGTTTAGGGTCAGTAGCGTAGACGGTTCAGCTGTGTTGCCAACATGCCTTGGAAACGTCAGTGTTGCTTTTGTTTGGTACCTAAAAGGGCTGATTTCAATTTTAGAGCAAGTGTGTGGGCTTCAATTTTTGACAGAATTTAATCAAGTCTAATTCTGCCGTGCTGTAAAAAGCACATTTATAGGAACACTGGTGCTTGTGGAAGGATCTTGATGATAGTGGTATTAAGCAGGTTGGCTGGAGCTGTAACTTGGTAAAGACCAAAGAGGCTCTGGGGACCAGGGAGAAGGGTGTCCGTGGGTCAGGACTGGCACCACCAGTGATGTCTGTTCACTTACCCGGTGCTACTGGGTGTAGCTGTGTGCAAGGCATGAATCCAGTGTTCTGCTTCTGTTCCCCTGCCCTCCCCCAAATACAGTTGCTGGATTTCTTCCCTGTGAGGTAGCAGTATAAATACAGTCATCTTGGAAAAGCCTGGAGATGCGTGTGCTTCGGCTGCAGTCTGCAGAGCTGCCTTGTCTGCCTTAACGTATGGAGAACCACAGCGATGGGCCGTGTCGGCACTGCCCAGCCCACCCCGAGGATGGAGAAATGACAGTGCAACAACTTCCCACCCCACACTGGTCTTGTATTCTGCTAGCTTGCAAGTCATGGGGCAGGAGGAAATGGTTGCAGTGGGAATGAGAAGGGCTTGTTCTCCTGCCTAGTGCTCCAGCCCAGATGCTAGTGAAAGCTTTGGCAGTCAGGTGTTAGGGAAGAAACAGTCGCAGTGAGGTAATGGGGCATGGGAAGAGGGGCCCAGGGAGGCTGGAGGTGGTCAGAGCTCAGCTAGACAACCTAAAAAACCCAACACGTTGTAAGGGCAGGTTGGCCAGGCTTTAGCTGGGAGCATGACCAGGCAACTGCCCGCTCCTCCTTTGGAGACATCTTGTTTACCTGCTTGAATACTTTTTATTTTTCCCAATGTGTAAAATAGGGGAAGGGAGGATTTCTGCTTTGGGTTTGCACACTGGCGTTTCTTAGGGGGACGAACACAAAGGTAGAGCTGGGATGGGGTCTTCAGGTCTCAGATCATGACATGGGTCATGGCTTTGTTGAGGTTTTGCTCATGATATGTGTGGTACCTGGGCATGAAAACCAGTTTTTTGCGGTGGGCTCCTTGGGGTGCCCTGGGGTTGGGGTACAGAACATCTGCAGCAAATAGCCTCTGGTAGGGCAGGCGCCTGCAGCATGGGAACACTGCTACTGTGTCAGTCTCGGGAGCTCTGCCAAAGCATCTGCAAAAACTGTGGTCAGTTTTAAAACCCAGCCAGAAGGACCCAGTCTGCAGCGGGATGTTGTAAGCACCCAGCTTAATGATTAGCATTGAACAATGCCAGGAGATCCATCGAATTAGGGGTTTTCTTCTGCCGTCTTTCTGAACTGCTCGCCTCCAAGTTAGTTATTGTTTTACATTTCCTCTGCTGCTTTTTGTATGAACTGAAAAATAGGTGCTGACAGGGATTTTGCACAAGTAGCCTAGCCAAAATTTAAATCTCTTGTTTTCTCTTGCCCTCCTACACCTATGGCGAGGATCTGGCAGAGCATTTGGGCCAGCACTTTGAGCTCATGCGCAGCAAGGTGACTTGAAATTCCTGTTGATTTGAAAGGAATTATTTGTGTTGAGTCCTGTGTTGGGGTCTTAAGACAGAAAGAAGGTTGAATGGTTCCAGCACCTTCCTGAGCTCATTATAAACCTGTACTTTTCATTTTAAAATAGCACTTACTGAAATTTCCTTTTTTTTTCCTTTTTTTTTCTTTGTAGGCTGTGAAAAAAGGCACTGGGGTGGTGGAAAAGAAAGGAGTTGGATGGTGGGCTCAATTGTCAACCAGAGTAACTTGGGGTCTAGTAAACAGGGGGGAAAAAAAAAGAAAGAAAATAAAAAGAAGGAATTAATTTTAAATAAAGCCCTTCCTCTTGCATTTCTCTATGCAAATAGGAGCAGCACAGCTGGAGCTTCTTTTATGGTCTGATGATTTTGACGACTAATGAATTTTACAGTGTCTATTCAAGCTGCTGCCCCAGTCGGTTGTGCTCTGTATCTTTCGCGGTGGTTGGCGTGTTGGATCCTTGCGAGGTGGAGGTCTCTGCTGGGAGAGCTGGTGGGAGCCAGGACTCCTCATCTCCGATGCAAAGCCGCCGCTTCCCGAAGCAAGCGGAGCTGGGGCTTTGGCTGATGAGCTTGCGCGTCTTTCTGCGGTGGTTTGAAGTGTTACCTCCTGCTGCTGGCTGTGCTGGTCTGCGGAGGGGCATGCCTGTGTGTTGTGGTGGTGCAAAGGCCTTGTGGTGGGGGGGGCTGACTTCTGCCAGTGGCTTTGGGCACTGTTAGTGAGCTGGGTGGCCACCTCGCAGTGCCCAGTGCCCCGAGATGGACCGGCAGCATGGATAGGCAGTGTGGTGAGCTGCGGCTGCAGGACCTGGCGGAGCCTTGAGGGCATCTGCCTGGCATAATGCACCAGATGGAGTGACATGGTCAGTGCAGGGGGTGTCGGGTCACATTAAACATGCCACATCGAGAGCTGTGGGTTTTGGTGGTGGCTGCAGCTCTGGGTGCCCCATGCTGTGAGGGGATGTGCACCTCTGTTCTCCTGCCTGTGTTGTCCAGGGGTGAGCAGAGCCTCTCTGTCTCATTGTCTCCTGTCCTCTGGTATGTGAAGGGGCAGATGAAGAACCTACACTGATATCCCAACTTCCCATGGGGGACAGGGAAGGACTGCTCCCTAAGAAAGAGGGACCACAGGGGGGTGGCTCATTAGGGTTCAATTCCTGGCTCTCTTGGGGGACACATTCCTCAGTTGAGCCCAAAGGGGATGTCCTGCCCTTGGCAGAGGTTTTGGGATCATGTCCTTCTGCTAGGAGGACACCAGTTGTCTTGTGAGGAGGTGAGATCCTGTTTGCTGCTGGTTGCTTTTGAGGAGTGGCATGTTTGTCTGGGCAAGGAGCAAGTATTGTAGTTGCGCTCCTGGATCCTGCCTGTTTGAGGTGGGTTTGATGCCTCAGGGACAGAGCTGATACAGAGGAGTTGAACCCAGGGGTATGCAAGGAGGTGAGCAGCTGGATGTGAAATTGTGTGGTTCCTGCTAACGCTGGGGATGGGGGGATGGCCCACAGGTGGTGGGATGAGTGAGTACTGGGGTGCTGGCACCAGTGTGGGGGTCTGCAGGTAACAATACAGGGGCTGCCTTGGGAGGAAATCCTCATCTGCGGTTGCTCCCCATGGCCAAGCCCTTTGCAAGCCAGGCAGGGGTGGGCTCTCCCCACCACAGAGCCCCCCAGGCTGAGGGCTGAGGAGCCCAGTTCTTCCACATTCTGGGTAGTGCTCATTCTGTGGTAGATAAGCAGAGTGGGACTGCCTGCTGATAACATTGTTTGGAAAGAATAGAGCAGCTCTTGCTTAGTTACCTGAGCAGGGAGAGGGCTTAGGGCTGCCACTTCCCAGTGGAGGAATGTGTTTTTGGAGAGCCCTGCCCTGCTCCCAGTGCCCGAGAAGCAGCTGGAATCTAAAGCATCCCTATCCTCAGCATTTGCTGGCTCATGTGTCTTCCAAACCCCTGAGCTAGCTTGTTGTGTACCCGGATTTCCACACGTGCCTCTCTTCATGCACCACACAGGGCCTCAAGGAGTCAGCGTGGGGCTTGGAGCTGGAAAACCTGGGGGAGAGCTGTATCCTTATCTCCGCTGTGGTGTTTCCCAGCTCTGCTCCCCACTGCTGCTGGGAACTGAGGTCAGGTCTTGTCAGGCGGTGGAGGGTCTGTCCTGGGAGCATTTCACGTGCTGGCATCTGACTGTAATTCAGTGCGGGTGCTTCAAGAGATGGGATCCCCATATCAGAGAGATCCTACAGGATTAGAGTTAGAGAGCTTTAATATGTTTTACAGCAGGAAGTATTGCATCTGAAAGGATTTCCAAGGCTGGCCTCCTGTGAGGAGGGTGGCCAGGGATGCTGCTGCACAGTAATTCCACTGTTGCATTGGGGTTTCTACAGGGTAGTGGCACTGGAGCTGTCTGGTTTGATGCTTCTCATTTCCAGTGTAAAGTTTGTTGGGAAGAAATAGGAAAACAATTTCATGTTTCCAAGCGTTAGGGATGCGCTTTGTGTTTTTTCTCCCCCTCTACTCTGCCCTGGTGAGACTGCACCTGTATATTTTGTCCAGTTCTGGGCCCTTCAGCTCGAGAAGGACGGGGAACTCCTTGAAAGAGCCTGGCGCAGGGCCACCAAGATGGTTGAGTGGAACACCTTCCTTATGAGGACAGGCTGAGGGAGCTGGGCCTCTTTAGCTTGGATGAGACTGAGGGGGTGACCTTATTGACGTTTATAAATATGTAAAGGGTGAGAGTCAGGAGGATGGAACCAGGCTCTGCTCAGTGATGGCCAGCAACAGGACAAGGGGCAGTGGGTGCAAACTGGAGCACAGGAAGTTCCATGTGAATATAGGAGGAACTTTTTCACTGTGAGCGTGGCAGAGCCCTGGGACAGACTGCTCAGAGAGGTTGTGAAGTCTCCTTCTCTGGAGACATTCAAAACCTGCCTGGATGCATTCCTGCGTGGTTTAGTCTAGGTCATTCTGCTCTGGCAGCAGCGTTGGACTAGATGTTCTTTCGAGGCACCTTCCAACTCTTAATGTTCTGTGATTCAGCATTAGTAATGGACTGGAATATTTTTTTTATTTATTACCTGAATCATGCAAAATAATGTTAAGTTGCCTGTCCTGAAGCTCAGCCCTCCTGATATGGCTTGCACTCCATCATGCATGGTGGCCTCTTCTCACCGTGGAGAAGCCTTGGCCTTTGCATCTGCAGACAGCCCCATCCCACAGACACTTGGCATGGGCACAGTGTGCAAGGCATGGTGCTGCTGGGGCCAGCACCAGCGCTGCATCGGTGCTCCCAACCTCCACCCTTTGCTCCCAGAGCTGTGTCGTCCCCTTTCCCTGCTCCCAGCAGCAAGGGCGAGCTGAGAGCTGCTCTGCAGCCCCAGCCCAATCCTGCAGCCCTGCTGATAAGTGCTGAGTGTGTTTCAGGTAGCACTGTACACTAGACCCACACTGCACTGAGCCACGAGGGTCAGCTCTGCTGAAGTCACTGTGGGGGCCTGCAACATCTGTGTGCCCAGCAAAAATCTGTATTAGTCTGAGTTTTCTTCCACTTTTTGGAGGTTCAGATAGTGCAGAGTGGAGGAGTGGTGCTGTCAGCCACATGGGAAACCTGAAATTACCTGCTGAGCGGAGCAGCCTGTGGATTTAGGGCCATGCTGTGCACACAAATGGGATGAACATGTTCATGGACAAGTGACTGCAGCCTCTTCCCCTCCCCATTTCTTCATCCCTGCAGCAGGAAGATGAGCACAAACCCATTTCTTGATGTGAGTGTCCATAAGACAAAAATAGCTCTCACTTCACAGTCACAAGGTAAAGGACCCGTGTCCGATTTAGATGAAAATAGATTTTATAGTAAATTTTTCAGTTACATAACCTGATTTTTTGGGTTTTTTACCCCTCTGTGCATTCAAAAACTCTCTCTAAAGGTAGTTCCTAATTGATGTGACTGTCAGTTAATGCAGCAGGATTTAAGTTGTGGCCGTGACTGGGTGGATACGGTGCTTCTGAATGTAAACTCTGCCTGCAGCTATTTAAAAACCCCGGTATGTGCAAGTGCTGTTCATTAATCTTCAATATAAGGAGTAATAAGTTGTGTAAATTGAACATCAGTGGTTTTTTAGGCACAGTTAACTTCCTGAGACTGTCAAATACAAGCCCTGCTGGGACTTGTGAACATGGAGAGGGGCAGGAGCAGCAGGCATTCTGAGGTTTTACCTGGCTTTGAGTAACCTTTTTGAACATGTTCCTTGGTGTTGGATGTTTTCTGGCATGGCTGTACACAATTGCTCACAGCTGTCTTAGGGAATAAATCTAAAAAGGGCTGCAGAATTTTCTCCGCAAGTTTAAATGCCGATTATTTACTCTTATAAGGGGTTTTCAGTGGCTGTTCTTCTTTCTCTTGTATTCTTAGGAACAGGCAAGATTTAAAGCAATTACCCAAATGTCTGTTTCAGGTTAAGATTTTCATAATAGCCTAAGTAAACTTAGTTCTTCATGTCAGGTATCAAACGGGTGGTGAGCTTTAAAAGCACAAAGCTTTGAGTGCTCTTGATGCTGAATTTTGGATGCAGGCATGTGAACTGAAAAAAAATCTTATTCCCAGGCACATCATTTTATTGTATTTGGTATTATATTTAGCCTCTTAGGATTGTTCAAGGAGTGTCTGTGGTCACTTTGGTTCTTTCCCAGTGTACACGAGCAGGGGCTCTGGTATTTTAGGAGTTACCCATCAGCATTGGTCTCTACCTCATCTCCTCAAAATATGTAGAGAAATCAGTTTGTAACATAAGAGCTGAAACACATGACCTGATTGATTTTCAAGAAAATAGTCTATTCAAAGTATCTCTGTTACAAATAGTCGCGGGTTCTATGCTGCTCCCTTCCAGGCTGATGCAGCAAGAGAGACTTCGCAGGGTGTGTTGCTGGTATCTGGTTCTGCGAGGAGCCGAGGGATGTACCGGCCTTTGTTGTTGCTTTCTGCATCAGTGAAACAGGGAGCTTCAAAGCCTCTTTTTAGATTATTTCTTTTTCCCTTTTATTTTCATTCTTTCCCCGTCGAAAGCTGAGGAATGGGCTATTTTCTTCCTGACAGGTAGCTGATGAAAGGAGCCTGAAAGGGAATCCAAAGATAGCGACGTGTCTTACCTGCTTTCTACTCGCAAATCTGTGAGGGTGAGGGAGCCCTGGGACAGGCTGCCCAGGGGGTGTGGAGTCTCCATCTCTAGAAGAATTCAAGACCCATCTGGACGCCAACCTGTGCAATAGGACTTAGGGAGCTGCTTTGGCAGGGGGGTTGGACCCGATGATCTCTTGAGGTCCCTTCCAACCCCTAAGATTCTATGATTCTATGATATATATATATATTTTTTTTTAATTTTTTTTCTGCTAATGGCCAAGTGGGATCACCAGGAAGCCTCATGCCTTATATTAGAGTGCACCAAAAATTAGTTCACGGTGGTCTGGTCAGAGCCAGGTACAAGCCATGGTATCTGTTACAGATGGCTTTGAGCCAGTCTTTTAAGTCATCTATTGACCCGTTGGACCCTGGCAATCAATTAACTGTTTATGAAAGCATATACGGTATCATTTATTGTCTTCTGTAACTGTTTGCTGGGTGTTTCTTTCAAGTGTTGGAAATGTCATCCTAAAATTCAGACTGGGGGCTCCGAACTGGGGGTTCTGCTTTGAAATGGCCTTCTGTGAGGGAAGGGAGGCTTTTCAAAAGAGGTGACAGGAAATGTGGATTACAGGTGTAAAGTTGGATTTGCAACAGTATAAATGCTAATAGAAAAATGCAACCCATTAGTCACACGTTAGCCTGTGCTACTTGAAGAGATAACTTGCAAGTAATATTTAGCACTTAAAATTCATCTGCTGATTCTAGGATTTATCTGAGTGGCAAACCTGAAAACCAGAGGTTTTATGAGAAAATGATTTTTCAGTTCAGGAACTGGAAAATAAAAAGGAAGGTAGTTTTGATCCAAATTAAGCTGATTTGCTATTCCCTTTCTGTTCTTTCACTATGAAAAACAACAACAAAATCTTGTTGGTTCTGTTACAGGCTTCCTTAAGAAGCAAAGGTCAGACCCAAGTATATATTTTTAAAAATGCTGATTCTGGTGGAGCTGTGGTATACTTAATGCCTGTTACGTCCTAGGCAGGTGTCTCTGTCCTTTGCATAGTGCTGTCAAATAAATCTTTGCTGAGCCACCGCCGGGATCACCTGGACCCTGTGCCCTGTTGAAACGAGATATTTGGGCATTTTATACTGGTGCAGTAGTAGAAGAGGTGGGATTGAGGGAGACCATCTCCAAAGTCCCAGCAGCCAGGACATCCACTGCAATCCCAGGGAAGACAGAGCTGCATGCAGGTGTCCCAGCCAGCAAAGAGCTGTGAGCAGGATCAGTGCCAGCCTGGTTTTCATCTGAGGTTTCTTTCCCAGCTGAAGATCTTTAGTGAATTCAGAACAAATGTGTAAATAGTTTCAAACTGACAAAACCTGCATTTTTAAGTAAGCTACTTGCCTAGATTTATCCTCGATCACCAGTAATTGCTATACAAGCTGCTCCTCCCACTCTCTCTTGCCAATGTGCTTGAGTCCTGGCTTGGAAACCGGCATCGGAGGTGCAAGTTTATTTGCTTTTTACAGTTATAGCTCTTGGTCTCTGTGTTAATGCTGCTGATTGAAATGGGGGGTGATGGGCCAGATGTCCAGCCATGAATGGCTCCTCAGTGCACCTTGCACACAGCACTCGTTTCAATGGTTATCAGTTAATAACATCTACTATCGGGAACCAACAGTGGCGGCTTGGGCTTTTCCCCCCCTTTTTTCCTTCCCCTGCCACAGCAGTTCAGTATCCCCCTTTTCCAGTCTTGTGTCAAACTGCAGTATTTGCTTTGTTTTTACCCTTTGAATTCTGCTTGGCTGTCTTGTCCATCCCCGTGTTGAATTCTCTGGTGGGTTAGTCTGGTCTGGTTCTTGCTTTATTCTTCACTCCTGGTGTTTCCCAAGAGTGATGGTCCCACAGTTGCCATCCCTCTTTGCAGCTCTCTGATCTTCCCCTTCTTCCCATTACGCTTTTAAATTGATATCCCTGTGCTTAATTTCATTCTATAGGTGCTTTCTTCTCTTTCTTAGTTTGTTGTTCAGATATCTTGCACAGTGAGAGCAAGAATTTATTTTTGTTGGTAGAATCTCAGAATAACAAAGATGAGAAAACAAATAGAAGTCAGCGGCACGAGGATATTGTGTCTGCTGAGCTGGAAACAGGGTGCGTCAGTGCACAAACCCACGTGTTGGTGATGGTGGGGGGAGAGCATTTTGCCTAAAGGCCCTGCCAACAACAGGATTTCTTACACCTCCTTTGGCACAGCTGACCAGCATCTCTCCCAGATGTACCCAGGCACAACATATTGATCTTTTCCGCTATGAAATTTTTCCTGTGAAGCCCGTTCTTCCCACTTTAATGGGATATATAGAATCATTCTTGCATTCAGAGTACAGGGAAAAAAAAAAATCAAAATTGCTGAGATTGGAGCTTTTTGTTCTTTTTTTGGAGGTGCCAAATCTGTTCATCATCCCTGGAACTAGATAACAGCATCAGAAACACTGTATAACACTTCTAGTGGGAATCCAGGGAAGACCTAAATCCGTAGCCTTTCAATTTCAAGTAATGTTAAACAGTAGAACTGCAAAGAGAAGCCTTTGAAAATAGCCTGGGTTGGAGCACCTGCCATTTGTGAGCACTAAGCAATTTTGTGTGATGCTTAGTTAGAGACAGAGCAGTAAAAGCACGACAGATACTCTGCTTAACAGCAGTGAGCATCTTGCTAAAGTCCTCGTTACTGGGATTACATCGTTAGTGATGGGATTTCTTAAAAAAGAGTGAAATCCAGCGGGGCTGGGGGGCAACGTTACTGTACGAAAGGAATGCTAATGAGAGTGTTTTAAAACATATCCAAGCTGCTTAAAATGAGTATTTGTAAAACACCTTTTCAAGCTTTTGCTGCCTGTAAAGTCAATTAGATTCACTGAATGGCTATGAAAATACATGGTTAGTGTAACTTCAGAACCTGCACATGTTCAGAGGGTAACATCAAGCTGCACCTCTTGGGCAGAGATTTTCATTTGGGAATAAGCCACCATCAGTTTTTATGGGGCTTTTTTTTTTGAGCCATCAGTAGTCTGAAAAGCATCAAAGCATCTGCAAGGATTCTTGAGAAGTGGGAGCGTTTTTCATGGATAACTCAAACAGCTAAAGAGGATTTCAGTGAAATTTTTAGAAAAACATCATTAAAAATAAAATCCCCCTTCACAGAGGCTGAACTCTGGGACAGTTTGGCATAAAGATTCAGAGGAGCATTTGCTTTTTAACTTCTATCTTGTGCTTCAATCCCTTGTCACTTGGGAGTTCAGCATGTACATAGGTACAGGCACACTTTTGACCTTCACAGGAAACTTGTGACATCATTGGGAAACGCAGTGATGGAGTAAGCCTGCCTCGAGTGTGCTACATGTGCCTGCAAGATGAATTTATGATGTCTTAGGGAAAACCAGTGTGTTGGAAGGAATTGTTGCAGCTGTGAACCTGCTCTGTGTTATCTGTTCTGCTGTGTCTTGACATCAGGTATGGGGGTTTAGTGTTGTTTAGTGTTGCCTGTGTGGTTGGGAAAGTCCACCCAATCCTCAAAATATGGCATTGCTACCCAGGTGTGTGTGGCTGTGTGCCTCCCCTGGCTGTGGTTGCTGTAGGTGCTGTTCACGTTGATAAATAATCCTTTTTCTGCTGGCACTCAGTAAACAAGTGTGCTGCTGGCTGATGGCACAGGGTGTAACACGCTGTGGGAGATGTGCCCTATTTCCTACTCACTCCCTTGATTTGTTTTGCAAATCTCTTTCAAATCCCTGGCTCTTGTGACTAGAATTGAGGCTGGGGCTTCAAAGAACCCCACTCATGTGGGTGTAGGATGCAAGGTGTTGATTGATGGTCATCACAGGAGATCTGGGAATAATTGGAGGATTAGGTTTGTGAAGGGGCTTTTTGGCCAGGCTGGTCTGGCATGGTAGTCTGAACATGTGGCAAAGAGTTTTGTTTTGGTTGGGTTTTTTTTAATAATTTCAGAGATGTAGATTTATACATGTAGTTTTTATTTTCTGGTAACGCATCATCTGCGACAGGTCCATTGTCTGTCCCCAGCCTGACAGATGTTCATGTATTTATGGATGTAGAATTTTCTTACTCTGCCACATTAAATAAATGTGCTGGTTTCAGCCTGGAGTAGTGGAGTTCACTAGAATTACACCCAACATGCAGTGATCTTGATGTACTGAAGACGATCATTGAAATACATTGTTTTTAGCAATGCTGAGGTGTGTTTCCACACCGTGGCAGTGCTCTGGCTTCACACCAGGCCTTGCTGCTGGCTTCCTGAGAGCTAAAAATGGAGGCGGCATGTGGTGCTGGAGGCTTACTGCTTGGGAGGCCTTGGTGGTGTCTGCAGTGTGGGGGGTGGAAGGAGCCAGAACTGAGGCTTTGTAGAGGAATTCTGCTTTTGTTCCTTAGGTGACAGAAGGAACTGAAGTCTTGACCCCGTGTCCATCCTTCTTGCTGTGCAGGGCCCCAGCAGTGGGTGGAGGGAAGTTGGCCTACATGGGTGGGATACGCCGGAGCAACCTTACACTTGGTCTTAGTTTGGCTGAGTTAGGTAGAAATATAACAGCCTTCCAGGGATTAAATGTTTACAGTAAATCTAGAAAAGTAAGAGGGCTGCAGGCCAGAAAGGTGTTAATTACATTGGGAGCCTGTGGTGGGATGGCTGTGGGAAGGTAGTACCTGAAGGGCAGTAGGTTGCCTTCACAGGCTGCTCTGGCTGGAAAAAAAGCCTGTGTTTATTTTCCAGGAGACAGCATCCATTACAGTAGTGTCCCCAGGAGTCCTGGCTTACATGACAGCCTGGTTGCCTCAGAAGGGCTGAGGCAAACACCATCTCAGGAAGGGCTCAGCATCTCCTGCAGACAGGCTTTACAAGCAGAGCAGGGTGGGAGTGCAGTGGTACCCCTGTCTGCTGTTTCTACCTGACTGCTGGAGTTGCCACACTCCATGTCAATCAGTTGAGGGTTGGGTTGGAGGTGTGGGAAGATGCAGTGGGTCAGGTTTGGCTGCACAGCAGCACAGCAAAACACCTCAGGGTCTGTATATTGTGGTGGAATGAGTGCCAATTTCCCTGCTCTTCCAGGAGAGGATAACTTGGTTGGTATAGTGTAGAGAGGTGTCATTGCTAGAGGAAGACTTGCAGTGTTTGAAATGTGATAGTGTTAAAAGCTCTTAGAGAACACTTGGAAGCTTTGTCCAGTCTATTGTGATGGATTTTGGGGGCTCATCACAGCACAGCAGATGGTGACAGTTCACGTGTTGTGATATGGGGTGGGTTGGTCCCAGCTGATAACTGCTGTCTTTGTTGGAGGCCTTAGCTCTGGGAAGGGGGTGCATGCAGCACCATTTCAAGCTGCTGTGCTAGGAAGAGTGAGAAATATTTATCACTTGCAGTAGGCTCAAAGAGATCAAGCCATGTACTGGCTTGACTTCAGCCTGTGCCCCAAACCTTTTCTTTTTTTACCAATGTCTTCCTCTGTGTTGAGTGACACTTTCTTCACTCCAGTTTCAGCCAGAATAGAACTCCTTACGACTTGCCATCTCACTCCTGTAGGTTATTAATACAGTGGAAACTTAGAGGTTGGGGAGGATTTGATTCATCGTGTTCACAAAAAGGAAGGATTTCTGTGAAACTCAAGTCATCTGCAGAAGGAAAGCTTTTGAGTGCAGCAGAGCTGTATCTATCATTTCTTTTAGGAGAGTATTGTGATAGCTTCTCTCTGCCATGCAGCGTTCAGCAAAATGCAGTTTGTGTCTGTCAAATCCTGGTATGTCCCTGGAAGGAAAGCAGAAGAGCTGCCCTGGGTCTGAGGCTTTTCTGGGCAATGTTTCTGTACCATAAATGTAGCTGGTTGCACCATAAACATTGCTAACAGCTTCTCATTGCCATGGTGGTAGGGAGGTCCTTGTTCAGGGGCTTTTGAGGGCAGCAGGATCATGCTACAGAGAGAAGAGCCCCACGTCCAGGACCACAGAAACATGCCATACAGCATGTTTTGGCTGAATACATGCATCCTTTCTATGACTTAACACCAAATGATTCCAAACCGAGCCCCTGACCTTTCCTACTGTGTCTCTGCCTCGCAGATATAGATTTGGGGGTGTTTGCACAACCAGTCAGCATCTGCACCAGCACGTGGGCAGCCCCATCCTGGGCACTGGGATTATATGCTGTAAAATGCAGTTGATTACCTGCTGGGGTGACCTATGCCAGTGGGGTGAACTGCGTGAACTGGATGCTGGGGTGAAACCTGCCATTGGCCATGGCATGGCCTTCCTTGATGCCACTGACAGTAGAGGGCAAAGTAACGCTGTTTTGGGGTGGTTGAGTGGATTTTTTGTGTTTTGGGGTGGGTTTTGTCTGTCAAGTTTTATTTATGCATGTAGTTCTAGTCCCTCTCTTTTCACTTTGGTAGGTGACCTGGCTGTAAGGTAGGGGAGACCCCTCTCAGCCTTGTTTTTTGACTCTGATTTAAAGAGCTTGCACACATAGATGAGTTATTCTATCCTGTAGCATCATTGTGCTTTACCTTAAGTCTGAACCTACATCTTGGATGCAGTTTGTCTTGTCTGCCTTGTTACTGGCTAAAAGTAGTTGTTTTGCTGTGGTCATTTGCAGAAAAGGGGCTCATCCAGTTAGGTGACTCACCTTAAAGTTTGCTGACCTCTGTTAGAGCGGCATAAAACTCCTTGTAAGTCTTTGTAGAGCTCAGAATTGCATTTATTATTTAACCTTAAGCAAATGTAACGCTTGGATCTCTTTGCTGTGAAACATTTGGTGCAATACCTGTGTAGATATGGGCACTGGTGTTGAACTAAAGGGAGTCTTGGCTAAATTTAGGCCAGACAAGTAGAGATGGATGGTTAAAATAAGATCGATTCTATCCATTTTCCTCATGACTTATAGCTCAGCCAACTGCTAGGCTAAAACAAGTCATTTGCTGATTATTGCTCAGTGCCTTTTTACAGTAATGCATATAAAGTTCAAATAATGAACTCTAAGACATCCAGTAAGTATGGATTTTCCTTCCCCCCCCCTCCCCACCTCCCCCCCCCCAGTGTTTGGAAGTGGAAAGTGCTATAATGTGAGTTCAGTACCTTTTGAAAACAATAAAGCCATATAGTGAAAGACTGTTGTAGAAGATGGAAACGGAGCCTTAACAATGTACTTCTAAGGAGCTGTCTTAAAATACCAACACATTTACTTTGCGAACTGATTTAATTAATTAGGAGGTGGAGCTAATTGCAGTGTCAGTCTTCTGGAGCAGTTGCTGGGAGGGTGCTGGCTAGCAAAGCTGGCAGAAGGGCTCCACTTCTTTTTTTCCTTTAAACTTTCAACTAAACACCAGTTTAGATTGACTTAAGGTCTGACTCTGCAGTTGATAGGCTTAGTACGGATTTCAGATGTATAGAGAACATTTACTCTGAAAGTCCTTTAAACTTTTTTTCCTGGCTTTGTCTGTCTGTGCAGACCAGTCTGTTCTGCTGAGCCAGCTCCACTGAGCTGGGACTCGCCATCCAGTGAGCTCTGAGGACAATGCCTGGCCAAAATCACATATTCTGGTCTTGATCCACTCCTTTAAGCTATTTAATTCTTTTCTTATCGATAACAATTGCTCACATGCAAAAGCCACAGACAGTGCCTGGTTTCTCAGCCTGTGCTGTCTCTTGATGACCCAGCAGGTACACCCCAACTGCTACATCAGTGGATTTGTCTCGCCTGTCTCTGCAGCGTGTCCGTCTCCTCAGTAGCAGAGAGCGGAGTGACAGGCCAGGCTAAGCATGCCTGGGTAACCAGGTACTTACAATCCCACATAACTGCTTCTGCAGCTTGTTCTTGAACAGCTGTTGCACGTTGGCATTGTTACAGTCTTCCCTTTTCAAGGTGCATCATGGCCAGCAAAGAGAGATAGATACAAGATTTTTGAAGTCCTGCTGTTGGACTTCTTAATATAGCAGCCTCTGAAATGTGCTGGAAGGGCTGTCTTTACCCTGTCTGCAGCATCGCCTGGATTTCTAGCTGTCTCATCAAAAGCCTGTTCCTGAGATGTTCCGAGTCCTTCCCAGGGCTTTGCTGAGCTTCCCTGATGCTGTCACACATGGAGATACTTTGAGCCCTGTGGGACTGAAGCCTGTTTAAAAGAATCAACCTGTGAAGTGTTGACATGGGGTCTGGCCGCTAACAGCTTGTGTTGCTCCAGACGTTCAGGATGTGTCCTGTTGAAGCTTTAGAGGAGTAAGGTGCTTGGGAAGGAGCTGTCACATAGGTGTTTCTGAGGAGCAGGGTGAGGCTTAAAGCAAAGGCCTTAAGGGCAGAAGTGCCTGCTGGGTTACATCCCCTGCAGTGACAGCAGGAGATCCTGTTTAGGACTAAACCTGGCCGCTTTCTGAGGTCTGTTTGGTGCAGAATGTGTTTTCCTCTTCTCCAGTCAAAACCTTAAGAGTCAAAGTAAGCTCCAGCTAGCTGTCAACTTCTTGTGGGTTTTCTGCTGGCTTTGATACCCCAGATGGAATACCTGTGACAAAGTAGTTGGGTGTTCTTGAGGATGGAAGTGTGGAGCAGGCACTGATGAAACATTTCTATACCCAGGTGAAGGTAAAGCCAGGCTGCAGTGAAACGGCCCGGTGGGACTGGCACCCATGGAACATATGCTGCTGCTCCATGTTTGTCAGCAGTGGCACATGATGGTGTACACCAGTCTGAATCCAAATATGCTTTTGGGTTTGCACAGATGTTTAGGCCAGCTGTTGCCTGCAGCCCAAAACCCCGCTGCTCCCCGCGTCTCGGTAATATTTGCTCAGTTTTATCAGCTGCAGAGGCCACCACTGAATTTGTGTCTCCTGGGGAAGTTTGAGACAAATTGTGTTGTAAGTCATGGTCATGGTGTTTCTGGTAGCAAACGTGTGTGGAATTGCCCTGTGGCCATGTTGCAGGTCAGATACTGGATGTCACTGTCATCCTACCGATCTCCTGAGCTCTGGAGGCATTGCCTGAGCTTAGAGATGGTTGCAGGTAGCTTCAGCTGTCGGTAGTGACAACACAGGTGAAAGGTAGGAAGGGTGGAAAAGGTGGCAGATGGAGAAATAGCTGAGCTGGTTGCTTGGGACCAAATCATCCATCTCTCTTCATGCTGTGTAGATGATCTCATTGCCTGCTGCCCAGATGCCCCATGAATCAAGGGGTGTCACCCACCCTTGGCATATAGATGTGCTGCCCTGTGCTCTTCCAGCAGGGAGTTATTTATGACTGAGCAATGAATCCTGTGGTGGTAGGTTGTGTGGAGTTATTTATGGGAAGGAAGGGGTCCCACAGCATTTCTAATTTCATGGATGAATAATTTGTGTACGGCCCTGATGCTTTTTGCTCCCCCACGCCTAGGCCTTGTCTGATGTAGTGGATGCTCACGGGTGTCAGGAGTGTCAGTCATGTCTCTCACATCTCACCTGGTTTCCATGGCCATAAACTACTCTCAAATGCCATTATTTTGTAGGAGCCCTCCAGGAATGCCTTTTAACTGAAGTCAAGTGTAGAGCTATTACCAGAAGTTGCTGGGGCTGTTCTGCAGCCCTGCTTGAAGCCAAGTGGAACTGGAAGGGTGGAAGGGAGACAATCTCAGGACATTGGAAAGATGGAGGAAAGGAGAGCTGATGCAGAAATAAATCCCCCTGTCCCCTGACCCAACTAGCCAAGCACCTGCAGTCTGTAGCATGTTGCCCAGCCTTGCTTAGTCCCTGCATCCCAACTGCCCATGTCTGTGGCCAGGCAGCAAAGTCCAGTGCAGGACACCCCCAGTTCCCTCTGTACCAGTGGCCGTGCTGGGGCCACCACTGTTTGGGCAAGGGGCTGCCGCGCTGGCAAAAAGTCACCCTGAAAGACAGTGCAGGGCAGGAGGCTGAAGGGGTGGCTCCAAGGACAAGCATTTCAGGCTTCATGATGCAGCAGCAGCATGTAGCATCTCCCTGGTTGCTCCTGTGCCGTGGTGGTGCCCCGGGCTGCGCTGCAGTGTGTCAGTGGATCACAGGGAGGAGTCGGGGGCATTCAGGTCTCTCGGCTCAGCAAGCGTGTTGCTTCTGGGAAGCTTTTAGGTAGGTATGTTAGGAGAAAGGGGGACAGGCAACTGCAGGTCCTGTCTTGTGGGAAGCACAGGGAGGGTTTGGGGGGTTTTTTGGGTTTGGGTTTTTTTTTTTTTTCCCTTTTGCCCCTTCCTAGCAGCCTGGGTAGGGGGCGGAACTATAGAATGGAGTGCCCCTGTGCAGATGCTGCTTCTCCCAGCAAAGCCCTGAAGACACACACAGAGCTTGTGTCCAGCCTCCCAGCCCTCCCAGAGCTTGCATTTGCGCTTTCTGTCTCTTCCAGGGATGCAAGGTCCCAATTCTTATTTCAGGAGGCCTGGCCAGAGTTTCCCATGATGTCAGCTTCCTTTTCTCATGGTGGCTGGTCCTCAAATACTTTCTTGGCTCTGCTGTGGACATGCAGAGGAGCTGACGTTCCCCTGGCAGGTTCCCAGCAGTGGTAGGGGTAGCTATTGAGCAGCAGTGTTGGTCCCCTTGTCTGGCCAATGCTCTGAGGATGTTGTCCAGGACAGCTTTGAGCCAGGAGGGGAACTGCTTACGTCTGCGTCACTGTGACATGCTAAAGCAGAAAGAGGGGAAAAGACAATCCATTCAGATGTGCCCTGTGCTGAGCTTCCAAGGGAGACACTTTCCCACAGAGTTGCAGTGCAAAATTAGCCCTGTCTGTCTCCAGCCTGATGGCTCAGCTCCGAAACCCCCGGTGTAGGGGAGGACACAGGTTTGAGTGCAGGACATTTTGGAGTGACTGAGCTTTGCTTGCTCCTGTAGTAATACAAGAAGTTACTAGAAAACAGTAGATTTGAAAGAGTACCTTGCAGGCAGAGCTTTGCTTTGTCAGAGCAATGCATGCTGTTAAATTCTGGGGTTTGGGGTAGGGGTCCTATTCGATCATGTAGGACTCGTGCTGGTGGAGAAGGCTGATGTCTCATTTCCTCCCTCTCTTCTAGCAATACTCTCTGCTATTGCTTTTGGCTCCAATCTTTCCACCCATCCACCCACCGGCCTTTTATTCACCAAAGGGTGTAGAAGAATCTGCAGCAAAAATAAATGAATTTTTCACCCACCTTCCTCGCCGGCTGTGTGGGGGAGAGTTGTGCAGCTCATGACAGCGGAGGAGTGTGGGAGAGGAGCCTTGCAAGCACGGCCAGGGGATCACATGCATGTCCTCCTTGGGTGGGAGTGATGGCAGCTTTGCGAGGAAGATGTGCAGCTGGGGTGGTGCCACTGCTTTGGGGAAGTCCTCAGGGCATGGAGCACCCAGCAGTGTGTGGAGCATGAGGGCAGCTTGCACTGCAGGAGAGGATGGCCAGATCAGAACACTGTTTTGGCCCTCAGAAGCTGGGAGCCATCCTTAAATTCTGAGCGGAAAGACGCCACCATCACATGTGCTTTCCGGTCCTGGCTGCCATCAGCACATCCTACCCTACTGGGTTATTCTCCCCAGTTAATTGCTGCTGCTGCCTTTAGTAATTTCAGCACTACAATGGCTCTTGTCTATGTCCAGCAAGCAAAACATTTTGGAAGTGATAGTCCTGTAGGATTGGGAGGCTTGGCAGTGGTGAAGTTGGTAGGCAGGTCTGTGGTTTGAGTTGCTTGTTGATAAGTTGGTCTAGTTTGCTGCCCAGAGTATTGAGGGATGTTGCTCAGAGACATTCCAGCCCACAGTGGAGGACAAAGATGAGGAAGAATAATGAGATGAGGCCTCTCACCATGCCAGGAATTTCATATAACTTCAGAGAGACAAGAGATATGGGAGCCCTGGCTTTGTTTAGTTTTACAGTGCATCCTGTGGATCTTGTTTATCCCACCCTGATGTTTCTTCTTGATGCTCCTATTTGCAAAGTGAGTTTCCTCATGTATGTTTTGCACCAGCATGTGCACATCCTCTCAGGTCCTGTCCTGTGACTCATGGACTGAAGTGCAGTGGAATCCTTGTGGCATGATAAGACCTCGCGTGGGTCTTTCCAGGGAAAGGCTCTGGAGCTCAACTTTCTGCTGCTGTCAAGGTGCTGGAGGAACAGCATAACTTAACCAAATCTCTGCAGCATAAATAACCCAAAACAATCTTCTTTGTTAAATGTCACATTGGTTTGGTGCTTATTTTCACAGATGTGTGCATCCCAAATTTGTTTTTTTTTTTCCATAGAATGGGTTGAAAGGAACCTTTAAAGATCATCAAGTTGCAACCCCCTGCCATGGGCAGGGACATCATTCAATAGACTTAAGTTGCCCAAAGCCCCATCCAACCTGGCCTTGAACACTTTCAGGGAGGGGGCAGCCACAGCTGCTCTGGGCAGCCTGTGCCAGTGCCTCTCTACCACCATCATCATAAAAGATTTCTTATAGCATGAGAATGGTTTGGGTTGGAAAGGACCTCATCTTTAGGCTTTTTGCCTGTGAGTTCCTGAATCCTAGACTCTGTGGTGAGGCAGCAGGCTGGGGAGCGATGGTGAGCTTTCCATGGCTGCTTCTCCTCCCCTTTGCCCATTGCTAGCCCAGAGGGGCCAGGGTGGGTTGGGAGGCAAGGGGCAGTGCTGCAAAAGTGGATGGTGCTTAGCTGGAAACAGCTAATCCCTCCATTAGGCATCTCCAGTACCCCAGACTGTGTTGACAGGGCAGCTGGAGTTAAATGCAAAAGATGCCCATGAAGAACAGACCTTGGGGTGAGTTCTTCCAGGGTCAGAAACCAAGAGAGGAGCTTAGGGCAGAACAACCTGGAAGTGCTTTGGATGTCGGTAGCAATAGTGACAGTGGGAACTCCAGAAGATGGAGGCAGACAAGAGCAGAAGCAGAGAAGCTGACAGAGATGAGTATCTGAAGAGCAGGGAGAGTTGTAGCTGTCAGGGTTTGTGTTTGTCTTTGCAGAGTGATTATTTTCAGATAGTGGTGTGAGAGAGTAAAACGTCAGCTCCTGCTATTAATAGCACTGCAAGCAATGAGGTGGTTGTTCATTGCTGACAGGTGAAATGAAGTTAATTTTGTTCCATCCTATGCATGAAAAAGTGCAAAAACAAGCAGGCTTTGAGTCAATCCTTTTGGCCTAGAAAAGACAAAGGAAACAGACTCCCCAGCCATGCAAGATGGCCATGTGGTGGGGTGGTTTTCTCAGGATGTTCCAGAGTAAGTGCTGCTGGAAGAGAGGATCCAGTGAGGAGCTGCAGATGTCTGGGATTGATGAAAACATGGGGAGTTTGGGTAAAAATAAACCAAAGACCTTCAAATTTCCTTCCCAGAGGAGAGGAGGTCTCAGCCCAAGGTCAGCAGCATGTGGTGGGACCCCAGAAGAGTTTTTGGTAGCAAATCCTCATCTGAATGGGGTGCAGCTCCCCAGAGGAGGGATTTGACAACCCCATGGATGAAAGCTGCTCCTGGACTCGTAGATGCCTTTGAAAACTTGAGGTGTCCATAGCAGGCTGGAGGATCTGGCTGCTGGTCATCCTCAGAACAGGCACAGACACAGGGTGGGCAGCAGGGTAAAAGTCTTGGGGGTTGACAGTGCCGAATACAGCTCTCATTGTCTGAGCAGATGTGTCCTGTCTACTGCTAATTATAAGCTTCATGTGCACAACACACACTGGGAGTTGTGCCAGATACTATTTCTTTTCACGTTGAACTCAAAATCATTATAATTAAGCTTTAAAGTTGTAAGTAAAAACTAACAAGGAGCGTGTCTTTGCCATCATGCTGCTTGCAACTGGGCTGGTCGCTGCTGGGGTGGATGGGTGTGAGGGTACAGCCTCTGTCCTGGAGGACAGTCAGAGGGGGGACGGGTTTGAAGGAGTTTGTGGGCTCTGCCATGGAGGGCTTGTCCAGATTTAGGTTTTAAATAGGCAGAAGACCTAAAAATACTGGGAAAACGTCTGTTTTACAAAGGTGGGAAGTGTTGCTGGTTGAGCTTTAGCAGCTTCTCTAGTTTGGCAGGCACAGAAGAGAGATGCTTGCTAAGAAAGGGAAACCAGGAATAAAACCGGGAAGCGATGGCAGAAGCAATCACACACCTCTGGGCCAAGAGAAACCTCGACTGATAGCTCTGATCAACAGCTGTGATGACTCCAGGAGGGGTTGCTGTGTGCACAGCTGGATGACAGGGATGTGGTGGCTGTGCCACTGGCTGCAGCCTGGTGGGCACCAGTCACCAGCTGCTTTGAGACACCTTTTGGGGCTGCCACAGGACAAGGTGGGTGCTGGGAATGGCACTGTTTGTCCCTGGGGGAGCACCCCACCTCTGCTCCCCAAACACCGTGGGATTCATGAACCCCTTTTTTGGGCTATGTCACAGGAGCTGAAATGGGTGGCTGTGTACGTAAGGGTATGGACCACCAAGGTTCCACTCCCATGGTGCTCTTACTGTGTAGCCAGGGGCTTGATGGATGAGTTGGGCTGGGGAGGGAGCGGGGCGGGGGGGGGGGTTGGGGGGATATTGAACGAGGAGGGGAAGAAGGGGGAGGGGTGGGGAAGGTGGGGGGATTGGGCATGATGAGCATTTTAAAAGCAAGGCTGCAGAGCAGAGAGTGGTAAGCCCTCAGCTTGGCAATTTGTATTCAGAGGGGAAGCCACTGCTGGGTTTCAGCACTTGTAGGTCTTCGTCTGGGGTTGTGTCTGCATAAATTACATCTCAAGATCCAGGTGAGTGCAGAGGAACAAGCTGCACTGTCAATGTGGCAGCAGCCGGAGAGACGTCTTAACTGCTCCTGATAAATGGGTCAAGATGGGTCCCGGTGTTTTAAAAATGAGTTGTTGACCTAGATAGCAGCAGCATAATGACTGGCTCGCAGTGGGAACAGAAGTGAGTGTCGCGGGAGCCACGCGTCGCTCTGGAAGCAGGGATGAGCCCCATGTGCTGGGGGGAACCTGGGCTGGTTCCCTGCGCTGGGTTTGTACCCAGCTGTTCCTTGGCAGCTGGGCTGTGAAGTGGGAAGCATGGAGAGCCTCATCCAGCTCTTTCTGATGCCTCTGCCAAGACACAAGGTGCATCTGTCCTGCTGGGGAGGCACCTCCTGCTGCCCCTTGCTTTGCTCTCCTCCGATAATGAAGGACTCTCTGGGTGGTCTTATTGATTTCCCTGCCACACAGTTTTGCAGGGGAGTGGTGCTGTGAACCCCTGAGCACCCACCCAAACTGTTTAATGCCAGTCCTTATGGAGAGGTGTTGTGTGTTTGGGTTGGTGGTTGGCATGGTTGATGCTAAAGATGGAGCTGCTGCTGAAGTCAGGCTTCCTTCTCCTTAGTGCGGGGGAAGGCGGCCACGACCTGCAGCAGGTCACAGCGTGCCAGGGGATTCTCCTGTGTTGGGATTATCTTTCTCTGGGTGAAGCCATGTTCCTCCTGAGCACTGAAGGTTGGCACTTTCTTGGTGAGAGGCCTGTCAATGCCCCTTTTTAGCTGCTGTAATTGAATAGTGCCTTTTTGAGTATTAATTAATACCCAAGCTGAGGTCTCAGTTGCCTTGTGCTGACACTAGTCTCTTCAGTTCAGCTGAAAACCCTTTTCTTTCACTAGGATTTTCTGTTAAGATCTTTAGTTAGGACCAGAGTAATTCCTTGCTTGAATTTGTGGATTTGTTGGGGTTTTGAAGTCCCCTTGCTGGTGGGGCCAAGTGATGCTGTGATACTCCAGTTACAGTGTTTTCCAGCTGCATTGGCTTAATGTTTGTTGGCCTGTGTGAGAAGTGGGGTGGTATTGGTACCTCTCTCCAACTAGGTCCCACTTTATTTGACCTTCATCACTGGGGTCGTGGTGGGTGCACTTGAGGCTCCAGTGTCTTGCCCCAAGCCTAACTGTGTGCCTTTCAGTCTGCTGGGCTTTGATTAGACAGGTTTTGTTTGGTCTCTTGAATGCAGCACTTGCCCCTCCAAGCCTTCTGCCCCATTGCAGAGTGGCAGTGCTGACCCCCTGCACCTCCAAAAGCATGTCTTGTTTGTTAAGCCATGTTCCTGGAGCAGCATGCCTGCCATCTGGTGCTGGGGTGCAGTTCAGGGTGGGGCTGGTTTTGCTCCCTGAAGCTCAACATGGGTTTGGCCTGAGTTAGTTTGACACCGGTTTCCAGCCCATAAGATGCTCTCACTTGGCACCTGTGAGCAGAGGAGGAGCAGCGGCTCCAAAGCAAGGGGAGCCTGGCCATGAGCACCCTGAACTGCAGGGGAAAAGGGGTAGGTGAGCCCAGTCTTGGCTGTACACAGGAGGTGCTTCACACTGAGGCCCTGGAGTCCGCAGGAGGAGGAGGCACTTACATACCCAGATGTAGGAGGTCAGAAACAAGCCAGGCAGCCAGTCACTCTGCCTTCCATGTCAGGCCCTTGTGGGTGGAGACGCAGGTGGCTGGAGGAGCCACTGGGAGCTCTGGGCCGTTGGGGCTGCTCTTGCATGGCAGCCCCAGAGGTGACATCCTTTCAAATCCCAGCAGGAGGTTGGGACTGGCTGTGTGTCTAGCCTGCAGCAGGCATGAGTTTCCTGGACTTAAGGTGGCTACAGCACCTCCCTGTGAGCTGAGGTTCCTGATCCTTTCCTTCTTCGAGCTGGGTCCCTCTCTCTCGCCACAGCAGCAGGGAAAAGGGCTCAGCCTCTCCCCCTTCACTGACATCTGGGTTTGATCCTGCCCTCCTAAATCATCAAGGATGCTTTGTACATCACACTGTGCTGCTGCTCCTTGGGCTCCTTGCCTGCATGTGGCTGGCCTCATCACTCGGGAGACCACAGGTCTGCCTGAGCACATCTGTGTGTCTTGGCTGATGAGATGACTCACTGCCCACACCTTGAGACAGGAGCTTCTAGAAAACACTGCCCCTAGCAGAGGAGGAGTTTGACAGTAAAATGTGTAAGGACTGCCCTGTGCTGTTGGGTCTTGGGATGGGGTACAACAAGCAGCAAAAGATGGGTTGTGCCAGACAGGGAGGCACCTGGGACTTGCTGCAGTGAAGTCAGTGGTAGGACAAGAGGCTGTGTGCAGGTCAGTGGTTACCCACCACCATGAACTGAGGGTTGTTACTTTGGTCCCTAGGAATCACAGAATCATAGAATGGCATGGGTTGGAAGGGACCCCAAGGATCATAGAGCTCCAGCCCCCCTGCCACAGGCAGGGCCACCAACCTCAGGCCTGGATCTACACAAGGTTGCCCAGGGCCCCATCCAACCTGGCCTTGAACACTTCAGGGATGGGGCATCCACCACCTCTCTGGGCAGCCTGTTCCAGAACCTCACCACTCTCTGTAAAAAACGTCCCCCTAATATCTAATTTAAACCTTCCTTCCTTTAGTTTTAATCCATTCCCCCTTGTCCTGCCATTATCTACCCTTTTAAAAAGTTGAGTCCCCCCACAGCCTTCTCTTCTCCAGGCTGAACCAGCCCAGCTCCCTCAGCCTCTCTTTGTAGGGCAGCTGCTCCAGCCCTATAATCATTTTCGTGGCTCCTCTGAACCCTCTCTAACAGTTCCACATCCTTCTTGTATTGGGAGCCCCAGATCTGGACACAGGACTCCAGATGGGGCCTCACGAGGGCAGAGTAGAGAGGGACAATCACCTCCCTGTCCCTGCTGGCCACCCCTCTTCTGATGGAGCCCAGGATACCATTGGCCTTGCGAGCTGCAAGAGCACACTGCTGGCTCATGGGAAGTTTCTCATCCACCAGAACCCCCAGGTCCTTCTCAGCAAGGCTACAATCTCATGGTTTGGTTCGCAGTGACTTTCCTGTGCCTTGTCCTCTAGAAAACAACAGTCCCTTCACAGTGTCAAGGGAAGAGAAAGTTTGGTCCTTAGTCCTCATTGTGACAGAGGTGATTCCTGACCCCAGCCCTGGCTCCCGCAGCGCATCCATAGGTGGGTGCCTTGCCAGTCTTGCCCATCCGAGCTTGCCAGAGGCTACATGTGCTGCTTTGTCTCCCACAGGCTCCTGCTTCTGGGTCGCCGTCCTGGACGGCAACGTGGTGGGGATCGTGGCAGCGCGGGGCAATGAGGAGGACAACACCGTGGAGCTGCGCCGCATGTCCGTCGACTCCAACTACCGCGGCAAAGGGATTGCCAAGGCCCTGGGCCGCAAAGTGCTGGAGTTTGCCATGCTCAACAACTACTCCTCCGTCGTGCTGGGAACCACGGCCGTGAAGATGGCAGCCCACAAGCTCTATGAGTCCTTGGGGTTCAAGCACGTGGGTGTCGTCGAACATTACGCCCTCCCGGGGATGACACGCTCCTTACTGGAGAGAATGTTTTTCCAGCTCCGCTACCACCGCTACCGCCTGCAGCTGCGGGAAGAATAAGAAAACCCAACCAAGCAAAAGGGGTGGGGGGGAGGAAGGGGGAAATTCAATTTTTTTCTCCTCCTCCTCCCCCTTCCAAACGAATAAATTGCCCTTCCATTTCTCGTCACTGCTGATTTGCCAATTTGGGGTTGAGTTTTTGTACCCTCATGTCATCTCTTGGTTTGCTCCGTGCAGCTCGATGGTCCGGCCGAGCAGCGCTCCTTCCTCGCATGCTGTAGGTGGTGGTGCTGGGGAGTCCTGCGGCCCGGCGGGGCGGAGCGGAGCGGCGGCCTCTCCTTCCCAGGTATCTCCGTAAAGCACAGAAACTCTCGCTGCAAAGTAGTACCCCTGCTCCGGTGTACATAGTCCTCTCCTCCTCCGAGTGTAAGATAACCTAGCAATGCATTCATGATAGTGCAGAAATATTACTTGAATGCAGTTTTCAGTATTTCACGCACCAGTAAGTAGAATATGCATTCGTCTGACCCGTATTTACTGGTTAGGAGTTTTCAAAGAGGAAAAAACCAGTGGGGGGGCAAGCTCCCCTCCCCGCCCCAGCCCGCTTGCTACAATGCATGAAGAGGAAAGCGCGTGCACGCACTCAAACACATCGCACTGCCACCACAGCACTGGTGTTGCACTTTTTTTGGATGTGCCTCATTCTGCCAAATGTCTGAGAGACCCTGGGTGCATCCGGTAACCATGACTCCACTCCATCCTTTTCCCCCCCCTGCCCCCAGCCTCCTTCCTAAGCCAGCACAGACTCAGACCGGCTGAACTCTGAGCCCCATTGTACCATAGTGTGAAGTTATGATCAAACCCAAGTTATCTCCTGCGCTGTTCTGTAGCCACGTGTAACCTGCAGCCCTGGGCCAGACTCCGCATGTGCGTGGGACTTTCTCTTTGCTGCCTTTTGGGGTTGGTTTTCTTTGTTTTGTTGTGGGGTTTGTTTTTTACCCCCCTCCCTGCCCTGTTTGTTTGTTTTTATTTTTAAGGGGTTTTTTTTGTTGTTGTTGATGATGTTGTTATTTTTAGTTTTGGCTTTTGCTGAATGGTGTCATTGAGGCGTGATGGAGGCTGCAGTTCCTATGGCAACACATTTGCACATTAATGTGCGCACCAAACCTCACCACTTCAGAGAAGCAACGTGTGACAGATAATAGCGTTTTGGGGAGCACCAGGGTGGGGTGGGGGGAAGCATACTTATTATCTTAACCAGCTGCTTGTTTGATAAATGTAGATGGCCTCACTGCAGCCTTCCATCAAAGGTAATTAACTGCTTTAATGATGTCAGATTTGTGAATTGTACAATGCAAAAAGCAATGCAAAGCAGATTCGGCATGTGTCTGTACCTGGTATGTATGTACAGTGCCTGCCAACTAAAGAATAACCAAGACTACAGCTTCTTCTAGCCTGAGATATCAACTTTTATAACTTATTTAAACAAATAGGAACTTTGCATGAATTACATCTTGGAGAAAAAAAAAATGATCGGTAGGTTTTAATTTTTAAAATGTGGTATCAGAAGTATAAGGAAACCAATTCTGGCTGCACTTAATTTGGGGTGGGTGGAGGGGTCCAGCTCTGTGAATACATTTAAAGAGAAAACCCCTTTAATTTAGTTTGGGGGTGGGGGGGGGGGGGGAAGTTACTACTTTATGAAGTATTAGGGGGTGGGGGAAACCCAATGCTTATTGTGACAAACTTGGTGAAAGGGTAGAGGGTGTGTTAGCCATGCTTGCACTTGCAAGCACAATGGAAGCATCAGCAGGTGGGCCCCAGAAGGGAGATGGTGTGGGGCACATGGAGAGGAGCCATGAGTCGCACTGGGGGCCAGGTGGCAGGGACCCATGGGTGGGATGCTGCCTGCGCCTCGCTCATACTGAGCTGCCCCCTCCTCTCCAGCCCGAAGCTTTCCCAGCACTGAGACGTGGCCGGCAGCGCTGGATGAGCTCAGCAGGAAGGGGGCTCACCCCATCCCTGCGGGGCTGCCAACTGGGCACCAACGCCGGGGATGGAGGAGCCGTTTGGCACAGCCCTGGTAGCGCGCTCAGTGCTGGGCTCGGGCTGGGCCCAGCCTGTAAAAGGAGCCAGAGGAGCAGAGTCCCGGGGTGTGCCCAGCAATAATGGGGGAAATGAGGATGGTGGAGGGCGCTGTAGCAAGAGACCATTGAGTTTAATTAACAAAACTTCTGTATGGGGCACTATATTTTTAAAAGTCTTTCTATGCTGTACATTTCTCATGAAGCTGAAATAATGTACTGTTGGTAGTGGGTTTTGTATAGTGTACAGAAATTGGCAGAATATTTTCTTGCTGCATTCAGTGATTTATTAACCGAAGTAAAATAGACAAATATCAAGTGTTAGCAAAAGTTGAAAGAAAAAAAAAAAAAAACAAACCACAAAACAGTTTGTGCCTTTTTTAGTTTATTTTTCTGTTGCTATATAATCACTGCACTAAAACCTTTCCAGAGGGTAAAACAAAAAAAAAAAAAAAATAAAACAAACTAGTCTCTTAATAAGGGAGGAATAGGTAAAGCCTAAATTGAGTGTTAATTTTTCTATTGGGATATTTAATTAAAAGAATGTTGCTGGGTTTATTTGATACCTGTGCCTTTGTAATAAAACTCCACATTCTGTCAGAAAAGCCAAACCTGGAATAAATCCCACCAGATCCCACAGATATAGAAGTACCATCAGGTTACCAGTATTTTCTTCCAAAACGTGTAAACCTGAACTGATGATATTACAGTATCTGATCATAATACCTGTTGAGTGGCCTGGGAACGAGGTGCTTTGGTAAGGTGCAGCTTTTGGGGTGCTGTCTGTGTTCCTCGCCAGGCATGCTGGCTGCCAGAGATGCATCCATAAGGACTGAGTCATTTCCACTTGCCAAGCAAATTTTTTCCCTTAATGCTTCTGCCAGTTGTTTTGTGACCAGGCACTTGGAAAAAATCCAGCTGGTTGGTCCCAGTTCTCCAGCCGGGACAGATCGTTTCTGAAGGAAAGGGCTGGCTGCCAGATAGGCTGGGTTTTATTTTCCTCGGAAGGTGGAGATTGCTGGAGGGTGAAAGGCTGCTGGTCTGAGCCCTGGGTTTTATTGGGAAGCCTGTCTAGCTGCCAGAGCTGCATCCCTGGTAGCAGCAGCAGGATGGGGGTACAGGACCTCCAGTGTTGCTGCTGATTTCCCACCCAGGGCTGCTCTGAATAGGATTAGACAAGGTTGGGCTCAAGAGTGTCACGTGATACTGTCATTTCATCTGCATGCATAAGAGGTTTCCCTAAATCTGATAGCTTGGGCTACACTCTGGAGTCAGAAGGCTTCATCCTGCTGCTCTGCGTAGCCCCTGGGCTTTGGACTGTGCCAGGCTCACCTGCTGCCCCAGGGTCCAGCCTGGGGCAGTGTGCTGGCAGAACGCAGTGCAGTTATCAAGGTGATGTCTTGAGGCTGAACAGCCTTTGGTCCCTTCTCCCTCCCTTCCCTCCCAGTGCCCCTTACAGGGTGCACTGGTTTAAACAGCATTGCATGGAAAAGTAAGATTCCTACAGCCCTGGATTCCCAGCACTGGTTTTGCAGCCCCCCCTTAGGGAGCTTCTTGTTTCTCCTGCACCAGGTAGCCATGGTCAGCCCAGCCCTGTGTGGGGACCATTGTCATCCCCCTTTGTCCAAGCATGAGATAAATGTTCCCATCTCAGCATTGGGGTGGTGCAGAGCAGCCTAAGATGGTTGTGGGTTTAGTCCAGAGGGGACCTACTGCCAGAAACCTGTTGAGAGCCTGTTGCCAACTGTGAAGTCTAATTCCATTGGTATAAGAGGGCAGGGAACGCTCCGAATTTATTTTGGTGGTTTTTCCTTCCAAGGAAACTTAACTGGAGTGTGGGGAAGAGTGGAGCATCTCTTGGGGTTTAGCCTCAGCTGGTAAATGTGATGGCTAGGCAGACTGCTTCAGATTTCAGTGGAGGATGTGTTGGAGATGTGAAGGAGCATCACCCAGCTGTGCCAGGTGCCTGCTTTTGCTACATGTGTGTTGTCACAGCACGCTGCCCTCGCCCTGCGTGTTGTGCGGTGGCACTGAAGGTGCAGTGTCTTTGGCTGGCAGCTCTCTCCTCAGCTTTGTGGCTTTTTCTGCTAAACCTGGTGCAGTGGGCACTGCTCACATGTCCTCTGCTCAGGGGGGACTTAAAACAAATAAGAGAAGAAGAAGAAGAAGGGAAACTTAGTGTTGTTGTGCTGAGGTCCACAGCCGGGACAATTCCCTGGGGAGTGAGTGGGAATGCCCTGCATGGCCTGGGCAAACTGGCAGCTCAAGTGTACATAATGTTTGGCAATAAGCTCTGTGGGAAGCCTGGCCCCCCAGATGGACCCAGGCCGGTAACGCTGAGCAACCAAAGCAGCAAGGAAAGTGGTTTCTGATCTTACTTGAAACCCCTGAACTGGTATTGTCTTAAAGTCATGCCCCATGGAGCAGGCGGCACCTGCAATGTGCCTGGAAGTGGCAGCCATGACTTCTCTCTGCTGGGAGCTGCCCTTTGCCACGCTTCTGCCCAGGAAGGTTTGGGGTGCTCCCATCAGCTGAGCGCTGTCCTTTTCCCCCACCTGGCTGTTACCGAGCAGTGTGCGGGGTGGTGTTTCTGAGGGAACCCTTCCCTCTCCCTGAGCACACTGCAGGCTGTGCCCACGCACGCAGGGTGGGAGTGGCAGGAGCTGGCCCATCCGCTCCCATCTGTTGCACGCAGGGCTCGGGAAGCAGCCCTTGGCCGAGTCAGGGCTGCTGGGGGGTGCTGCCCGCTCAGGGAGGAGAGCTGTGTAGCTGTGGGGTACTGCATCTGCATGGCTTTTTGGGCTGCCCATCGTAGAAGGAGATAGCTGGCAGTCAGAGAGAAGCAGGCTCATTTGAAAAGGTGTTTGTTGGAAGCAAGATGAACTTAACCAGTGTCATGAGATGACTTCTTTAATCATCCTGATTTAATCGTCCCTGTTCAGGAGAAGCAGGATGTGTGGTCGTGGGTGGCTGTTGGGTTTTGGGTGTGCTGCACACCTTGTTGGAGTCCCAGTGCCGCACTCCTGCAGCAGAAAGTGGCCAGTGACTGGTGGGGGGTCAGACCCCTTCCTTGCCTTGGGCAAGGAGAGCAGGAGGAGGATCTGGAGGGCGAGAACAGAAAAGGCTGGTGGTCAGAATTCCCAAGGGAACTGAGCGCTTACAAAACCTTGTCACGATCCGCGCTGCTGCCCGTTACTCACTGAACTGTATCCATCCCCCAAGCAGGTCTGCTGCCTTTTAATTTGCCAGATTTGCTGGCTGAGGTGCAAATGGATGGAGTCTGCCTGCAGGGATTTCCAAATTGCCAAACACCCAAGGGCAGAACCAGCTCTGGTTACCTCTGAATCAACAGTTGTGTTTTCAGGGCGCTGGGTGTCCGTGTTTCACTGGCACCGGTATGATGCTCTATTTAAAGCTTCATGAAGGCATTTTTAATTCCTTGCTATCTGGAGCTTTGCAGTGAAATACACTGCACCATGTAAAGAAACCGAAGGGATGCAAGCTGTTAAATGAGCTTTAACAAGCAAAAGGAAAAATTTATCTTTCTCCCCCCGTCCCCAAAACAGATCCACACAGAATCCCGAGAAAGAAACAAAAAAGGAAAGGTGTGCTCTTGCATCCCTCAGTAACACAGACTATGCACAGAGATTATGCTTGTCTCCCACTGAAAAACTCCTACCTGCATGGTCATTTGGAGTATCTTCCATTGGAAATGAGAGAGTAATTTGAACACCAGAGGGTTTAACTAAAACACAGTATCACTGAAAGCAACAAGCTCTTATGTCAGCATTTGGAGTTTGGTCACAGTTTAAAATCGCTGTTTGGTGCTGTCTTTGTATTACGTGCTGGTCAGCTTGCAGGAAGAGAGTAGGCTTTTAACAGCCAGGTAGTGGGAGATGGACTTACTGAGACCAAGAGCATAACAAATACATAACGCAGCTGTAAATCTATTTATGAGTAACACACTTGAATGCAGAAGCAGCTACTGCTATGTAAGCGTAATGAACGTATAGCTAACATTTTTCTATTTCTTTTCCTCCCAAGCTTAATCCTTTTGACTTGTAATATGTATATTTGCTTTTTTTTTAAAAAAAAATAGGTTTAACAAAGCATCTGTTGCTTTGTGAGTTGTACTTATGATTGTGCTGGGCTGTTAGCTTTAAGCAGTTTGTGTGCTTGTGTTATTTTATTAAAGCAAAAGTCTTCTTGAGACAAATACAGTAAGGGTAAAGGGAAAAAAAACTACTTTATTTTTTTTTTTTGGTAGTGTTAAGCAGATGTGTGGTATGCATTTGGAAAAATGTCCAACGTCAGTTGAAAAAAGAGAAACCAAATTTGGGCTGAATTGCTTACCAGAACTGCTCGTGTCTACGGCAGTAGCTTTTTAGTTCATGGGTTACGGGCTAAACTCATGCCTAAGTAGAAACTCTGATTCCCCCAAACAGCCTCTTACTCTGCATCTCTCCACCGTTGTACAAGACCGATGTGAAATGAGTCTTGTGTTTTCTATGTTCAGCATAGTATGTACTGTACTTCGTAATGGGAAGTGGCTACAAGTCCTCAAAGAAACACGAACATATTTAAAAACAGCAATAATTACCACTGTAAAGCAGATGAGCACGTAGGGGAGAGCACAGGGAGAGTCACTGAAGATGGTACTGTTAGGAGCACACCGGCACCTGGGGAGCAGGATTAAGGACAGGAAAGGCCATCGGTGTCTGGGAGCGGACTTCACCTTGGCAGAGAACTTGCCCGTGTAGGATCCCGCCACCTAAGTCGTTCTTCGGCATTGTCAGTCCTTATGCAGAGTGGGTTTGTCACTGTAGTTTCAAGAGTGAGTTACTGCAAATACCATTCCTGGTGAGAGAGGCTCAGACAAGGAAGGGTTGTCAGAGTCACACAGAGACAGGTAAATGCTCGTTGTCGCAGCCTCGTACTCTGCCACCGTGCTACTGGGGCTCAACAACAGCAGCAAGTCGAATGCTCTGATTTTCCAGAGGCAGGAAGCAGCAGTCAGCTCTGTTGGAAGGCTGTTTGCATCCTGTCGAGGCGTATGGATACAAACCAGTTCCTACAGCGTGGCAGGGCGTGTTGCGATGTGTGCGAGTCAGCCCTTGGTGGGCCTTGGGCGTTTGAGCTCGGGTCTGCGCAGCGTTACCCGGTCTCTCCATCTTCCATCGGCAGAGCCCCGGGAGCCGGCCAGCTCCCGAGGGCCAGCAGGGTGTCCTCGGGCAGGCTCGGGCAAGGTGCTCTGGGTGAATGACTTGTAGGTACTTAAGTTCTGTTCATGATGGCCGCTGTAACTGTGAAAATTAACCAGACCTGCTGTGATAAATTTGGTTATATAAGGTTTATTTGGTTAATTTTTTATAAGTGAAAACTGAAAAGATGAAAGAGAATTGTAATATGAAAGCAACTGCTGTAAATAATGTACGAATGAATAAAATCTAAAACTTATGTCAGTTTTTTCCTAAACTGTATTGCTGTCGAGTTACTGACACCACGGTGCAGACGGTGCCTCCCATCTTTTCCAGCTCCCAATCCAGACTGGGCAAACGCCACTCGTTCCTGTTTTCCTCGATAAACAGGAGTATCTTTATGTGCATGTCATGCATGTCCTTGGATTGTATTTCCATGCTGTTCCAGCTCACTGACTAATGCTAATGCACTCGGAAGTGTCAATGTTCTTGGAACTGTGTGTAGTAAATTTGGAGCCACCTCCGGTTGTTGCATTGCTGGCACTGCCCTGCGATGGGACCCTGCCCAGCCCTGGACACCACACAGGTCTGCCTGAGGCCACAGCCCTTCATTTGACAGGTGAGCAGTCGCACCCAAAATCCCACCTGCAGTTGGAGACAGCCCTGAGAAACATCCCGTTGGAGCAGAGAACCAAACAAACCCACTCAGTGCCTTTTTCTCTACCACCAAGGACACGGAGCGATAGAGTGAGTACTACCAGTGAGAATGTTTTCACGGTGGAGGTACATCTGTGGGGGTTCCCCAAGCCACACCAGCCCCTTTCTCGTCCCTACACCTCTGCACTGCCTTAGGTAAAAACCAGCACAAACAGACCATTCCCCTCCAGTTGTGTGTTTGAGTGGCACGAGGCTGTTTCTGGCCAACTGTTGAGCATTGCTGGGAGGCAGGGAAGCACCGGCCTCTGATGTGGGGCGGGCAGATGGGCCTCCAGTTCAATTAGGCACAGTTGGAATAAACTGATTGCTGCTGAAATGGCCTCTGGGGCTGTTTATTCCTGAAAAGTGGCTTCTGGTGACAGCTATAAGCACTGCCAGGAGAGGCCTGCCAGCCAGTGGCTTAGGGGCACCCGAGCAAACTTGTCTCTGGCTATCACCCAGGCAGCACCCCCAGCAAGGAAGCTGGGTGCTATCACCTCCCCAGCAGTGCAGGTCAAGGCTTTGGGACGTGCAGGGTTATCTGGCTGAGCAGTCAGGCAGCAATGTGGAGCATAAGGTCCGTATGGACCTGGCCCCTATCACTTGTATCCTTTATCCAGATGTGCAGACAGCTGATATCAGTATCTCCCTCAGAGGAGGAGTATGTAACACCCCTCTGGGACTGATAGCGATATGTTGTGGGATTTGGGGGGAAGCAGCTGCAAGTTCACTCACATGCAGAAGCTTTGTTTCATACCAAAGCTGCAAACTGCCCCTCCCAAAGAAAACCCCACACCTGCTGTAATGAAATAATGGGAAAGTGGCAGCAGAAAGTGTTAGTTTAGAAACTGTATTATGGGCTCTGCTGCGTGCCTTAATGCACCTCTGCTAACTGGTAATTGGGCTCTAACTCTACGCTCACAGGCCACGCATCCCTGCTCTGGCCTCCTTTGCTTTTCTTTCCCCTTCATGATTGCTTGCTTTAGATAAAAAATTAAATTTCATGGGGACAAGGACTTTGCCTCTATGCCCCGTGTCCCCAGGTGAGACAGGCCTTCATGATCGCCCCCCCCCCCCGTTGCAGGGTCCTCAGCACAACCACTAGCTGTGTATTCCTTAGTACCTCCTAAAGCACCAAGGCAACCCTTGCCCAAGCTGTCCCCTCCACCATACCCTGGGCTTCCTGCAGTGGAGTTGGGAGGCTGGGGCTGGAGGTGGGCAGAGAAGTCCCTAGGTCTAACACAGTTGAGTGCATAAAGCCTACAGAACTGTTTTTAACTTGGCCAAGCAGCCACCAAAATGTTCCATCTACCTACCTGTCCACCCATCCATGCCCACCTTTTGCCGAGACACAGGGGTTCAGTTTCCACCCATAGGTTCCCAACCACGAGCCCACTGCCCACCCAGGCAGTTCCTTACTGCTGCCTATGTTTTTCCTATCAGGTAGGCCAAGCAAACGCTGCTATGGCAAACTCTGGGTTCCTCCAGTCCTCCCCGTGTCCCCACAGCTGCTGGGTTTGGCATTATTTCCTATCTAGGCTTCACCAGGAGCCATGAACTGTCCCTCTTGATGCTTATCTCAGCAGCAAGGGCTGATGGGCAGCAAGAAGGGTTATATGACCTGGTCCCTTATGGTTGTACTTTAGTACAGGCTTAGGTGCATTCTGAGTAGGTCAAGTAGGGTGTATTTGGGATAGGCTGCACTTGCAGCAGTGAATGTGCAGGTGTGCTCGCTGCGCAGGGTCTGGCAGGACACCCAGCCTCGCTGCTCTGGGCTGTGTCTCACTCCCAGTTGGCAGGTCCCCATTACAAGCCATCCCACCATCACCTGCCATCCCCACAGAAAGCCCTCACACGTCTGCTTGGCTTCAGTCAAAGGAAGCAACATTAAATCTGGCAAGAGCCAGTGTCTGCTTGGAGTGCAGGATTCAACCTGACATCTCCTTCACCTGGCTGGAGTCTTTCACCGAGGCTGCTGCCATATTTCTCTCTCCCTTAAGTATGATGCTGGCTCACAACACCCACCCCCACACCCTTACACAAGTGTTAAGTTTTAATTGTTTATTACCAGCTCTTCCATTTTAATAACTAAGAAGAGCTCCTGTATTCCAGTGAGCATCAACATCTCCTATCCCAAAGATTTTTTTATTGCAGTTATTTGCAACACTGCTGGCCAGAGAAGCAAAGTAAAACAACTTCTTTTTACTGTCCCATCATCTCCAGATAGGGCCACACTCCTGTGGGAAGCAAATACAAAGAAAGCTGCCTTTTGAAAAGGACTCCTCACCAAGCAGGCTAGGACAGCGCAGGATGTTTGCCTGGCTCCCTGAAGTCTTCACAGCCCACAGTTTGGCACAGCTCATAGATGTTGTTGCCAGAATACATTCAGGCCCTGGCAGTTCTTGCCACCAAAGTTTTCCAGGTTGATGTCCCTATGAGGGGAAACCTGCAGAGCTCCCAGCTCCTGGCAGCTGTTATGTGTAAAATGCTGGCGTGTCAACTATTGGTAAGGAAAGAAGACAAAGCTTGAAGGTTTTGTGGTTGTGGTCATGTGCCCTAACACCATTTCTTGTAAAATTTGTTAAATTTGTCACAAAATTAACCTAATTGGGTTTTTTTCAGGTGCGTTTTTGTTCTTTTCTGTGCTTGATTGCGTTTGCAAAATCAATGCATTCAATTTAACACCTGAGGTCAGAGCAGAAGAAGAATGAGCAACAGAGAGAGATGAATCTTCTCCCATGGATGTCAAAGGCAGGGTCAGATGAGTCATGCTCCGCAAGCGCTCATTGCTCTAACTTAATGACTAATCCAAGGTGAGTCTAGACCAGCCCAGCAGTAGATGTCCATCCTACAAACACCTGAGGTAAGATAAATCCTAACACGATGTCTCCACAGAAAAGCTTAATTGTACCTGAGAGCCTGGGGATGCTGAAGGGCAAACAGTCGCATTCTTTCAACAAATATTCCTTGGTGCTTTAATGATAACTGATTCTATTTAGTCACCAAAATTTAAAACCTTAACACTGAAGTCTGCTCCTAGAAATAATCTGAAATGGGTGTTGAAGAGTCAAAGGTTTGGTCTGCAGTAAAGGCAATTTACCAAGAAATCAATTGTTCTGTAGCTTGGTCCAACTCCTACTCTGCTGGTTACCTGCACTGTGGTTTGGCCTATTGGAGACAAGAATGAAAGTCAGTTGCTCACCAGTAATATTTGTATTACAATCTGCTAGTGATATTTATATTTATACAACCTAGGTACTTAGAGCTTTGCTTTTTCCTGAAGAGGAAAGAATTGCTAGAGTAGGAAAAGAAGAGTAAAGAGCTGCTTTGTGTTTCTCTGAGAGGTGGGTGGAAGACCAAGCAAACTGAAGTACCTTTAACTCCTCTATATTTGTTACAGGTTATCACTTGTATCTCATCTTGCCATTAAAAAAAATCAGGATCATTCTTTCAACTCAGTTAATTAGGGACAACTTTGGGTTAGATCTGATTGGGCTCATTTGTAAGAACAGAAGCTCCTACAGCCTTTGAAGTTCAAGGGACCTTTTTTCTCAAGTACAGGGGAAAATGCTCTGTATGATGAGACAGGACTCCAGGACGACTCTTTTGTGCTCTCTTCTTTATGGAAAGGTAGAGAAAACCAAGAAAAAAGCAGATACTTAGTCTTGCTCTTTGTGATTTTTTTAAGGAATGTTTTAAGGAACAAAATAAAAAGATGGAAGCCAGTGGACCACTAAAATCCTTTAAGTAATTGTGCACTAGGAAGACATTTTGGGAGAGGTCAAGGGAAAGAAGAAGAAGAAGGTTCAGCAGTGAACCAGGACTCACCAAGTGGGTCCCAGGGGAGGCTCCTCTCACTAGCAGCATCAAAGAATGTTTGAGGGAGGGATGAATGAACAGTTATAAATGCTTAGTCTTGGCCTTGTCTGGCATGTAAGATGGAGAATTACCCATTCTGGTGTCCCATCAGTGACGAGATCCTCCTTCTGCTCTTAAAGGCTGGGAGCTCCAGAGCTACTGCAGTCATTAGATGGGGAGTGTCAAGAGGATCACACCATATTCCTCAGATATGGATTTTTTCTTTTTTCCTTTCATGAATATAAAGGAGTTGAGCAATCCAAGAGGTGCTTGCAGAGTGGTTAGTTCTGTTTGGACTGGTTTGGTCTGTCAAAAGCCCTTTGCCTTGAAAAATTACTTCATGCTCTATGTAAAAACTGCACAAAAAGCCAAATATTCAGAACGTAGGTGAGAGGAACTTTGTGCCAAGCCTCTTAAATCTGACTGCATGGCATATGCTGGGCGAGCAGGGTTATGTCTGCCACTCTTGGTGTCCTAAGTCAAACGTTTTCCAGCTAAAACTGTAGGCAAATCCTATCATGAACATACAGAGAGACAAACACGTGACAGAGAAGCAGTTCTTCTTTTCATTTTAGTACAGCATATCCAGCAAATCACCTAAAATAACTTTGAGGTTAGCCACAGGGGGGAAAAAACCCAACACACTACATTTTATGTGATTCTGCTTCACGTTGCAAAGATCACCTTTCTACTCAAAATATTCTCTAATGCAAAAATGGGGACTAAAACAGGCTTTTCATTATTGTTAGACTGTGTGTGAATGTCAGTTAATCTGACATCTGATAAAAATATGTGTGTTTGGGCAACCTGGGTAAGGGGAGGGTGGGTGTCCCTGCTGGGACTAGATGGGTTTTGAGGTCCCTTCCAACTCAAACCACTCCAGGATTTTATAACAAAGCTATGATTTATTTTTCTTATGCATATATAGATTTATATTATACATCCACCTCTCCCATTGAGTCCACTGTAAGAAAGAACTTGACTGGTGATACTCTTTTTGCCTTGTAACGTATGGTGTGCAGTGTTCACATGGCAGGGGAAAATAGACTGACCTTCCACTACCTCCATTCTCATGAAGTTCTGTAGATGTTATACATAGAAATCAGCTGTTTTCATTGGAATTTCAGGCAGTAAGTGGGACATCGATGTCCTTGGAAGGGTTGGGAGCTGAAAAAAGTGTGAGCAAATAAAAAAAAATAGTAAGCCTTACAAAAACTATCAAAGAACCTCTCCCCTCAAAAAAAACCCACCCCACACAACAAAAGACACAAAGCTATCTCTGCAAATGCAATAGTGTGAAACCATCTTCCCAGTAGGTGAAGAACAGAGGGAACAGTGCCTGGCTGCCACTTGGGTGCATTAAACTGCAGCAAAAGCGTCCTTGACACACTGTTAGATTTTCACAAGGCTGAGGTGTTTCTTCTCACTGGTGTTTCTCACTGAACTGTTTATCATCGCAGCGTTTGCCTCCTAAATGTCATGTCACACCTGTGATTGCCACACAGACTCCCCCAGGCTGCCCACTGGAGGACTGCAATTCCCCTTCGTGCTTCAGGCCTATGTGGTGTTCAGAACCAGGGTTTGAGATTTTGGGCATCTTGGCAAGAGTCCCTTGCTGTGACTTGCAGAAATGCTGCATCCTGTGAAGCCAGATGCTGGTTTTTCACCCTCATTCTAGCACAAACACAATAGATTTTGATATGAGTAGCAATGCTCTCTAGAAATACAAAGGGGGTGATTCAGCTGGCTAAACATAAGGATCCAGTATCATTTGAGACACCCTATGTTTAGATGCCTTGAAGGGAGCCCAAGCAGACTGTGCACTCCTCTGGGAGAGCTAATAAGCTGGAGAGGCAAGCAATATTGTTGTCTGCTTCCTTACTCTCCTGCTGAGTCATTTAGGTTTATTATACATCGTGTTTGCACAGGAACTGTGCCCAAGTCACCCAGCTAGCACTTGCAAGTTAGGTCACCTAAGAAATAAAGATCCTTTCCTCCTAAGGGATTGTTTGTCTTCTTAGGTTCTGAATGTGTCTGAGAAGCACAACTCAATCTCACAATCGTCTACTATTCCTACAGTAGCCTTTTAATTAATATCAGTGTCATGACACCTCTGGTCCTAGGAGTGTGCCCTGCCTATGCATAATTAAAAACAGAGATAGATTTCAATAGGGCAAATAATAACACAGTGAGCAGAATGCATGAGAAAACAGTTCCTTTGTCGTTCACTTCTGCAAAATTAACCCAAACACTCTGATATGCTAATAAACTGCAAAATTATTCATTGAGATAGTTTGTTCCTTCACCATGTCGTAGTGTCAAAGGATTTGTCACCAGTGCTTCCACACAGATTTCCAGTATTTTTTGCATATGTAAAGAAGTCTTAAGGGAGAACAGCACAGGAGCTCTGGCCCCACAAAAAGCCGTCTCAGGTGTGTGAGAGCTGCCAATTCAACACACTTCCAACACACTAATATGCAATAATATATTTCAGTCTGTCTTATTTCCCTTCCTGTGCTCTAGAACTCATTCTTAGAAAAGTACTTTTTAAAGTTGCGTGATTTAATGGCAGAAATCCTTCTCTCTCTGCTGTGCAATAGCCGAATGCTCCTCGTATGCAAACAGCTACATGTTTAATTGCAAGCTGAAAGCTCTGTCCATAGGAGCTGAGGGCACTGGCCAGAGGCTGCAGAGCAATGGCTTTTGCAGGGTCGTGTATCATTGTATAAAACCCATGTTAGGTGGAGAATGAGGTCAAGCTAAGGGACAACAGCCAAGATTGTTCCCCTTCCACTAAATGAGCAAATGTTACACACATCTGTTTGCCTACCACTAATGAGTTTAATAAAGGTGGCGTGATTTAGGTCTTGCAGAGCTGAAGAAGACAAGTCAAGTCACTGTCACCCCAGGGCATCTATCTCTGAACAAGGCTCTCCAAACCGGCCTGGCTGTAGCTGCAGTGCAGCCTGTGGTGTGCAGGTCCCTACACGTGGTGAGGTTATGTCTGCCAGTGGCAGGCATTTTAAGAGACAGGCCAAACTATCTTTGCCCCTTGTCCCTCCTCACCTTCATGAATACCCACGGAGTGAGGTTTTGCAGGGATTCCTCTGAGTCCGGGCATGCAATGGAGGTGTTAATGCTGGGAAGTGAGATGGCACAGAGCTTCCTCCAGGGCCTTCACTGAGTACTTACCCTCACCAACAGCTTTTGCAGCCCATGCTCTGCTCCCCTGCTCCCCGCTGTTGCAGCACCACGGGGCTACCAAACTGTACTAGGAACAAATCCCTGTTGTAAGCATGGAGGCACTTGCTTGAAATACAGTATAGTGATGTTTGGCTAGTTCACTGGGACATGAAGTTCTTGGAAGTGAGATACCTATCTTTGTGTTCTTTTTCTGGTAAAATGTTTTAATTATAGAAAGCCATTTAGTTCCTACTTAATTATTATTTCTGGGAGTGCTACCAGGGTTAGATATTTAACCTGTAAGTGCCAAGCAGTCTGTCGCTCCTGCTCGCTCTAATGAAACCTGTGAATTGTTTGGGGGGCTGCTGTAAATTGTACGCTGTGGCTCCTCTCTAAACCTCTTGCAGGTGCTAGTGCTACAAAGCAAGCTTGAGACTTTGAATCCCTGCACTGATGTCTGAGTTCAAATGTTTCAGTACCAACGGGTTCAAAACCTTCCTGATGCTTAATTGTGGCAAGCAGGAAGACACAGGTTTCTTTACAGAATCATCCTGCTTTCTGAGTTGAGTTTTTTCCATGCAGGTTTCCTTTAGCCTCTGTTTTACCAGCTGGATCCTCTCATACCACTGGTCTTTGGGGAAGGGAACCCACCTTTTTCAGTTGCATATCAAGAAAGATTTTCAAAACTGACTTTCAGCCCAATAGCTTTCTGGAATCATTGAATCTTTAAGGTTGAAAAAGACCTCTAAGTTCATCAAGTCCAACCAGGCAACATCATGGTTTACTTCCCGGTTTCTCCAAGGCAGGGAGATAAAACAGTTGGTCTACAATGCCAGGTTCGTGAAGGCAGTAAAAGGATTTCAATTCCAGAGTTTCCCTTGCTATTGCTAATGCTCTTAGCTGCATCACAAACAGGACAACACTTTAAGCTGGAAGATCTGGGAGAAAACCCCAAATATAAAAAGAGACTTCGTTGCTGCTGGGCAAAGAATGTCCTTGGGCTGAGAAGGTGTGTGTGTGTGTGTGTGTGTGGGAAGTCACTGGCAACTGTTAGGTATGGAAGCACCAATGAGCAAAAAAAGGAGCTGGAGGTGGAGCAGGGCAGGGAGTGAGTAACAGCTGCTGCCAAGACCCTTTATTGAAAGGACTGAAACACAAGGAAACTAGCAGAGTTTTAAGACCAAGACATCACACAAAAATAGCTTAAAAGCTCACTTTTCAGTCAGAAGGTGAGAATGGGGAAGCAGGGAGAAGAAAATGTGCCCCTGTCTCTGGACCATCAGTGTGGAGCATGGATAAGGACAGGGAGGATGCCTGACGCAGGAGTAATGTTAAAGGGAAAATGTCTTCCAGCCCAAGAGCAGATGTGCATTTCCCTGGGTTGTACCTATGGGCTACACACAGCAGAGACAGCTCTTCTTCATTCTGATGTACACACAATGATGTGGGTAAAACAGTGAAGCATTCCCTGAACTGGAGATTGGAACCAGAGTCTGGGCTCTTCTGCAGGACACGGGAATTTGGAGGCTGCAGAGTAATCTTTTGCCCTCTCACCTTGCCTCCCCTGCCATCCCCTGCTCTCCCCTGCCCTCCTCTCCCCTCCCTTGCCATCCCCTCCCCTGCCCTGCTTTGCCCTCCCCTCCCCTCCCTTCCCCTCCCCTTCTTCTTTCTTTTCTTTTCCTTTTCTTTTCCTTTTTTCCCCCCCTTTCCCTTTACTTTTCTTTTTCCTTTTGCCTTTCCCTTTCCCTTTCCCTTTCCCTTTCCCTTTCCCTTTCCCTTTCCCTTTCCCTTTCCCTTCTGCTCTCTGGCAGAGCAGATATTGATTAGTTCCTAGCCAGTGGCTAGCCCCAGCAGGGAGCACAGAGAGCTCCTCAGCTGAACATCCTGTAATCTGGTGGTTTGTGCATTCCCATGGATGCTGACTGTTGAAAGCCTTCCAGGGAGAAAGGTTTCCTATGGTTTGTGGATAAAAGGACAGGAGAGGCAGCAGCATCCATTACTCTGGCTGCCTTCTGAATGAAGGAATTGTCTCTTCAGTGTTAGAAAGAAAAGCCATGAATGTCAGTTGTAAGGAGGTAAATCCCAGAAGGCAGCACTGAAATCCCAGAGGAGCAGCATCAGTCATGCTTCCCTGTGCACAGGACTTTTATGCAGGCCACGTAGGTGTTCAGAGGGCTGACAAACCAGGGATAGGTCTTAGGCTTTTTATGGAGTGCTAAACCTGTATCTGATCCTAAAAATTCCACATAACAAACAGTCTGCCAGCTCCTGCTACTCCTGCCAGGCTGAGTAATGCTCAGTAATCCTGATAGTAACAGCTGATGAAAAGAGGGGTCAGGAGTTCATTTAACCCAAGCTGGACTTCCAGATAAGCAAAGATAAATTGCCCAGCTCAGTAGGTCATTTACAAAGTGGAATAGCTCCCTGGATGGACACTCCACCAAACACATGAGCAGGAGCTGCGGTGCTGGGTCTGGGCTGGGAGGGATACACCAATCCCCTTTGTAAGTGTAAAGTGCACTCAGAGGAAGCAAATGTGAATATATTTTGGGTCCTGATGGCTTTCAAATGACCCACCCTCGTGCTCACCTCTGACAGGAGGGTGTGTAGTTTTGCTATTTCCATGCTCCCAAATGAAGTGACAGCAGTAGTTCTGCATAGAGCCTTCAGACAGAAATAAGCTCCCTGTTTCTGGCTGAAAAGAGGAAAACATGAACATGTAGATGCCTCACAGCATTGTAATGAGTTCTACCAGATGCAACACGTGTAGTATTTGGTACCATGAGCCTTTAGGCCCATTTTGTGAGCTGAGCCTGTAGGTCACAGAGGCATGTCTTTCTCAGAATTGAAGCAGGGGAAAAACTATTCTCTGTAGTCGTAATCTTGTATCCTAAACACATTGGGATACATGGAGATAATGTTTGAAGAAGTGTAGGTGTTGCTTAACACTGAAAGAAACCCAACAATTTCTAATGCAAGACTGATGATCCCGGACACGCTCTCAAGGAGTGACACTGGGTAAGAGGACGTGTCAGAACCTTGAGCAACTGAACAGTCACCTGCAAAGACACAGATAAATCTCTGGGACACCCATCTTCTACCCAACTAGAGATGCCTCCTGGAGAGCTGTGAACTCCCATCACCAGCCCTCAGACAGTTACCACCTGTCCTGTCCAAGAGCTTCTGGCTTGAGATGTGCCCCATTTGGAAGGCCCCAGTGCCAGGTGCTTTGCAGCACTTTGCTGCAGTCATTCCTGACAGGTATTGTCCACAAGGAACCGGCAACACACAGCCACTGGCAAGCAGGGAGATGTGCAGGGAGAAAGGAAAACAACAGAGAGGCCTGGAGAGCTTGAACACAACTGGTTTTCCCGTGATCAAAAGGCCGAGATCCTTTAAAGATCAGTGATGGGGGAGACGAAAACCCTTAATCATTCCTCTTTCAGTGTGAAACATGACCCATCCGCACCCGTTGAGGCAGCTGCCATCGGGAACTCCGGCGATTAATGAAAACATCACCAAGCGCTCTTTCCTTGATGCACCAGTCGGTGAGCGGTGACAGCGGTGACCCGGGTAAAGCTCGGGGGGCCGTGCGGCAGGTCGGGCCGTGCAGAGGGTCCCCACGCCCGGGCACCCCGTGTGCGGCTCCTTCCCGGCAGCTCCCCGGAGCTCCCCCGCCCCCCGGCGTCACGTGACCCCGCCTCCAGCCTTATAAAAGGGGTGAGGGCGGCCGGGGCCGGTCGCTGCCACCCGCACCGCACCGCGCCGGGGAGCGGCCCCCGCGCCGGGCAGGGAGCAGCGGAGCGCAGGCAGCTGGCAGGTGAGGCTCGTTGTCTTCGGTACGCTATTGCGAGACGGTGTCTGCCCGGCGTAGGGCCACCACCCCAACACCTTCCAGTGTGGAAGCAGGAGCCCGGTTCAAACAGCCGCAGCAGCGTGTGGCGGTGCGGGGCTCGGGGTGCGGGGGGTGTCACAGCGTGCGTGCAGCAGCAGGCAGCTCTCGCCACGGCTGTGTGAGCTGATCAGGGGTCTCCTCAGCACGGCAGCACACCTACAAGAAGAGGTAGATGTTCTCAAAGATAAACTAGACAGGCTCATGAGCATCAGGGAGGCTGAAATGGAGACAGGTTGGAGGAGCCTTCCAGCCACAGGAATGTGAGATCCCAGCTGACAGCGCCCGGGACCGGAGGGACCCTGTACCCTCCCCCAGGCCGGCCAGTCTTAGCGGAAGGGATGACTGGAAGCAGGTACGTGGCAAGGGTAGTAGGAGAGTGCCTGCCATGCCTGTCCTTCCTCCTCAAGTTCCTCTGAGCAATAGATACGAGGCCCTGCTAGAAGGGGACCAGCCAGATAATGAGACAGCTGATGATAGGAAAATGACTCCTCAGGTTGTGTCCCCTAGGACAAGACCCCCTAAGCACACTATCAAACAGGCTCTGTTAAAACAAAAAGACGGGTCATTGTTTTAGGTGATTCCTTTTTGGAGGGAACTGAGGGCCCGATCCTACTACAGGGAATGGGGAGGGATGGAAGGAGAAGAGCCAGGAAGTTAATACCTGTTCTCAGAGCATGGTGTATGAAGCAGAACTTTGGGTTCTTTGACAATGGGCTAGCTCTAGACTCATCAGCCTTGCTTTCCAGGGATGGGGAGAACTTATCCTCAAGGGGCAGAAGGATACTGTCAAAGAAGCTAGTGGGGCTCATTAATAGAGCTTTAAACTAGATAAGAAGGGGGAGGGGGGCAGGGCCAGGCTAGATGGAAAAAAACCTGGTTGTGGTGGTCCCTGGATGAAGGGATTGAATGCTCCCTCAGTAAGTTTGCAGATGACACTAAGCTGGGAGGAAGTGTTGATCTGCCTGAGGGTAGGGAGGCTCTTCAGAGGGATCTGAACAGACTGGACCAATGGGCTGAGACCAACGGGATGAGGTTTAACAAGGCCAAGTGTGGAGTGCTGCACATGGGACATAACAACCCCATGCAGTGCTACAGGCTGGGAGAGACTGGCTGGAGAGCTGTCAGGCAGAGAAGGACCTGGGGGTGTTAGTTGACTGCAGGCTGAACATGTGCCAGCAGTGTGCCCGGGCGGCCAGGAAGGCCAATGGCATCCTGGCTTGTGTCAAAAACAGTGTGGCCAGTAGGTCCTGGGAGTTAATTGTGCCCCTGTACTTGGCATTGGTGAGGCCACACCTCAAGTACTGTGTCCAGTTCTGGGGTCCTCACCATAAGAAGGACATTGAGGTCCTTGAGCACGTGCAGAGAAGGGCAACCAGGCTGGGGAAGGGGATGGAGAGCAAATCCTGTGAGGAACAGCTGAGGGAGATGGAGATGTTTAGCCTGGAGAAGAGGAGGCTGAGGGGAGACCTTCTCCCCACCTACAATTACCTGAAGGGAGGTTGTAGAGAGGTGGGTGATGGTCTCTTCAGCCAGGTGACAGGAGATGGGACAAGGGGAAATGGCATGAAGCTGTGCCAGGGCAGGTTCAGATTGGATATTAGAAAAAACTTTTCACTGAAAGAGTTGTCAGGGCCGGGAACAGGCTGCCCAGGGAGGGGGCTGAGTCACCTTCCCTGGATGTGTTCAAAAAAAGGGTAGAAGAAGTACTTAGGCATATGGTTTAGCATAGGATGGGAATGGTTGGACTTGATCTTCAAAGGTCTTTTCCAACCTTGTAATTCTGTGATTCTGTGAAATTAGAACCTGGCACCATCATCCAGGTAGGTTGCAGAGCTGAACTGGGAGGGCTCCTAGCTGGGAGTAACTCAGCCGGAAAGCAGAGTGCTTCAGACCTGCTACTGATGGCTACTCAGACTCACAGAATAGTTGAGGTTGGTAAGGATTTCTGATGGTCATCTCCTCCAATCCCCACCTCAAAACAAGGTCAACAACAGGTATGGCAGGGAGCGTTGTTTCTTTCTACTTAGTACAGAGCCTGTCCAGAACCAGTATCATGCAGTGTACTGGAAGCACCAGTATTTTGCATTAGAGCTGGTTTGCTGGTGTCATTGAAGAGCCAACGGCACTTTTGCTCATGCCATGCATACTGTTCTGAAGCCCTTAACCTCAGAAACCAGTACAAGAGTTGGAAAAGATTCCAATGGGTTACTCAGTCACTGTCCCCATCCCAAAGCAGAATCAACTAAGCATATTTCTAGAAACATAGAGTAATAGTCCAAAAACTCTGGTCAAATCCCCTGGAATGCTCAAGTGTCACTGGCATTCTTTACAAAGGCTGGCTTAACATCTTCACAGTTATACTCTGCTGAAATTTAAGCCTCTGACTTATTCTCTCTCCAGGGGACTTATGGAGCAGTTTATTACCATCTTTATAACAGCCCATTTCATACTGCATGATTGCTTTCAGATCTCTCTTCAGCCTTCTCAAGGTTAAAGGACTTAAATTCTTTCAGTCTCTCATCAGAGGTGATACTGTCTGTAGCTCCAATCATTCTCATTGCTCTCCTATGGGTTGCTGTTGCTCCACACCTTCTTTTGAAATGCATTTCTGAAAATTGGGCAGTGTTCAATTGAGCCCTTGTTGGGGCTGACATGAGTGGAGGGTTGGTTTATACCATTCCTGATCACCTACAGACACCTACAAATCCTCAGGTCTTCTCCTGAACTTGACAGCTGCCTAGCTGCTCCTTACATTTGAGGTAATATGTTGCCTACATTCAAGTAGATGACTGACTTGCTTCTTTTCATTCATTTTCTACTATTATTCCACTCTGTAAAACTCCTTTTGCATTATAAACCTATTGACTGTGAGGATTTAAAGCAAGATTTAAATTCTACAAAAGCAATATAAACAAGACTCAGAAGCTTCCTAGAAAAGAAAGAGATGACTCATTATCAGAAAATACTTGTTTTGTTGTGCAGTTATAAATGTCTGAATAGTGAATGGCCCAGACTGGAGTGGTAAGATGACTTATAGAGGTGACTACACACGATTACCAGGTGTTAAGGGATATGGAGAACGCCAGCAGAAGGTTAAGGTTTAGGTCACATGTAAGAAGTGAAAGGATCAAGAAAACTCAGATCCAAAAGAAAAATCAAATGTATTGCAAGCCATAGTATCGGGAGCAGCACAACCCAGCCAGAGAATTTGACTAAAGCCCAACATTTACAACGTTTTTTTAACCTCATCTGTGACCCACAGAGGCCCCAAGGAAAGTTGTTGACTTCTCCCAGCTCATGTGTTACAAAAGCTCGTTATATTTAAAGGAAAACCTCCCTGGGAAGCTAATTTAATTTAACATCACAGTTCAAGTGAACGGCCGGGAAGATAAACAGAGATGGGGGTTGCTGGCAGGCGAGTAGGGTGGCCCAGCTTCCACACTGCTGCAGAATTTATTCACTGTGAAGAAATGTGGTTCTTATAGGTGTCCTTCCCATGCAGTTTGGAGTTAATCATCAGTCTGAACTGGCTTAGAGTTCAAAAGAGAAGGAAGAAGAAAAAAATCCGGCAGAAGCCCTGAGGAGACTTGTCTTCTTCAGCTACCCAGACAGATACCCACACAGCAGTCTGGAGAAACCAGCAGTCAACTATTTTTCTGGACTCAGCTGAATGTGGACTAATGGATCGCTGCTAAGAGGCCGAGGTAACCCAGGGAGATGTTTAATTTGCCAGTTCTGTGCAGAACTGCAGTGTGACAGGCAGCAGCCACTGGTGAGGAGGACAGAGGCTGATTCTCAGGGGCCTGTGACGTGCACATTGGGAAATGGGATTGTAATTTGATGCGTGACACTTTCCAGCAATGAGAAGTGAGAAATTCAGTGTGCACAGCAAATAAATCTGCCAAAAAAAATTAATGGGGGATAATTAGAGAGAATTTATACAGTCAAATTTGATGCCATAGAAAAATTGAAACGACCAACTACAGTAAAAATACAGTTAGCCAGAAAATAGTCTCCAAAACACCCTAAATGAATGAATGCCACACCAAGCTGAGGGCAGAGAAGTTAGAAGTAGAGAGATAAGCAACTCCTTTTTTACTCTTTTTTTCTCTTCTTTTTTTTTCTTCTTTTTTTCTTTTTTTTCTTCTTCTTCCCCCCTTTCCCTTCCCCCCCTTTCCCTTTTTCCCCCCCTTTCCCATTTCCCCCCAGTTTCCCTTTTCCTCCCCTTTCCCTTCCCCCTTTCCCTTTTTCCCCCCTTTCCCATTCTCCCCCTTTCCCTTTTCCCCCTTTCCCCCCTTTTTTCCTTTTTTGTTTTCCCTTTTTTCCCTTTTCCCCACTTTTTTCCCTTTTCCCCCTTCCCCCTTTTTTCCTTTTTTCTTTTTCCCTTTTTCCCCTTTTCCCCACTTTTTTCCTTTTTCCCTTTTTCAATTTTTCCCTTTTTCCCTTATCACTGTTTCCCTGTTTCCTTTTTCCCGTTTTCCTTTTTCCCGTTTTCCTTTTTCCCATTTCCTTTTTCCTGTTTTCCTGTTTTCCTTTTTCCTGTTTTCCTGTTTTTCTTTTCCCTTTTTCCTTTTTTCCATTTTTTTTCCTTTTTCCTTTTTTCCTGTTTTCCTTTTTCCTGTTTTCCTTTTTCCTGTTTTCCTTTTTCCTGTTTTCCTTTTTCCTGTTTTCCTTTTTCCTGTTTTCCTTATTTCTGTTTTCCTTTTTCCCTTTTTCCTTTTCCCTTCACAGTTAGGTGCCACTAATAAGAATATCTGTGAAGTGCAGGAGGAAGGTTGGCAATGGATTCAACCATCACTGTGGATAGCAAAAGTTGAAGAAAGAATTTCAAAGTTATCCAACTTGGAGAAGGCAACGTGGAAAAACGTACCACAAATGTGTAAACATTGGCTGGCAGAGGGACCTCTAGAACTCAAACCACAAATTGCCTGGGCTTACAGGGAATCCTGAAGACACACTTGATAACGTGAGAGGGTCTGACACAAACGGGTGGTACAAGTGCATTTCAAGGATGTCTCAAGGGAACCAGCCAACTGTAGGCTGCTGTTTTCAGCAGAGATGAGCCCATCAGGCTGGGGACATTTCCCAGGAAGGCAAAGATAGGACATGACAGAAACTTATTTTAAGTCCCAGAGACATCCTGCCTGCTATGACTGCTGCAGAATGGCAGCAGTAAGAACTGATTCCTTTCCACTCCCTGAATGTTTCCGACAACCTGCTAATACCAAAAGGAAATGTGCCAGCCAAAAGTGAGCCTGAGAGCCAGGGAGTGTAGTAAATGCTGGCACAGAGTGAGGCAACACAGGTGGGATGGAGGAACGAAATCCCAAAACATTTCTGGGTCTTCTTCTGGTACAGCACTCTACACTTTATTGCAGTACAACAGGATAGTTGAAAAGAATTTCTGGTTTTTCTTTTAACCAAATGACTGCTGTTGCCCAACTGAAGAATGTCATCAGATCATAGGGAAATTCAGGTCGGATGGGACTTCAGGAGCTCTCTAGCTCACATAGCAAACAGAAAGATTTACAGGTGATCTAATGGAAGAGCCAGGGCACTGGAGACACAAGTCACTTCCACAGGGGTTATGACTGTATTCAGAGAATCCATTAAGGAAATTTCTGCCTGTTAAGCAGGAGCTCAGCAGAGCTGGCTATTCCTCTCTCCCCCATCCACTCGGTGACCTCCCACACTCACTGGTCAGTACTTCTGTCAGGCTTTGCACTCCAAACACAACTTTTGTTTCCTGCTCTCCCAGCATCTCTTCATAGGTTGTGAGAAAAATGGAACCATTTTTGAGATCAAAATAACCTGAAAAGGTGGCCATTTATTAGAATCAGGGTCTTGAGGAGTCTGGTGTGAAATTACTGTGCCGCCCAAAGGGAATTCCTGGCAGCCATCAAATACAGAATATTTTCTCCTGTATTTATTTGGGAGGAAATCTGTGGTCAGGTCTGGCCTTGCTTCCCTATAATGGCCCTTTACATTCAGGCACGCTGCAAGGAAGCTCAACAGGGTTTGGATAAACTGCTCTGCCCTGATTTTATAGTTATACATAGATCAGCACACAAGTGTGGTAGAACTGAGGCCTTGTCCAGAGGACCTTGTTGGGAAATGAATTTCAAACACTACCCTGTCTCAGGCAGCTCATTCAATGAAACTGTTGCCATGATAAAGGGATATATCCTTCTGCAATTCCACAATTTGAAAAATGTAACTGTTTCCAAAACCTATACTGGCATACAAGGTGGAAGGCAGTGTGAAGGGATTCCAAAGGAAAAGAAATTGTCTGAAGAACTCAGCACTCTTCTTAATACCTGACATCTTATGAATTAACCACTGATGAACTTTGAAGCCGAAGCACTTGAGTGAGGCCTGAGATATCTAATAGTGCATCAAATTGATATCTTAACACAGTAGCACAGGGCAGACAGGGAAGACTAGACACTCACCTGGCTATCCAAGGAGAACAGAAACACATCCCCGTATTTGTAATTCATAGGACAGCAGATGGTGGTTGCATAAACACCAGAGAGGTCTGGTTTTCACCTAGTGTCCTGGTTTTGGTCAGGATGGAGTTAACTTCTTTTGTAGTAGTGGATGGAATGCTGTGTTTGAGTGTTAAAATGAAAGCAGTGCTAACACCCTGATGTTTTTAGCTGTGGTCAAGCAGTTAAGGACTTTTTCAGTTCTTCGTACTTCTCTATTAATGAGAAAGGAGGGGACGAAGCCGGGACAGGTGACCCAAACTGGCCAAAGAGAGTATTCCATGCCAATTACAGTCCCTGCTCTAAAACACAGGATAACAAAATATTAACTTTTCCCCCTGAATGACAACCTATACAAAGTACATGCAGCCAGGGAACTCTGACTGACCGTCATTTGTGAAGGACTGTGTTTCAAAATTCATTCTGTCTTAATGACCTCTGGGAGGTTTAGGTTGGGTATTAGGAAGAGACTCTTTACTGAGGGGGTGGTCAGGCACTGGAACAGGCTCCCCAGGGAAGGGGTCACAGCACTGAGCTTGACTGAGTTCAGGAAGCGTCTGGATGATGCCCTCAGTCACATGCTCTGACTTGGCTGGCCCTGTGTGGACCCAGGAGTTGGACCTGATGATCCTTATGGGTCCCTTCCAACTCAGTATTCTGTGATACTGTGATTTCTGTAGCTTCATATTTGAACAGATGGTGATTCACAGGACAGGATCAAGGTTCTTCATGTTCTACAGCATGTATTTGGGGTTTTGTTAGGCTGAAGGGTATATGCCTAGTTTTGTTGAAGACTTGGAAAAGCACACTATCTATCTAGTGTATAAGAAACATATACATCCTAAGAAAGATATACAAGGTGGAAATTAGCTGGGAAGCACAGAGTGTATGTTGACTTCTTTCATATAGTAGTAAGGTTAGAAATGAAGCCTTAGAGAAGCAAGTTTTAATTAGTAGACGCCTCCTGAAAACAGTAGGCCTTCAAAAGGAGAGAAACAGATAAGAGCAAACATTTCACATTTACACAATGCCAGTGCAAAGACACAAAGCTTGAAAAATGGCAAAAAGCAGAAGAAAATTCATACAACCTCTTCTCTGTTGGAAAGGTGGAAACAGACCTGCTCACACAATGTGGTGCAATGTCACAGCCGTGGAGGCTGGACTTTCCTGCCTCCTGCAGCCTAAGACCTGACCCCCAGTTAATATGTAGAAGGTTCTGACTTGACTACTGCTAATTTTGTAACTAGAATAATTAATTTTCAGAAACAGCTGATGGATTACATATGATTAATATGCAACAAAAGAAACCAATGTTTAATAGTTTAATGGCTTTGAGCACATTGAAACATTGTTTAATGATACAAACTAAAAATGTCACACAATCTCTGTAACTATACACTTTTAAGATGTAAATTGTATTCCTTTGAGGTCTAACACTGAAAGCTACTGAACACTTTTTAAAAGTTTTGGTCTTGACTTCAACTTCTAAATATTTAGTAAATTTTGAGGACAGTTTCATATTCCACAAGCACGAAGGCAGAATTCAGCAACGTGTAGCGTTATGAAACAAACCTATTTAAAAAATAAACTCTACAGAAAACCAAAATATCAATAACAAACACAAACATTAGAGTAGAAGCCCAGATCCTAAAAAGTATCCTAAAAGTACCCTAAAAAGTCTCAAATTTACCTAAATAATGTTTAGCATTAAATGAATAATGAAAGTATGCTGAAACTACAGAGTACAAACTGAGTTTGAAATGAATGGAATTGACAACAATCTGGTTATTTTCCATGCATTTAGGCATGCAGTTTTGTTTACCTGTTTTGCTCCAAAATTCTAAATATAAATTAAGGTGGAGATTCTTTGCTTCCAAAGAACACTTTTTCTAAGTCTGTGGAATGTGCCATTAATACGTGATGCAAACCAAGCAGCTGCCTTCTACTCACACATTATAATACAAGCTGAACACAACAGTTAGGCACTTGCTGATACAGTTCAAATAGCATCTTTCTAATCCCAGATCAGAAGTATTTTTACACAAGTACTTCACAAAATATTTAGCACTAAGGTCTAAACATCCATCTAACTCAAATATACTTGTCATGTTCCCAAAGGGTTAATATTGTCTTGCTTCATTTCTTACATGTAGTAATTTAGCTCTGAACAAAAGCAGCTCCCTGCTGGTTACCTTGGCTAAAGGAAACACAATGAACTGGTAAAAACCAGTTTTATCTCACTGCTGTTGCCTAGGGCTACAGAGAAAATGAAGTAAAAAAATTCACATGCAGAGTATTAGGTGCTTATGAAAGATCCAGCAGCGCTGTTGCCTAGTGATTCAGCGAGGAATCAGCACAGGCCAATGAGGTGTACGGGTACTGAATAACATCCCCGATGACTGCTTTACATCTCCTGCAATTCTGTCATACACCCCCATGATTTCCCAGTGGTAAGAATCACTTTCAAAGGAACCTGTCAGGAAAAAAAAACAACCAAAAAAAAATTAAACAAACAAACACACACATCACATACAGCAAGATTACTATTTTTGCTTTTCCCTTTGGATGTTTATACTGCTTTAGATTACACGCCTATCCAATGTGAAATGTTCTTCATATTTATTAACGCTTAATTATTACAACTTTAATTTAAAATACCTTAACAATTAAGGCTAACCTTCTGTTTTGAAATTGCAAATACATTGTATTGAATTGCAAGGAATAGGCTAAACCAAAATCCATCTTCTTACGCTTTTCAAAAGAGCTAGCAAACCAGAGTGTTTGTAATCAGCAACTTTGTCAGTAATGCATAAAGATAATAGGGGGGGTTACTATCCACTTTTCTGGGGTGTTCTTTGCTGTTGCTTTGGGTTTATTTCAGTTTGTTTTGGTGTTCTGTTACACAGTAGATTTTCTGACATGAAAGCTGCCTCATTAGCAAGGACTATATTTCAGAAAAGAAGCTACTTCAAAGATAAAGCATTCTTTTCCTCAAAGAAGAAAAAGAAATCTCTCCCCATTAAGACTATATGCATGCTCTACTTCAGTGACATTTTACTTCCATATTAAAAAATAATATTCATATTAACAGAGCACATGATACATATTTAGTTGAGGCAAGTGTGCTGAAGGAGATCAGGAGCATTTCACAAAAATCTTTTCATCTTCAACAGCTCTAATCCTAAAAGACATATTCTTACTGTATAGAAGGGTAAACAACAGGAACAAAACCACAGATCTTTTTTTAAAAGATCGCTCGCCCTTTCTTCCCTGAGATCAAGCTGCTGGTACTTTATGTTTTCTATCTGGCCTCTACTATCAATCCATTCATGATGCATCAGAGGAAGATGAAATGTCTTCATGATGTATGCAGTCTATAATGCAGGAGGAGTAAAACTGTGTCATGACTCCTACAGTAATTTGTTTAGGAAAAGGGCAATAAAACACGTGTCTCCAAACACTTTGACTGCCTATTAGAAAGTCCTAATCTTTGAAAACCCCAGACAACCAGCTGTTGCCCAAGAATTTTTTTTTTCACCCATTGAAATGTAGGTGACATTTAACATAGAATTTGTATTCTTATAGAAACAACATATTGAATCCATTTGCTAATGCATTGAGATTGATTTGTCAGACACCTTAGAGGTGAAAGGAACTGTTCTGAGACAGCGTGTCCCATTTTGTGCACAGGACATGAAAACTTTCTGCCAGTCAGTGGTTAGTCTGGAATATATAATGCTAGAATGATATTCTGCCCATGTCACTAGCAACACTCATCAACCATGGAAACATTTCTCTCTCTTGGAAATCTATGAAATTGTTCACAGTATTTCATGGCAATGACTTCCTCAGGCAAAGTATGAATAAAATTGCCTCTGACAAAGTCACCAAAGAGTCTCCTAAAAGTATTGAGGGAGAAATACAGTGTTACTATTCACTTTATATACAGCCAATAATACCATATTTGATTATAATGAGTGCCAGGTGTCTAATGCTGTCATTAAAATATTTAGATGTAGTATACCTTGAAAAACACCCTCACGTCCTTTGTCAAGGAATTTGTAACAAAGGAAACTAGGCCAGTGTAGGTGTACAATGTAAGCAACCTATAGAAATGCAGTTTAAAGAGCCTGGGAGTGTCAGTGCAAGAAATGTACAATCCCAGAATGGCCAAAAGGTCTCACTTGACCAAATCTGGTGAAAAGGAGTGCAAGTTCTTAGAAGGGTAAGGTGATGAGCGAGGAGTGGGTTCCAGCATGGGAAGGAGAAAGGGTTACTTAGATCAACAAATGCTGAACAGTAGGCAAGGATGAAGGGTATCAGTCTTGTAGCAAGAAAAATAGAATTATTTTATAAAACAATTACAATTAGGTCAAATAAATACACAGATATAATAGCTATGTAACTATAGACTTAGTTTTTACAGACATTATTCTGGTAGACAGTGATATCCTGTACTTTAAACAATGACCAATGTTTTTGTCTGCTTTATGTCTTACCCATCCACACAGAAAGGTTAAAAAGACCAGTTTTCTAAGTGAAAATTACTGAAGAAAGAACTTTTAAAATAATTTTCAGCAGTAATGAATGCCTGGCACATTTAGAGAGCCTACTAAAGGCACACATTTCTCACTCTACCACACCCAATAGAAATTTCATGGCAATGAACAAGATAGATTTTGAAATTACTGTGCTGCATTACTAAGACAAAGAGTAGACAACAATCACCCTTTTCAAAATGGAGGTTGAGTTTCTTTCAGTTATTTTCTTTTAGAATTTTTAAAGTCATTTAGAAAAGCAATTACCTGCAAATATGAAATTGAAATTATTGAAGTGAAAGGCAAATTAGTTGTTTCTAGATTCTTAATATTATGATAACATACAAAGCTAAGTATGCCTGAGAGAAAAATGGAAATTCAGAGTTGTCCCTACCTTTAGTGGCACTTCCAAGGCTGTGGTTTGCTGCAGGGACTCCATTGTTCTTTTTACCAGTGCTGTAAGGCAAATTTGAAAACCTACGGATTTATTTTCTGTGTTAGAATTGTTACATAGAAAAAACCCCACATGCTTTAAATTCTGTTATATAGTATCTGCATTTCTACATTAAAAAAAGAAGCCATTTACAATTTGTTCAGGCTTTTTTTTTTTTAGAGCTAAATATTATCTCTTGTGGAAGGTTCAACTCCTTATTTGAAATTGAATTTTAGGGTGAAATTTTGAGTATTACTTAACTTACATATCACATAAATACAGAAGTCCAGTTTTATATAGAGATGCAGCATGTCTGAGTGCTATGCTTCTCAGCCTTCAATTCAGTTCAATATATAAAATGTCACCATGTTTGGTGACATTTTATATATTCAAATTTTATTGTGCAGCCACAAAACTCAGACTTAAAAAAAAAAGCTAGGAAAAAAATACTAGACGTCTGAACTGTCTAAAATATCTTTTTTTCCAATGTAAAAAGATCAGGGCCAAATTAAGGAAAAAAAAATCTGCCCTATGGGATAGTGGAGGATCAAGAATCTAAAATATTACATTTCAATATGATTTATGTAACTTAACAACTCATCATGTCATAACACTATGCTCAGTACTACTGTGAAAATGCATCTATAATTATTCCAAATCAATAACTTGGGACCAGATTTCTCACCCGTGGTCATGTCAATTAGTATTTTGCTTGACAAAGACTGCCACTGAAACACAATATGCTTGTAATAATAAACAAAGAGAGATTCACTGGATAAATGGCTTTTAGAAAAGAAGCAACTTTTGGCTAGTGAAAGTGGAAGAGGAACAAAAGTTATTGAGCAACCTCTACTGCTCTGACAGGATATCTGGCTAAATAATATATACATTTCTGTGGCTTACAGAACTGAGAAATATCAGGGTATGTAATACTGGTGGTAACTGCTGGACCGAAACCCACATGATTACTTAGAAGCTTTCTGTTAAGCATCAGGGTTCTTCTGCAGCCGAGGTTAGATGCAAAGGAGAGACGAGAACTCTACAAAGCTGCTTATCGTTGTTGCTCTGCCTGCTGCCAAAACCTTTTCTAACGATGCCAGCAAAGAAAAGTAGTAAGTGATGATTTGTGTCACATCTGTGACACTGATGCTGGCTTGGTAATAATGATGAGGATAACTAGTTTCTGCCTAAACAGAAGCAGAGTGCTCAGATTTATGTGCTAATGAGCTGTCGTAAGATTTTTCCATGAAGTCCGAATTATGCAGAAGCTCAAAAGATCAGTGGCTGGAGTGCCAGTGCTGACATTTGTTGACGCATCTATGTACAGCTACACCTGTATATTAGCTTCATGTTAGATTTGAGGTAGTTTAGGGTCCGGTATAGGACATAGAGTTGTTTTTGGAAAGCAGAAACAAGCATGACAATCAAAGGGGAAGTGCTGGCCTAAATAATTATCCATTTAAAATCTAGTCCAAGTCAACATGACTATTAATAGAGAAGTGTTGGACCTCCTCCATTTGAGAAGCCCACTCTGAATCTGAACAAGCTGCCAGCTCGGGGAGGTCAGCAATGCCGCAGATGTCAGGTACTCCGAGCAGGCAGCATGCCTTCAGGAGCCTGAGTGGATTGCCAGGCAGTCCCTGGGTACACATCTTTGCCATCAGTAAGCTCCCTACCAGGCTATGACTGCACACAGCTTTTGTGAGAGCTTAACATCTGGATTCTGCACTTCTCATGCAGAACCACTCAGCTCCATACGTTCCACCAAAGCACTTGTGAACAATCTCAGGGCATGCTCAACTGTGCCACTTCTTAACATTTTTGACTTGTTTGACAAATAAACAGCAACAGAGCATCAGGGCTATGGGAGGAACTGGACTTTTGGACAAAAAAGTTAATTGGACAACAAAAAGGGCACCATGATTCAGTAGCATCGATTCATGAGTTGAAAGATGGGAGTAGTATAATAAAAAGTGCTGCCTGCATATGCACTTAGTTAAGACCAGGTTCCCCCCTAGGTCTCTCCCATACAGCTGTTATCCCCCAAAGGGGACTGGTGATGGCAGTGATGATTGCAACACCCTTCTCTGTTGGTTCACACTTCACTTTAAGGCACCTGGCACAATCAGACTTCTGCTGCATCCTTAACCACTCTTAATTTTAAAAAGCACAGACTAAAGTGGCTACATCAATGAACAAACCTAATGGCTCCTCATTCACTCTGAGAACCCATTAAGATCCTCTCCACGGCTTTGCTCCATTTTCTTGTGTTTTTTTCTGCGTCACTTTGGCACCCAGTTCTCTTTCTCACCTCACACTGATTTCTCCATCTCTTCCCAGAGTTTAGTGGGTGGCATAGTAAAACCATTCACTCCAAGCAGTCTGAGGCTGTTTCGCCTGCATTTCAGCCTTTTAAAGTCATACTTTTGTGAGTAGCCAAAGGATTTGTCTATGTCTATTTTGCAACAGAGTTTGAATGGAATAATAAATATATAATGATAACAGAAACATCAAGAAAAAGCTGCTGGGTTACCCTCCCTGTTCTGTTAAGGCAGTAAACAGTGAAAAAGGAAGCATTTAAACTAAATTACAATCTTTGCACAACAACATATAGGTAAATTGAATAAATTTAGGCTGTAAATTTAAAGTTCTAGACTTTGGACAGTTTAAATGCTGGAACATTCTCTCAGTAGGAATATTTTTTTTAATATGGAGAGGATAATTTATAAGAGACCATATGGCATGGTGGTATGTACTTACAGGAGAGGTCCCCGTTAATCCTATGTATGTATTACCTGCTTCTCCCACTACTCTCTCAAATGTCTTTGAAAACTCCCCTCTTTGTCAGGCTCAAAATAAACAATCCACAGACACACAATTGCATCTTCTTTATGTCATAGACATTATAGAGCATGGTCACTAACAAATGTGACCACAACATTTAAACAGATTTGTCTCTACCACTCTTAATTTTTGTTTCTTTCCTAAGATTTAAATTGGAGGCTTTCGGGGTAATGAGCATTTCTGTTCTTTCAAGAATCTGGTATATCTAGGGCACATAAATTATTAATTTTAAAATGTTCCTTTGCAGCCAGCCATATACTGCAACAGCATCTGCAAAATGCTGTTCTCCCAACCTTTGCAACTTATCTCTCAAATGCCATAATCAGCAATTGTGGGATTTGTTGATTATGCTCATCCTGGAGTCCTTTGTAAGTGCTAAGTGTGTCATGTTAAAATATGTAGTTAAAAAATTTGTGACAGTAAAGCGAAGAGATCATAGCGTGACTGAAATTTTAACATATATTTTAACATACATTAGATTTTCCTGACACTGGCCATAATAAATATGGTTATTCAAAGTAACGTGAATAGGAGCAAAGAGAAGACATGCATGCTTGATGTGAAACAAAAGCATATTTGTCCCTATCGAACCAGAGACATTTTTCAAGCTCATTCACCTATGAAATTATGATTCCAGAAACATGTCAAAGCTGGCCAGACATATGATCTATAGAATAGGGAATTTTGCAAATGGAAAGCTATCTGGAGGCATCTCCAGTTTATGCACCAGTGTTTTTCAAGTTAGAAAAAGGCAGCTCAGAAGACAGAAAATGTCTCTGCCTTGTGACAACCAGTTCACTCTTGTTCTTCTGTTACTTGAGTTACTGTTATCTTTGAACATGTGAACCTTTTTATGCAGCTGCCTCCATGTCCATTAAGTGGGAAATTGTAAAGAAATAAAATTAATTTTGATGGAATTTGTAAATGAGCCAAAAATTTGTATTGGCAGATTTAAAAAAAAAACCAACCCTAAGATATTGTTTGTTATGTACTAATAATCTTGATATCACAATAAATAGGTTTTGTTTATTCTGTTTTTTTTTTTCTTAGACCAATCCTTTTGGTTTTCTTACATTCAAAGTATTTAATCTGAAATATTTTATATCTGATAAAATATTACAAAAATGTTTTAAGCTGTTTTACCTGTGCCAAATATAGGAATGGACACAGAAATTAACTTCATTAATTCTATCAATAATGTGCAATTATAAATGACTTTTTAAAAAGCCAGCTTTAAAAATCATACTAATGCACTGGGATATTGAACAATCCAACAGAAAAGCACTGGAATACATGTATTTCTACAAAAATGTTATTTCAAGTAGCAAGTACCTTTCATTTAATTATGCTTCTCACTAATGGATGCATTTAAGCAAGCACAGCGACAAGAAACAACCCACAGTAGTCATCAGTGGCAAAGTTCACCTTTCAAATCCAGCAGGTTTATCTGGGATGCACATCAGAAGCCAGATCATACCGCTGTAATTACAGGTATCTCTGTACTGTACAAAATTATGCTGCATTTCTTCACCCCAAACTGTGCTCCTCCCTTTAGCAGTAATGTATTCAGAATAGTCCAAGGGCAGAGAGGCATTTCAAACAGAGCATGGAGAGGCAGTCTCTGAAACAGTCTCCACAACAAGTAAGATTGAGCTCTGCAATTCCTGAATAGTCTTCCAGAGTCCCTAGGCAGACTCACGGTTTGATGTGGGGATGATCTGTCTACCTGATTACACAGACTTCAGAACTCAGAGATGCTGAGTCTGATCCAAGAGCTCAGTTTTTGGCATTCCCAAAATGTCATCTGGCTTTCTGCTTCCTGGACTGCTGGGGAGCTTGGGATGTGAGGAAGCTGACTAGAAACCAGGAAGATTATTGATGGTAAAGTTGACAGTCTTCTGCCAAAACAAAACCAAACTCTGCCAAATGTTTGGGTTTATCTTTCCAAGCACTCTCTAATAGAAACTAAAGGATTTTTTAAAAACTCCTTTTCTGCCTTGTTCTGCCCTAAACAGAGAATTGAGGCAAATAACATGCCACAGATTTGTTGAAAACTACACAATACACAGAACTACATGTTTTATTGTATTTCAAAGTATGTCTAAGCTTGGACACTCAAAGCCCTGCTATAAAGAAAAGATGATTTGCCTTGTCCATTCAGAGTGAACTGTATGCATACTAGAAGTATTTCTCCAAAATACAGAGAACAATTAACAGGTCACATGCAGTATTTTCTGCAAAAAAAAAGAGCACACCTTATTGCTTGCCTCTTATCCTATTCAAAAGATTAAAAATAATCTGCTGGGCACAGATTATTAGGTGGACTATAAATAAGATACAGGAAGTTCTTACTGTGACCCATGAAGTCATTGGCAGAAATAGAGAAAGCACCAGCATTATGTATGCCCTGTGGAAATCCTCAGCCTCCACTCAGGAGAGTCTTAGAAGCAGATAGATATTTTAATGTTGTAAAAGAATACAGAAGAGACGCTTCTTCATTTACAACTGTTCAAAGTAGCTTAAGATTTCATATCCATTCTGCAGATAAGAACTGAGACATGTTTGTTGTTGCTTTCCTGAAACCATAGATCAGAAGCATGACTGAACTATAGTCCTTTAAAGCCATCAAACACTACTTTTCAGCTTTAAGTCCGCATCTTTCTTCCCTTTACCAAACTCTGTGACTGTACAACTGAGATTCCTCTCTGGATCATTAAGCTGTAGGGTGAAAACTGCAAGTCAGCAGATTCTGTGTCTGTAATTTAAAGTTTCAGAATGAACAAAAACTCATTAGATATGTAAAGACAAACTGACAGCTAAAGAAGGTTGGCAAATAAAGTAAGAAGAGTAAAGACTTGACCCAAAGTTTTCTCTTTTTTTTTTCTTTTTTTTTTTGCAGGGATGAAAACCATATTTGGACTTTCCAAGCACAAAAGTGAAGTAGGAGAACACAACCTATTGGCACTCCTCCTTTCATTTAAAACCCACATACCTTATTTGCTACCTCCTACTAGCTCCTGAAATAATTGGAAAAGATTAGGAGAAAAGAGTCTCCCTATTTAGTTTCATCTGAAAGGAATCTAGGTCAACTGCTCTCAGACTGCTCTGTGACGTGAACCAAAACTGTTCACACCAAGGGCTGGTGACAATAGGGAGACCTGCTTCATCATCATACTTCTGACTGGAAGTGCAGATGCACCCTTTCTCTGCCTAATCAGACCAAGCAGAATCCCCGTTAATAACAGTGAACGAAGAACCAGCTTCAGTCGCTTTTAAGACAATTTGGATAAGTTCTTTTACCAGCAGCAGAACTATTCACAAAACACAGAATTACAGAATGGTTGAGGTTGGAAGGGACATCTGGTCCAACCCCACTGCTCAACAGGGCCACTGAGAACCAGTAGCCCAGGACAGTGTCCAGACTTCCTTTGAATTATCTCCAAGGATGGTGACTCTACAACTTCTCTGGGACAGATGTGTCGGTGGTTGGTCAACACTCACAGTGAAAAAGCGTTTCCTAATGTTCAGAGGGAACCTCCTGTGTTTCACTTTGTGCTTGTTGCCTCTGGTCCTGTCACTGGGCACCACTGGAAAGAGCTTAGTTCCATCATCTTTGCACCCTCCCCTCAGGTATTTTTTATACATTAATAAGATTCCCTGAGCCTTCTCTTCTCCAGGCTGAACAGTCCCGGGGCTTTCAGCTTTTCTTCATAGGAGAGATGCTCCAATCCCTTCATCACCTTTGTGGCCCTTCACTGGATTTTGTCCAGTTTGTCTATTTCTAATTTGTACTGGAGAGCCCAGCACTGAATGCAGTACTGCAGGTGTCGCCTCACCAGTGATGAATAAAGGGGAAGGAAATAAATGAATGATGAAATGAAGAAGAAAATCATAAAATGGTTTGAGTTGGGAGGAACCTCAAAGATCAGTTAGTCCTAATCCCCTGCCATGAACAGGGACACCTTCCACTAACCCAGGTTGCCCAAAGCCCCATCCAACCTGGCCTTGAACACTGCCAGGGATGGGGCAGCCACAAATTTTCTGGGCAACCTGCTCCAGTGCCTCATCACCCTCTTAGAGCATTGTTTTCTAATATCTAATCTAAACCTACCCCCCTTCAGCTTAAGGCCATTACCCCTTGTCCTGTCCACACAGTTCCTGATTAACAGTCCCTTTCTGGCTTTCCTGTAGTGCCCTTTAGGTACTGGAAGGCTGCTTTAGGGTCTCCCCAGAGCCTTCTCTTCTCCAGGCTGAACAAACCCAACTCTCTCAGCCTGCCTTCATAGGAGAGGTGCTCCAGCCCTCTCATCATCTTTGTGTCCTCCACTGGACTTGCTCCAACAGCTCTGTGTCTGTCTTGTACTGGACATGAGCTGGACACAGTACTCTATGTCAGGTCTCACGAGAGCAGAGCAGAGGGGAAGAATTCTTTCCCTCAACCTGCTGGCCACACTTGTTTTAATGCAGCCCAGGATACAGTTGGTTTTCTGGGGCTGCAAGTGCACATTGCTGGGTCATGTTGAACTTCCTATCCACCAACATACTCAAGTTCTTCTCACAGCTGCTCTCAATCCTTTCTCTGCCCAGCCTGTAAGTCTGTCTTTGAACTGAGAGTCTTAGGTTAGTTTTAGTGGTAAGGAAAATATATTTTATCACTGTACTGTTCTGAGATGAGTATATCTGAAGGTTACTGTAATGAAGAATTTTCTTTTTCTCTTTGTGTCTTAGGGCAGACCTAAAAATCAATCTTCAATCAGCAGAATGAAACAAACTTCCACCCTGAACACTCAAGCTTGGCAGTCTATATTAAGTATAATGACAATTTCCAAGGTATCTCAGACCTCTGGACTGCCCAGGTCCATTTCCTTAAATGTCATCTTAGCAACTTCAGTTACACGATGATAGCTTTGAAGCAGAACAAGGCATTTACAGCTCTGTCTGTTCTGTACACTGACGCTAGACATGGAGATTGTGAACCCCCTACATGCTGGTGTGCAGAGCAGACACATTCTGAGTAGTTGAACGGGGCTCAATTTTTGTCTTTGCAGAGAAAAACCTCTAGTCATCATGTTTCTGTAAGTGGGATCATTTATTACCATTATTCATACAATGGCTGGAGGATTTCCCATTATACTGGAAAAGTATTGATTTTCCTGAATTTACTGGACATTCACACTGGTAACAGAGGTCAGAATTTGACCTGATGAGGGCAGAATTTGTGATACTCTATATGTATAAGCAACTATGAATAATTTTTCTCCTTTGGGTGTAATTTTAGCTCTATGCTTAATGCAAATTGATGTAAAGTATGGTAATAAAAATCTTTCTACAATGTCTTACAGATCTCATTCAATATACTACACTTTCTAACTCTGAAATGATGGCATTTTTAGCCATTGCCCTTTTCTGAGGAGATACTGCAATCTCTGATAAATTGCAGGGGTTTTTAATTTAAACCATATTTGAACTCCCATATTTGGAGGTCAAATGTTAATATAATAACCTAATTCATTACAATGCCCCTAATACATTGAACTTAAATATTTCCCAGGTTCTGTGTTTTCATTAGATGGAGGTTTAATGTTCTCATGATGAGCTAATGCTCACAAGAGGGATCAGTGATGAAATAAGGCAAATCTTACTGTTTAAATGAATTCAGCACAGCAAGGTGAAATTAATTTTTTTCTTAGATGCTGAAGTTGTAGTGGAAGATAATTCTTGTATTGGCTCATTTGAAGTATTAGTGACATTGCACTAATTGTTTTAGCCAAAGGTATTGTTGAGCTTCAAACTAGATCAAAGTTTATGAATAAATGTTTGGGGCCTACAGGAATAAATCCACTATTCACTGGAGAAGAGACCCAACAACATCCTATGTGCCCTCGTTCGCTATCTAAACTTGTACCAGATGCTGAGACAAACTCTGGCTTAGGAAATAATGTCTGGAAGTAAGCCAGATGAGAGGGTGAAAATGTAGGCAGGAACTTTCACTAACCCTTAACCTTGAAAGTTCCATCATGAAGTTGTCTTAATATAAAAAAAAACAGTAAACCAACTTTAAAACGACAGTACATTATATTATACTAAAAAAATCATACTTCTTTATGTAACAGGTCTCAATCATAAGTATTTAGGAAGTTACTTCCCAAGCCATTCTTTTTAAACTGGTTTATTTCTTTCTAAACCAATTTGAAAGCTTGAAACTATCATCATTTAGCTTTTGAGGATTCACACATTGGATCAGGGAATCTTGATGAGAAAACTAAATAGAAATAAGCATGTTGATGAACTCCAGATGAGGAGCATATCACATTTTATCTACATAAGAGCCAGCAGTGGAAAACATTCAGAAAAATCTGCTTAGTATACATTTTTTTAATCATAAAAATCAATGTGGTGCTTCTTGTTACATTAATTTTTTATCCTCTGAGAAATTACAGGCTATAGGGAGAAAAAAAGGAATGGAGGAGAAGGAACAAAGAGATTGCATTTACCTGAAAATTCCTGGATTTGAGAATCTTCTACTTCAAACAACAACTCGTCATGAATCTGGGCAATTAACCTGAAAGATTTCAGAGACTTTAGATAACGTATATAAGAAATTTCTAAGAGTGCTTTCTATTCATATCACCAACTAAATATCACATGCACAATGGATACCTTAAAATGAAAATAAATAGCCTAAGAAAATTTAAAAATCATTAATGGAGTTAAATGGATTGCCACTCCACATATTCTGGAAATATAAAGGCCAGGTTGTAAACACAAACTGCTTGCTAGCTTAGAAATGTCAGTCAGGGATTTGATGATGTGACAAGGTATTACTTAAACCCAATATAGTTTGCAGAAAATTGCAAAAAATTATAGACACAGGCTATTTTTTTTAAATATAGCTTGTTTTTTTTCAAGTTGAGCTGAAATAAATGTGGTTTTACTCATGCAAATTATGTTGTGTGAGTACTCAGCTCACTCCTATACCTATATTAATTCCTAACTGGCTGGTCCTTTTGAGGAAATAATGTTTTCACTTCAGTGCAGAGTAGGTATCCTCATGCTGACAAACAATTGAGCTGAAGAATGAAAATGCAGGCATAGCTAGACAACCTGATCTGTTACCTCTCCTACCAGGCTATTTGCCTTCGTAAGGCCAGGATGTACAGGTGAAAGCAGTAATGTCTGGAAAGCCATGCCAATACACGTGCCTGAGCTCTGCAGTTAGAGCTGTTTTGCAATTTATTTATACTGCTGCTTTGTTTTTATCTTTGTATTAGTTCTACATTGATAGGCCTCTTGCACATGAACTGTGAATAAATTGTTCAGGGCTTATTGGAATAGCACCCAAAGTTGTTGGTTTGGGTGCAAAAGTATTTTCATAATGGAAATAATAAATGTATTTGATTCAAGCAAGTCCATGGCAGAATAGTTTAGTGTGTATAAACCCTGAGTGTAGTCCTCACTCAGGAAGGAAAAATACAGTATATCTGATTAGAATGCATTCCTACTAGGTTTATTTTATTACTACTTTAATTATTGTAGCTGGGAGTCTAAGTCGTGAAACTGTACCACCTATTGCCAAACTGCTTTGCAATTTGTATATAACATTTCAATTAAATACCCATTGTAGACTTTTCTTAATACCTACCAGTTCTTCAAGTAAATAATTCTTTGCAAATGGCTGAAACATCAATATGGTTACTACTTATAACTTTTCACAGCTTTCAGGAAAATATCCTAAGATAGTTTCACACTGCCTTAAATTACAATGTGACATTGACTAACAGTATGGTGAGCTCTAATAATAGATCTTAAATTATTAGTCACTTACAACACAGTCAGAAGCAGAGTGAAACAGATTAACATATTTCTAATAGGAAATTGGGACACAGAATACAAAAGGAAATACATGAAAAGACCAGGATCATCTGTAGCAAGATAATACGGTTATATGAAAAGTTATTGTTTCCAATGCAAGTTAATTAATTAAAGCAAGAGATTCCTCATAATCATTGAAATGACATGTAAAAAGATATAAATCAGAAAGAAGCATGAACATTAAATATGAATGCACTGTGAATCTATGGAGTAAATGAAAAGCATTGCCTTGATTAAACCTGTGCAATAAAAAATGTGATAGACTAGTGATTATTTTTACCAGACTAGAGTCTCACACCTCCAGTTAGGTTTAGAGCACCATATATTCTGAGTATTTGGTAAGGAAACCTCCTTTTAAAAAAGAATTCATAATATATATAATATAGATATAAAAATTGAATTTATAATATATATAATGTATATATGTAAACATTGAAAATTTCATAATAAGTTTATCAGGAATTAGAAATGGGAGAAAAAGAATTGGCTTCTCAAAACCACTCAGCATTGGATCAACTGATCACCTCATCTCCACGTTAAAAGTAAAACTGTGTCCATGAGGAGCAGGGTTGGACCTGTGAGTCACAAAAACTGTGGAACCAATGTGAATCAAACTCAAAATTTCCATCTGGACAACACAACAGGCTTGACAGAACTCAAGATGCTCCAGTCCATCTACTGAAAGCAGCACAACTATGGTAGCTCAGTTCTCCAACTTGGGCTAAAGGACCCTGGTCATCCTGAATAGCACAGCCCATCAGCCAGGTTAATACTGCCAGGTTAACTGAGGAACTGTCAGAGTTGCAGAATTACATCTACCCCATCTTAAACATCTAGTGACTAACTTGAAGTTCAGGACAATATTTTGTCTGCTCAAATACAGAACTATAAGTTAGCATTGCTGGTTCTTTTTCTAGCTACAATCCTGCTAAGCAATGCATACTCATTTAGAAAACGGGGATAATATTTATCTCAGAGATGTGAGATCTAAGAAATAAGTATTTCTAATACACTTCTCTATTTTTGTATGAAAGATATTACGTAAGTTTTAATTAACACTAAAAATTATTTCCTAGCTTGATGCTGAGAAGTGGAACAGTATATGTTATTTCCTCCTTCATTTTCATCGAACACGTTAGATTTTTCTTTAATGATCTGTTATCTCTTTTTCTTACCCACTTCACATCAACCTAATGAGTTCCACTCTTGCAGGTTTACAGTACAAATCCACCTATATTTTTCCTGGGTTGTTAAAGTAATAACATTCACATGCAATATGCTGTTTCAAAGAAGGAAGCGTTCAATTTGACGTGAATGTGGATGAAAGCACAATCAAAGCAACTTATATATTCAAAATTAATAGCCTTCCCAATTCCAGCACATGCACACACACACCTGTTGCACACCTTGAGTGAAACAAGTTTGAAAAAGCCCTATACATTTGCTTAATAGATTAATTGAATCATCTTCACTTTGAAGGAATAGAGAAATGTCAACCTTCTCTCATTATCTCTCACTTAAAGGCATGGTAAACTAGATTAGAGACTGCAAACCAGGCAGACACTAGTATTTTTGTTGTTCTATGGATCATAAGAATGACATTGATTAACAAGCTAATATTTATCAACTATTTTCTTGATTGCCTGCAGATTAGGCATAATTTTGGATGAGCACACATATGAGAAAAAACATCTGTATCTGAGCATGTGGTGTGGCATGGAGGAGACACTGATACAACCCACATGTTCAAATGCAGAAGTATTTCTGTGCTTGCCAGTCTGAACATGGCTTTTGCCACACATTCAGTGTGTTCAGAGTGCCCTCTGAAACTATTAGGCTGCACTATAGAATTTTTAAAAGATTTTTTTATTCTCTTCAACATTACATTCATCATTCTGCCAGTTTTCTATGAAGCAATGCAGAATCTAAAGTTCTCGGGCTTTCAGTGGGTCCACCCAGTTATCATTATTATATCATAATCATCATACTGACTTAATATATTCCAAAACAAATTAAACTATCATCAAGAGATTTTCTTTCAGAGCATTCTATTTATGAGGCCTTATTCCCTCTTTATACCTTTTTATTTCCTAGCAGCCAGGCAGTTAGTCTAATATAAGGACAAAGTAAGATTTTGCTTGTTACTGTAAAGCAATATACTCCAGATCGGGATCTCTCTGTTCCAAAGTACAGAAGTACGAATTTTTCCATGACTACTTCAAATCTGTTGCCTAGAAATAAGTACACTATTGAACTGACTTCAACAAAACAGCTATAGCATTAAAGGAAGCAACATTTTATCTAAACTGCAAACGAGTGTGCTGTGGTATGACATGCTGCAGACTCTACTCTGGGAATATCCCATGGAAGAGGCAGGGTAGGACAGGCTGAAAAACAACCCAAGATCGTCATAGTGGTCCTTTTTGGAAGCTGATTTTAATAGCTATGTGCAGCATTTCAGACCATTACAATGTGCCAAGAGATACTCAAACTAATTAAATCCACGCTCCTTCTACAGTCAGGAGCCAAGGTAGGCTCGGACTTAGCTGTTCTGAAGTGACATCTGGAAAACCCTGACTCTATGCACTGACTTTTCTGGGGTACCACCTCCTAATACAGCCACCTACGTTGGATACCTGAATTTAGGCAGACAGAACTTGTTTGTGATATATTTTTGTATGTCCAGGGAAATTTTTACTGCTGTTAGCAATACATCCAAAGCACAGTATGGTTTCTTTTACCAGATGAGTCTGCATGAAGATAATACAAAATATAAACTACTGATGAATTCCTACAGATTAACTGCAGGTTCATTTACTCCATCACTTGGAAGCAGGCAATCTGCACCCACCCCATGACAGTTCCAGACCACTCAAAGCTCACCTCAATCGCAATTCAGTCTATTCCCTTCCCTCACCATGGCCCCTGGCCCTCCCAAGGGAGGTTTAACTCAGTGCAGGCAGCACAAATGGTGGGAATAAGGAAGGCTAAGCCCCAGGTCTAAAGTGCTAAGGACATCACTTAAAGCATATCTGAGAGGAGCTCACATATTCCATTGAACTGGCCAGTTTAAGAGTTTGACTTATCCCCAGAATCAGAGTGAGATGAGAACCTGCAGACAGACAGGCTACCGTACCACAGATCTTACACCTTCCTCCTGAAACATCTGCTACTGGGCACACTCAATGATAATGGAACAGATGGAAGTTGGATCCGATTCTTCTTAGAAATTTCTATGTTCCTTACACTAAAACTGCATTGATTTTTCCTGAGACTACCAATCCTACCAGTTATTTAATTGCTGCACAGTTTCCCAAACAAAGTTAACATATGTCAGGGGAAGGAAGGCCTATGAAGTTGTCATGCAACTAAGGGACAAGGTTACAGTAAGTTTGCAACATTTTGTAGATTTTTCAAGCTTCTTTTGAAGCCACAATTATAAGGATTTCTAATATGGTAGTATAGAAACTATAGCTTAATATATACATATATATGCCCACATAGATGTTACCCGTGTCTACCTCTTTCAGTGTTTCCATAATAAAGAGCAACGATATTTTGATATCTTAAAATTTTAACTACAAAAATTCAGCTAAGCTGTGAAATTTGCTTTCTCAGCAGCTAAATCATGAAGTGCAGGAAGCTGAACAGACGGTTAATTAAAGAGAATTTTCATCTATATCCAAAATGTTTTAAAACAAACCAATTTAAAAGGTGACCTACAAAAGATTTTGATAAATGAAGATTATTGATTTATATTGAATGGCCCATGTAAAGAAACATTAAAAAACCCTGCTACATCATGAATGTCCTTTTTAGATGTTATATTTAAACATATTAAAATATTTAGTCCTTTCTAGAAGGAATAAATCATTCTGACTTGTTCTAGTTCATTATGCATCAAGTGTTCAGGTACCAGCTCACCATCTTGTTGATACATGCAAAATACTCCTTTGAATGCTTGAGGAAGGGGATGATTTTGCTGTCACAGCACACCTAGAAACGTTATGTTATTTGGCTACTTTGAAAAGCAAAGAGCTCCATACTGGACTGGAACAGCAGCTATGGAGAGCTCACAGTCCCTCCTGACACAGCAATATGATCTCGGATGTTTCTGTCTGCTACTGAAACAAAAGCATACATCTGTGAGACAAAAATCTTATTCTCCTCCCATGCAGAATCCAAAGCTTTTCTCTTTTCTTTCTCTTTCTCCAGTATTAGGCTAAGGATAAAAGTTGACATTCTTGCTAGAATTAATCCTTTAGAGTAGATCTGCTACCAAATACTGGGAAATGTGGGCAGCGTATGAGAGAAATCAGTATTTGCTTGAAAATCCTGGATAACTGCTACAGAAGAAACATGAGTAAAAACAATTATTTAACTCTTGAATAAACAGATAAAGGCACATAAGTTTTATGCCCAGAATTACAGAAAATAATCACAGGTAGCAGCAGCATTAAGCAGTTTACTGAATGTATTTGGTTGAAGCTATGATATAATGAACTTAGCTTTATTAGGATGTCCTTTTGTGTGAATCTGAGAAACAGTATCAGCAGATAAACTACTGCTGCTTGAATCTCTACACACCTTATAAAAATGCCTCTAGGTTCTCCTCTGTAAGTAAAACTGAAGCCACTTCCAACAAATAAATCATTTCTGATTTATCATGTGTTTGTATCTGGAAAAAATCCAGGCCACATAACACAATGCTTGTTCCTGGGATGATTAGGGTTGTTTCTTACTAATGTAGCTATCTGTGTAGAAGCGAGCTGCATTTACAGTTCACCAACTCAAAAAATCATTAGATTGGTTAAAGTGTTTGTTACTTGAGGAAAACATACAAAAGCTCCAACACCCACTGCAATTGGAAAGCAGCTGGGACCAGGAAAATAAGATCATGTCTTTTCCTTTTATTTTCTGCTAGCCCCTCCTTTTCAGATCTTTCATTTATATGTGGCCTGTTGCTGAACCTGTCTCTCTAATTCGACTCCGGACATGCTGAGAAGTAAAGCTATGTGTTTGTGGCACTGGTCCAGGGCTGAAGGAACAATAAAATGGTGAGAAAGCAGAATTGCTGGGTTCACACCAAATTACTCAATCGTTCTGTAGACTTGTTGAATTTAATTTGCATGTTGTTGGGATATTACCATCTTTAACGACTTTCTGAGAAGTCCATATAGTGCTAGGGAGACTCTGGGTAACATCAGTCAATCTTCAGTTTACAAAGTAAGAATTTTTACAAGAATTGCTATAGGCAGCTGTTCTTCCACCATCAGCCAGTATCCTATCCTTCTTTCTCACCAAGTTTCCATGCATCTGCCACTGCAATAATGTTTTAAGCACTGAAAGTAACTACAATTGCCCATCTGAGTTCATCAAGCACCTTTCCAGTCTCATCAATTCCATAAATCTTCCTTTCAACTGCCTTGATCTTGTTTCAGAAATTCCCTGCTATCATCTGCCTGCAGGAAACATGGTGTGGAGGTTTTGTGAATTGTATCAGACAGGTAAAAGCTGGCATTTGAATAATTTATGTCAGCAGCACATTTTCAATAAGTAACTTGCCATCAGTGGCAGAACAGCATCTTTACAAAGATCTGTGTAATATGGAAGAAGTCTGAAGAAAGCATTTTGATTACTTGTCAGTGCCACACAGCATTCAGAGGTAATTCACACTGATGCCAGTGGCTAACCCATTCTAATAATTGGTTCCTTATCACATCTTGCACTTAATGCTACTTTTCCCCATTTCTGTAAAATAATTTCCAAGTAATTGATTGACTTTTTATGGTCATTGCCATAAATTGCTAAACTGGCATTTGAATTAAAAGATGAAGAAACACAAAGAGGAAAATGAGAGTGCTAGTTCATGGGGATGCCATTGATTAGTCACAGCAGAATACACCACTTCACCAAGAAGGGGTCTCTGATGAACCATTATGAAAACTTAACTTGATTACCTTTTCCTAACTTCAAAATGCAATATCATGTATGGAAACAATAACTGAAAATCTACTGGCTACTAGTCATACAGAAATGAAACTGCATACTGTCAGGTCAGAGCTTACTCACAGCTGAATAGTTTACAGGGTATGCAAAGTAGTGGAAAAGACAGCAAACATACCTGGAAACCAACAGTAAAAACTGTAGGATCTTATCTAGTTGTTTGGGGTTTTTTCTTTCCAAGGTAAGGAAGACAAAATGTTGGGTGTTGGCCCCTGCTTGGCTATGCCTTATAGATTACTGTCTCCCAGTGTAAACATGGGGTTTGTAATCACTTCTAAAGAATATATGAGAGATATTTCTCTTTGATATGCTGTTCAAAGTGAAAACCCTGTTTCCAAAATTAGAAATTCTAATAGCAAAAAAAATACTTCCAAGGGGGTGAAGATAAAAGAACAGATAGTAGCGTGCTATCTTTGGAATGAATATGATCAGACGTGATGATAATGGGAGACTGATTATTTTTCTCATTTTGGAAGATCTAGGGTGCATTCCTACTGTTACAACAACAGCACCAATTATGTACCCACTTCCTTTTAACAATATTTTTCAATGCACTTTAGAAAAGATGTTAGGATCATTATCCTGACTTAACTGATAAGAAAATCAGGAAACAGACCACTGAAAAAATAACTAAGTGCATATCACCTGGCAGACAAGTGGAAACACAGATTTTCAAGTTTCAGTCTCGTACTCTTTTGGCAAGACAACAGCAATGGTTTCAAATGCCTGAGCCACTACTAAACCAGAGGAGTGTTCGCAGAATTTATAAAGGCATTGATTGTGCTTTTCTGACAAGCCTGGCTTGTAAGTACCTAATAAATATTACAGCTAGGAGCCATTAGTGACTATTAAAAGTCTTTCCTTTAGCAAAGCCGTCCAGTTGTTAATGGCTGGCAAAAATTCAAAGTTCCAGTTTAAAACAGCCTGCTTCTTTTAGATACTCTTGCAGTCATGGTCCTTCACAGCTGTGATATTTATGATAAGAATAAGAAGGATAGTCTGTGTTACTTCTGTGAAGTCTTGTGTAGCCATTCCCCTATGCTTTCACAACACAAGGAAATTTCACGTTACCTCCTTAGCCAGTTAGTGACACTATTTCTTTAGAAGAAATTGGAGTTGGACATGATGATCCTTATGGGTCCTTTCCAACTCCGTATATTCTATGATTCTGTGATTCTAGTTTTCAGAAAGGACAACACAAGTAAAAATTGATGCTGAGAGAAGAAAATGTGCACAAGTTTTATCAGATATGTTGTTAGTAAAAAACCCCTTTAGCTTTCTCAGAATTACAACAAAGAGCTAGTTACTGAACCTAAAGATCTATGTCTGGATAGGAACTAAAGATGGGACTATGATCTCTGTCCTCTCAACACCTCCACTTGCTCCTTCTAGTAAAAACTCTTGGCTGCTTGTCCCAGAAGGCAGCTGCTGTATTGCTAATCTAACTCAAAGTTACACCTGCTAAAGAAATATTCAACCAGGCCACAGCTGCCAGATTCTGGCCAGAAAGAATTATAATCAGCACAGATAATCTGCCCCCAAATGTACAATGCAATTCATTGTTGATATTTCTCTTTTTTGGGGGCAATAGTTCCATTCTATTTTGCTCAACAAGTTGCAAGAACACTTAAGAGAGTTACTCAGAACAGGTTTTATTTTTGACATGGGAGTGACTCTGCCTTTGAATTTAACACGTACAATTTATATTTGTAATTATAAACTACATTTTGAAACATTGATCAAGAAAGACAACACTGCTGTGTATAAATGCTTGACACACAAATACACTCAGAGTATTTATAGCAGTAGATATTACATATAATTGCAAAGTCTATTTGGAAGGCCAACTATTTGTACTGACCTAAACTGCCACTGAAGTCCTTCACGCAGGACTGCTACAGCTAAGCTTTTATCATTTCGTCTCCTGGCTGAAACAGAAACGCTGATGTTCTGCACTACTCACTATGTCTGTCTTTATTTGAACTTCTACTGCAAAAATTCCTGTTCTACTTGATTGTTTACTACAGCAATGCAAAAGATGAGAGATTCCATTTTCTTTGGGGTTTATTTTCTGTATGTTAGACTTCAAAGTATCTTTCTATTGCAGGAAATAATAATGGTCACTGACTCTCTGCACCATCCCCTCTATCCTTTATGACAGGAAAAGTAGACTTCATTATGTTTTTGCCAGTGGCATAAAAATCTTGAGGACACTCTGATCTCCTACCCAACTGTGAGTAGTTACAACAGAAGAGAATCATGATGACCTAGCTTTTCTTCAGCAAAGGAAAGCCATCTATACAAGAATAAAAAATTTCATTTATTTTCCTTGAGCACCGGTTTCCTGATTCCTGTTTTTTTCCCAGCCCATTGAATGTTCAATTCCCACTTTACAATACACTCAAAATACAGGAAGGATATGATCAGTGGGCTTGATTTCAAAGATGCAGAACTACCACTGAACTAGATCTGACTGAGTTTAAATGGCCCCAGGGCATTTCACTGCCTTGGGATGGATTTACAAACCCAACCGTTTCAGCGCAAAGATATAACTTTGAATGTATAAAACCATTCCACAAATCCCTGCCTGGTAAAAGATTTCTACAGCTACTTAAAGTGTCCAAACCAAATTAATTTAAAGCACTTTTTAAAAATAAATAAACTTCATTACTAACCTGGCTGTTAAAGTAGGAGAAATGACAACAGAGGCAAAAATCTCCACCATAGCCATCTTACAAAGATCAGCTGCAGATCCTGTGAAAGAAAGTGATCTGCTTTTAATTTAAAGCATGCAAAAGAAAAACGTTCCCCTTGAACTATGGCATAGGAATGGAAAACATCCAAAGATTTTGCATTATAGGAATTTGCAAAACTAGCAGATTCAATTCATGCAATATGTGAAACAGATCATAAGATTAATAAATAACAAACTAAATAATTACAGTTTAATTAAAACCAGGAAGGAATAACATTAAATTACAGGCTAATTAAAGATGAATTTGTCAGTCATGACCATGAGTTGAAATGTCTGAAATTATCTAACTTGATATGGGAATTAAAATGTACCTATAAATCAATTAAAATTTAATGTCACAAAAGGTTAGAACATTGTTTCAGATTTACATTTCCACTTGGAAACTTAATTTTATGCTGGTTTATATTTCCATGTGTATGTAATGTATATTCATTACATTACAGTGTTAAGAGCAGTGGTGCATAAAACAGTGTCATTTTATATAATAGATTACGCATTTCTGGTGATGAAGAGGCAGACTGATTCTCCAGGCCTGCGGTTTGGTGAAGGGGTTTCTTCTGAGCTGTGCCACAGTGTTTTAATACATTTTACATGAAGATTTATCAGACAAAATACAGAAAAAAAAACCCCTTAAAGTAAGGACTTAGAAGCCATCATTCTCTGTGTCCTGTCAGATATCCTAAATGTACTAGAGCACAGACTTTCCACACCCCCTAACTCAATTAATTTGGGATTCTTTCTTCCAAATGATCCAGCTTCCAGAGTAGGGATAAAGAGCAGCCAGGTGGGCAAATGGTAAGGGTAGTCTCCTGGGAGATGAGAGGGAATATCTAAGAGATCAACCAGACAGACTCCACATCTCTTCTTTCTTCATAGTTTTCTGTGACAAACCACCACCTCTGAATCCCATACTGAAACTCTGTTTTACTCAAACTACATCAAGTACAGATCCACTGCTGACTATTGAAATGGCTACGTCTAATTGCAAATTAAACCCCAAAAACCTATCTTTTTTCCTGTTCAAATTATGTGTGAAACTGATTCAATGTAACACAGAAAGGGATACACTGACATAGAAAGCATGAAAGGATGTTTCAGCAAAGGTCAGGATACCTTCTTAGCAACTGGGATAAGGAAATTAGATAATCGAGTTTTTAAGCATCACAATGCCTGAGTTCTATAAGTATTCTTCTAGAAACAATGCAAAGTAATAAAATAGAGAAAAAAATTCAAAATCTTTTTCTTCTTCTGAGATATGATTATTTACATTCTTCTGACTGAATTTGCCACAGTTTTGTAAAAGTTTAACTGATATTGCATGCTTTAGAAACACTATTTTGATTATATGTTTCTGACCAGTTCTGCAGAACTTTTAAAAAACATTCCTTAAAGTTAACATGATAAAATAACATAATAGATCAGATACTGGTGGGCAGTGCTATGTTATTTTCCAATGCATTTGGAACTTACAAAACCAGCAAACTCGCAGAGTAGAGTTCCTCCAACTAAATGTAAGAATTTTCATGGTTAGTGATTCCTTAATAAAACACATGGTTTGCTCTATAAGGTTATCTAGAGCTGAACCATAACTGAAGAATATTATGCTGTACATTGGTAAAAACTATGGAATTGATAAATATTCAAAAAGAGAAAAAAACCCTACAGAAGACCAGTGGCAAATCCAGTTGTAGTGAGTTAAAGATGGAACTCTATGTTTCAATACTATCATGCATCAGCGGGAGCCTTCTGCTATCAGTTGCTGCTGCCACAACCAAAATGTAAACTGCTTAAATTAATAAACTATTATAGATAAGTGTAAACCACATATTTGCACTTGATCACACTGTGATAAATTTTTTTAGCATAATTAGAAAATTTTTTCAGTCTTTGAATATTATCTCAGAGATGAAATCCTGAAATTAAAAATTCCTTGTGGTCTTGAAGGAAATTTTTAATAAACTTGGGAATACAGAATACTGCAGAGTTTTTAACCCTTGCTTCATCACATCTTCTAGTGCTAATGTTTTGACAAGCAGGTATACTACTTTTCACTACATCTGACCCCCTGTATTATTTGAACCAACAATCAAGTAAGATAACATTATTATTGAAGGTTATGATACCTATGAGCGAGCGTTTTGTAGACATTCCTGTGATAGCTTTGCTTCAGCTCCAAGCTCTTTGGACAGATGGACATAAGCAAGTGCAGCTCAGAAGGCCGTGTAGCTTTATTAACGCTACCCTGTACGCTCAGCAGGACTCGCTGTATTAGCTGAAGCATTGTGCCTTCAGCTGGAGAGGGCTGCTGGCCAGCTGGATGGAAACTCAGGTAAACTGAAGACAAGTGTCTGGAGAAGGCTGTAACCCTGTGCAAGCCTATACAAATGTGCAAGCTTTGCTGCATATTTTATAAGGATATTTTAAAATTCTACATTTGAGGGCTTAATACAACAAGGCAGCCACCACTTGAGCACAACTGTTATTCAAACAACAGTATACATATGTTTGAATTCTAGATCTGTACATCTCCTTGCAGAGACAGTACTTAAATTCAGTTACTAATTATAAGGAGTGTCAAGCATGATGTAAAGACTTAAGTAATTTTAAAAATGAAAGCTGAAAATGAATAACATTTGGAAAGGAAAAGAAGGAAAACCAAATGATCCTTTTGAAAGGCAAATTCAAGCTGCTTTATAAGAAGCATGCCATCGCCATGTCTAGAAAGCACTTTTTACTTGCCTGTAAATTGTACACTTCCAATATAATTCCATGAAAAACCTGTCAGCATCATCCAATTTAAAAAAAGAAACCCTCCAAGGAGATTTGTACAAGGCATATTGGTTTTGGACTGCCAGCCCAGTTGCTATGTTGTTCTTTTGGTGGGCAAATTCTGTACAAGACATTTTTACATTTCCAAACTACATCGCAAATTTGCAATGTTTTCCTGTGAAAAAACCACCCTTATTCTTGCTCTCCACAGAACTAAGTTTAAACATTCCTTAAAAAGAATTGAGTTTCCAAACAAATAATAACAATGTACAATTCCTGTAATATTGTATATTTCTTAAACTGAAACTATCAGGCAAAATAAAAGCTAGAATCTGTAAGCAGCATAATCACAGAAGCCTTCTTGAAGTAACAAACTATCAAAATCAAAAGGAAAATGTTTTAAGACAACAACACATATGAAGCACTGAATTCTAGATACTCTCTCTACACATAGTTTCTATCTATATCTGTATTTAACTACCAGAGTGGCCTACAGTATATTAGAAAGTTGTGTCTTATGGTACTATTTACTGGCAATTTTCAAGGCAGATCGAATACATCGTTTAAACTTCTCTTTTAATGTCTCAGTAGTCTACTCCAGTAGACTACTAAAATATTAATTCTTTTGAGATTATCAGAGCTCAGATAGACACTGGTAGGTAAGTAGGAAGGCATGCACGCTGGTTTTTTTACCTTGAACAACAAAATTAACAGCCTGCCTCTCTGCTTGAGTGCGTAGTTTGTAATCCTGTGCATTGATATTAGGCAGTGGTCTTTTACGTCCCATTATGGAAACCACGTAACCTTGTAGGATTGAAATAGAAATTAGTATTCTTAGAGTGATCAAAATTAAATTTCAAACATTCTTTTAGAAGATAACACAGATTTTTGTACTTACATGTTGCCTGACTCAATTTAATACTTTGTCCTCTGAAAACAGTTAGAGACCCTCTTGTATTTAAATCTTAAACTCTTACTGTATTTTTGGCCCAAGAATTATTTCATTCAGAGAACTGGTACATGTTATACAAGGAAAACTTGTATAAATTGTTCATTAAAACTGTATTTTCACTAGGAAGGTCTACTGATACCCCAGCAAACTCTCTCTGTGGGAGACAAAACTATAAATACCTAGCAGAATTAGCTATCTATTAGCAGCCATAATTAGACCTTTCCATGAAATAAGTAGTTTACTTGGGAATAGCGAAGTAAAATCAATTTGTAGAGTAATTGCATGATTAATGAATATTTCCCAAAATTACAAAATCGTTTTGGGAAACAAAACCCCAAAGTTATAACTTTTTTCTCTTTTCTTTAACTCCAGTGTGGTGTGAAAAGAAACACATGAAAACACAGTTACAGCTTTTTGTGAGGACTATTTTGGAGGGCAAGTGAGAGGAGTTGATAAAAGAAGAGAGATGCAAGCTTCCTCTTGTCAAAATAACACACACAAAACCTTAGCTCAGCTTATCTTCAAAACTTTTTCTGAATCTGAAGTGGATTAAGAAGAAAATTATTCAATAATGTTGACCTGCTGCAGCCTTTTTTGAGCTTGTACAACCAAAGCAGATTGTTCTTCTACTATCAATAGTTAAAAAAAGAGTTGATAAATGGGAGCAAGAGGAGGAGTAAGTGCTAATTAGACAAGTGTGTTTTGATAACAATCAAGGGCATTAGATCTGACACTCTTGTCTAATAAACTCACAAACCTGATTTTCCATTATATATGTCTGGTTATTGAAATTCATTCACCTTTAATGCTACATTATTTTAAACAGATCAAAGAGATGTGCAATATTTTGCTAGACATGCTACGTTGGGCTTAAAGTTAAAAATGTATTTTCAGTAACTTCACTTTTCCTTAGTATTATTAATGAATGAAGGAATGCAATTGTGTGACACAATGACAGTTCATGTTTTCAGTAGATTTTCAGGCCCTACAAAGTAGGTATACTGTAATTTTCATGACAAAAAGTCAGTTGTATGTTTCTATCATAACAATCACAAAGATGGGTAATATTATCTTGCAAGTTTATTGTTTATTGCTACAAAATGTTTTGGTACAGTAGACTGTACCAAGAAAAAAAAAAAAAAGAAATCCATTTTGACAGCTCTGGTAAGAAGCTTTTAAAACAAAATATTTCAAGCAGCCGTATTTTCTTTCCTCAAATTGCTGCACTCCTAGGCTGCACCAAATAGAAAAGAATGTAGACTAACAACAAATTTGATGCGAGGAGAGTTCACAGCTGCTGGCTTCAGAAGCGTTCTGCACACACCTGGTATCACAGATACCACCTGAACTTCAAGAACAGATATTCTGACTGATGCAAGGAAAGAGTATCAAAAAAACCTGGATCTGCAAAGTGGCTCTTTGACTAAATGGCTGAACTTCAGCAGTCCAGCAGCCATGCAGCGTATTTATTCCTTAGGCTGTTTTGTGTTGGAGTGCATTATATGTCAAAATGATGCAGTGTAACTTGACGTGAAGTAAGGTTCACTCTGGGAACAGACGTCTTATTCTGTTAGCATCTTCTGGAGAAGAGGCAGACAGGTTTAACCATGTCCTCTTAGGAATAAAAGAGAAAAAAATCCAGATTCACCAATAATTCCATCCTTTTTCTTGTCTTATAACTATCTGAATTCCAGTCAAGCTGAATCTTTGCTTTCATCACTGTCACGCAGTGCTGATCAGTAAATAAAAAATTATTATAGACTTTGGATTACCTTTATTTCGGCACTGTTCAATGGTTTTCTTTGTAAACTCATGTACTTTCTTGTATTTTTGCATAAAACTCTCTATAAATTGACTGGCTTGAAGAGGTGGAATTCCAAGGCAGTCAGCAAGACGTTCTTTACCTGGCCGTAAAGAAATTATCTTTGTTATGCATTAAAGTAGAAATCTACTACATCCAACAACAGTGTTACACTCATAATCAGTGGCATTAGTTAAACTTTACTTAGATCTATGAAAGGAATGGATCTGAAATACTCCAGTCTGATTTCAACAGTGTACATGTTCAACTTTGATCTTGAATATTTTACTGAAATTACTGGATTAAGAATATACTTGAGGCACACAAGAAGAATGTAATTAAGAAATTCCTAGTTATAATTTATACCTATAGTGTGGCTGAAATCTCTTTCATTCACAGAATAACTTTATTGCTTTAGGTATTATTTCACTAGCTCAGTGTTGAAATCTGCAAACTTTGAGGGATAGATGAAGAACTTGGAAACAATTTTAAATAAACAGAAATGGGAATAATGATCTTAAAAAGGACAGCTGAGTTTAGCTGGAAGTTTTAGATTTGATGTAGGAGTCACAGAAAAACTTAACTGCTGAAGTAATCAGGCCAGGTAGCCTGATTGTGGAAAGGCAGTTAGGAGCCTGAGTCCCACAGATTTCAAACAGTCTTAGGCTCCTCAATGTCTGTAAAAATCAGGGTCCAAGTTGTGAAATAAAAGGATTGGAAAAAGAAAGAAAGAGAAGTGAAACACGTTTCAATAGAGAGAGAAATGAATAATAGCTTTTGTGTAGGATATAGATGCACGATATATGTGATGAATCTAAAAGAATTCATAAGATAAGGTGGAAAAAAGCTAAAAACAGTTTTCAAGAGTGTGAAAATATAAACTAAGAGCTACAGTTTAAACACATTTATAAACTAAACAACTCCAGTAAAAATAAAACATATACCAACATTAGTCATACGAGGTTTGAAAGACAGATATATTTCTGTCAGCTGCACAGCAACACAAAACCAGCACTGTGTCTGCAAATAACATAAGCTGAGAGGCGACGTCTCACGGCACAAAAAGCAAAGAATAGTTATTGCCACTGTAATACTGTCAAGAAAAATTATCTAGCATTTTTGAAAGAGAGATTTCAGCCATCTAAATGCCATCACTGTCAGTCTGATGTGCCTCTCAAAATTCCTGTAGCATTTTGTTGTCGGTCATGCCAGGATGTACACCGAGCAACCTGAATACCAGTCTGGACAAGGTGCCAGTAGGAGAAATTCACAAGGCACCAGGATGACTCTTGGTGAGCTATTATAGGTCTGTACTTTTATTTGACATCTAATTAATTTGGGTTTCTTTCCTTAGTCATCAAATAACAAATCTATCTGTTACAGAACATACTGTTCACAGCTAGGAGACTGTAACATCTAAGTTAGTCCATGTTAGCCATCTGAAGAACTGCTGATACTACAAGTCAAAGTATTGCATTAAATAGTAGGAAAATCAAGTCACAGCACCAATACAGAAGTCTGAAAGGTTCCAGGGAAATGCAGCTCCTGGGAAGCAAAAAGAGGGGAATGCACAGCCACACACTTGTGCTCGATCATGTTGCTCAACGCAGAGCACAGGCGGTTCAAAGGAATGTTTAGGAGTGGACTAAAGCTTCCCTGAGCATCCTCTCCTTGAGTTATCTGCAGCATGGGGATTGTTAGCAGCAGCTAACAAGTGTTAGTGCTCTCCATTCTGTGCTATCATCTCCCAAAACTGGAACTATCGTTAATTTCTCTGCTTTTCATTTGAACACCTTAACACCCCTCTGCTTCGATCCAGGGCTTGAACATACTGTTGCTGAATGGAATTAATTCCTGATTTTACAGATGTTTAAAGCTGTCTGTGTTTTAGATTTACAAGACAGACACAGAAACAGGTGAACTGAATTGCTCCAGACCAAGCAAAAGACGGGAATACTCACATCCCTTTCAATATTTGGTGTATTTATTAAACTACTAACTCCTAGACAGAATAATGATGCTGCTCTTTCTTTATATTATTTTCTGTCCTCAAGAACTATAGAAAAGACCTTGAATACGAATCAAGAGTAATATAAAGCTAAGAAAACGAAAACTACATGAAAGTTTTCAGTAACTCCTCTAAGCATAGTACAGGCAAGATCTTCAAGGAATGTTTCTGCGTTTTCCAGCCTCAAAAGAAGTGAAACAAATAAGGAATATTCACACTCTTCTGTTGTATCAAAATGCCTCCTTAACAGAAAGTTGGTCATCTTTTGAGGGAGACAAACTATGTGTGGAATTCAGTCAACTTCAGGTTACCTAACAATTTTTTTTTTGTCAGCCCAGTTTCCATCTATATAGTTTAATGATATCACTCCATGTTATGTCTTAATTAGGATCTGATCACACTGTTAATGAACTGAAGCATCTTGTTATCTTTCAGGTGCTTCACATGCCCTCATTTGAGACAGGGAGACAAAGCACAAAGTAGATGAAGATATTTCAATCAAGCGCTGCTGCACTGCAGTGTTTTGTGCCTGGTACAAAGCACGTGAAGAAGTGTCAATACTCAGTTTAATCTAATCACCTAAGTTCTTGTCATGGTTTTGCCCCAGCCAAACCCAAGACAGTTCTCTATCGCATGAGTAGCCAAGCTCTATTGAGGGAGGCTCTGGCCCCAGTAACTGAGGCATTTCCTTTTCTCCACTGACCACATACAGAACTACAGGGAATTCAACTTGTGCTGATTAAGTTGGGCATCTGTTTGTTCCCTCCAGAGTGAAGGGAACAGATAAAATATGCAGCATCTGCATGGACCAAGGGGCAGGATGCTAACGCTGGCATTCTGTAAATAATCCAGTAAACACTCCAGAAAACTTTCAGGCTGGAAATGGGAGATTTGACTCCAGTCTCAGCATGGGAAGGTCTGAATTTACATTGCAGGTGTTACCACACCAGTGGCAATAATAACTTTCCAAACAGAAATGCAGCTTAGAAAGCTGATATTGATTGATCCAGCGCTGGGTGCACGGGGGATCTCTCCTCCCAACATGCACACCTAGTCCACAAACACACACATGTTCTCAAAACCAGCATCACAGTTAAATAATAGTTACCTATGCTACAAAATATCCTATGCAAAGTTTTTCTTATATCTTATTGATCACATTGCTCATGCATCACATTTCCCAAGTGTTATAATTAGGCAACAATATGATACAACTTCCTGCTGCCACCTTGCCTTGATATTCTATTGGCTGTAACCTCCTTTCCTATACCTGGGCCTACTGTTCGGTTGGGCTGAGGCTGTAATGGGGGGGGGGGGACACATAGCAACAAGGCTGGTTGCACAAACACTGCTTTGTTATTCTTAACATTCCTCCCATCACCCTGGTTACAAAAGTTAAACATGATACCTTGGTTACACAGGGAGCTAGTGCTGGGTTTTTTTAATATAGACTTTAAACACAGATGTTTAAAATGCAATGTATGGCTTAATGTAAAAATGCACATGTGATTATATATAAAATGTATAAGTAATTATATGGGTATACATAATCTAGACACATCCCTATACATAAAATAGATATTCTGGAGAGCTGAAATTGAAGTGGTTTTCTCCCCAGTTGAATGCCCTAAACAGTAAATCACATGCCCTTGGCTAACTCTGCCTTTGGTTCAAGGATCATTGATGGGTCACTGCAAAAGATGGTTTAAGAAAGCATTCTCACACAGAATTCTCACCAGGATGCAGTTTTAAGTTCTTCCCAGTTAAATAAAGCCTGTAACCTAGAGTTCTCATTTCCCAAACAAGTTTTCCAAGTACTCACTGTGGATCTTTCCACAAGACCTACACAGAGTTTAGCCCACGCTTCATCAAGACATTCACAAGAGCTTGTAGGCTGATAATACATACACACCTGTCTTCCCAGAAAAGGTAATGCTAAGCATGCCTGAAGCCTAAGGAAAGATTAGCATCATTAGCAGCAGTGGGCAGTCTTGGAAAGTATGCAGAACGTCTTGACTTATCTAGGACCTGGGCAGGACTTAGGCAGAATGGATAACGGTCTAGATTTTCGCAGTTTTCTGCAGTTGTGAAGAAATGGCAACAAACACTAAGATCTAAAGTAAGGAAACACTGTTTTATGTGAGAGTGAGCATGAGCACTGGCACAGGTTGACCAGGGAGGTTGTGGAGTCTCCATCTTTGCAGGCATTCAAAAGCTGTCTGAACACAGTCCTGGGCAACTGTCTCTAGATGTCCCTGCTTGAGGAGTGGGGGGGCTGGATCTGATGACCTGCAGAGGTTTCTTCCAACCTCAGCCGTTCTGTGATTCTATAACTGTTTTCAGACAATATTGGAGTTCTTTTAATTTCATTGTAGTTATTCGCAACTCTATTCAGTTATTCTCCATCTGATAGAATGTAAAGGTCCCACGAAATTAAACTCATTTTATGTAAAGGCAAATGCTTGTAACATCAACATCAAGTATAGGCAAACCAGAGTACCCTTTGCATATGTCAGTGTGGCTGCATTGATTTGATAATTTTGATACTGGGTAGATAATTTAATAATCCTTGACAAACATAAAAATGTAATACTCTGATAAACTTTTATTCATCTTCAGAAAATCAGTCTACTTATAAAAACTATGTATAACATATGAATCTACTGTAGCTGGGTTGGGATTTTTTTTCTAAATACACCTACCTGCTCCATAAACCACTGAGTAAACTACACGTTTTGCTTGCTCTCTATCAGCCTGTTTCACTTGTCCACCTGGAATCCCCTTCCTAAACAAACAAAAAACATATATTTTCATTTAAAACTAATTGAAGTTGTTATCCCCACAGAAAAAGCATTTAAATTCAATAACCATTTAAAAACTACAGACTTTTAAGATATGAAAGGAGAGGGCTTTTCTCTTCAGCCAGGAATGCACACTTCTTTACAAATTTTGGTGTTAGAAGTCCGTACTAATTGAAACTATTTTAATCTTCATATTCTCCTTTTTTTTTTTCCTTCCCTAAATCAAATTCTTGGCTAAGGAAAGTTTCTTCAAGTTGAAGAGGATTCAAGATAGACCCATGAGAAAAATGAAATCTTTTCAGCAACAACATTTCTTCAAGACATGATGTATATAGAAAAACAAAATGTTAAGTCTGACCTAAAGCTTTTTAAAACAAAGGTTATCTCAGGGCTTCACTCATAGGAATATCCAACCTTTTATCAAGAATAATGACTGATAAAAGCATCCACTGAATCCTTCCACGTCTTACAGAGCTTCGCAATACAAATGCTTCATAAACCAACAGGACTACTTAACTAGCAAGTGGAGCTAGTTTACTCCAAGCAAAACATCATCCTTCCCAGTTCCCATTAACTCACCAACTGACGTAAACAGTCCTACAAAAACACTAATGGATTTAGCAATGTGCAAATAAAGAGGACTCTGCCGTCATCAAGCACAGCCTATCTACCTTTTCCTTATCTAAAGGTAGCTTCAGAAAGAATGCTGACACTATTGATAATTGACAACACTGAAGAATATTGATCCTTTGGTTTAAATGGAAGTGCATTGGGGGAATCTTGATCACCTACTCACACTCTGAAAACAAACACACAAACTGTATTTTGAAAACAGAAATTAATTGTTATTAGCAGCGATGACATGGGCACAAACTGTCTCCTCATGAGACCATTCATGGTTACATTTTTAAAAGCAAAGTTTGCAATGCTTTGTTACACAAGATTTTTTGCCTTGAAAGATGTTTTGCCATCAATTTTTTGCGTGACAACCTAGGAAAATGGACTTGACTTTGCTTGTTTTAGGCTAAGAAACATGAAGGACTAGATAATCTAATACACAGTGTTTTCCATCTGTAATGAAAACTATTCCCACTTAAGTTAATTGTTTTGGTAGTTGGAGACTCTTAAAATTTGCTTTCTTAGTTATTCCAGATCAAAAGCTCATGGCTCTTTTGAATAAAGTAACTAGACATTCCCAAATGTACCTGAATAAGGGGACAAAGTGTCAATTGGAGGTAATAAGTGCAGAATTAGGAAACTAGACATCATTAAGGATTTCCTGAAGCAACCTCTGGCAGAAAGTACACAGGAATTTCCTGAAGAACCTGGCAGAAAGTTACATATGTACTTGATAAAGCACCTATCCAGAAACAGAAGGGAAAATAGAATCTAAGAGAGTATGACTTACATAAGGAGCTTTCTGAGATACAGAATCACAACTGCAGAATACTGAAACTAACATATGAAATATTTTATATACTGTATAAATATATAATATTTTTATGCCTATAGAAACATAATTTAACTAGAGGCCTCGAGAAGGCAAGAGGCAGAAGTACCACAATGGAGTTTACTTACAGAGTTACCCAAGTCTGGGGCTAGAGACAACTGAGAGTGAAGGGGTCAGTCAAGGGGTTAGCTGCCCACTTCTCTGAAAAATAAGGGGTTTGATAGAACACATTGGGTGAGAAGCCATGGAGATCTGTAGAACAATACACATACTTCTCAGATCACGCTACTGAGGAAAGCACAAGATTAGAAACTTGCTGGAAGGGACTGGTAGTCTTAGAGAAAATTTAACAGTGAAAGAAGACACTAAAACTTGATTTTATGTACAGAATGACCCACTGCTGGGATTTTAAGGATGATATAGCGTTATCCAAGCTTCAACTTGAAAGGACTGACTGGGCAAAAAAGAAATAGACTTATTGCTGTAGTCAAGATAGGCAGTGTCAGGAGGATGATCTTGTGTTTTCATTGTAAACAATCACATTAAAACATTGCCCAACAGAGTTATCACTGCAGGTACAGATGCATCACATGATATGGCAATCACAATAACTACTTAGCATTTCCTGCTCTTTGCTTAATTGTGAAATAAGAGAAGCAATTAAAATTTCAGAGCTTTATGTTAAATATATCTTTTAATATAATGCTAAAAACAAAATGGTCAGTCAACACTTCCTGGTGTATCAGAGTGGGGAACACGAGCACATGGCAGAGGCATTAAATCTAGCACTCTGTATTCAGAACCACAGACCGTGTTAGGTTAGAAGGCACCTTTAGAGGTAGTTTAGTCCACCCCCGACCTGCAGTGTGCAGGAATATCTTCACTAGATCAGGTCACTCAGAGCCTCATCAAGGCTGACCTTGAATATCTCCAGGATGGGGCCTCCATTACCTCACTGGGCAACCTCATACCAAAGAATTTTTTCCTAATAGCCAACTTAAATCTCCTCTTCTCTAGTTTAAAACTACTACCTCTTGTCCTATTGCTACATGCCCTCACGAACAGTTCTTCCCCAGCTTTCTCATAGGCACCTCTCAGGTATTGGAATGCTACTATAAGTTCCCCCCAGAGCCTCTCTTCTCCAGGCTGAACCAGCCCAAATCTCTCAGCCTGTCTTCACAGGAGAGGTGCTCCAGCCCTATTTGTAAATTTATGTACCACATTCAAGAATCTGGAATAATAAAGTATGAAATTGCCATATAAATCACAAGTGCTTGAGCAAACAGAAGTCATTAATCAAAACTCTTCCTTTTCTTCTTAATAACAAAAATGTTTTTATTTCTTTTTCTATTGACAGGGATTGGTTTCTACATAGGACACTTGATTCCCTCTGTAATACAGAGTGGCATTCCTGCAGTTTGAGCTGAAGACTATTTATTCCTTTGAATAACTACATGGTGGGGTGGGGAGCAATTTCTTGGAAACACTGCAGCCAGTGGGCTTTATTCTTCAACTTCTTTCCTCTACATAAAAATTCATATTTGTCTTTTTTTTGTTTGCTTTGGGTTGGTTGTTTTTTTTTTTTTTTGGTGGGGTACTGTAAGAACCTATTTAAAGTTAAAACTTTTATTTTGGCTTTGGACACATCATGGAATACTATGATATTTAAAAAGAGACATTGTTATCTGCTTCCTTGTGTAAGAATTTTTTAAGGTACAATCATTAAGCAAGCTATTTAATGCATGAAATTTGCATTTCATTCAATGCATGTGTATTTTCAAGCTATTTAATGCATGAAAATACACAGCAGTGGTATAATATAAAATAGATCTATAGCAGAGACACATTATTTTTGAATAAACCTGAATCTAAAAAAGAAAGCTGAATGGGCATGAAAGAACCTTAGCTCGTGGGCCCGGGCAGTGACAAGGAGGCAGACTTCAGCTCACCCAGCACTGTGTGTGAACAGGAAGAACATTAACACAATGTAACAGAAATTGATGCTGAGAAAAAAAAAGCTCAAGAGATGAAAGAATTTGCTGCAGGCCTCCTTGCGGAAATTGCACAACGTCTGGAGTCCTGCAGGAAATATATATAGGCAGTTATTAGTTCTAGCTTGAGACATATTTTTCCCATTTTATGACATCCTCATTACTCTCTCTCTCAAATAGGGTATTTCTACAAGTTCATAATCAATGTCATCATCATCTTCAAATTCTTCCTGACTTGCCACCTCCAAATGTGCAATATTTCACCTTCTACATTCCCGTCCTTCCTTGCATACTTGTCTGGGTCTATTTCCACATCCTTTACCTTTCTTCCTTTAGCACTGCTTTGCAAAAGTACTTTGCTTTATAGTGCTTTACTTGATATACGTCTATTAGGTAGAATAAAATAGAGACTTCAGTGCTGGAAGACGTGTTCAGGTTAGATCATCACATTATTCTTGGAAAGAGCAGAGCTAAACAATCTGGAAAGGTCTGTGAGGACAGCAGAACAACTCAGCTGAAAACTGTAGAAAACCTGACAAACATAGCAAGAGTAGAGAAAACTTTTAAAACTCTTTAAAAAGGTGGTTCTACTAAGAACTGGGCTGTCTGCTTATAAGGGAATAGCTGCCTAATTTTTAGAGGGGAAAAAAATGGAGACAAATTTTCTAGTGAAACAGTGAAGAAAGATAATATTAAATTACTAGTAAGAAACATACAGAGCAGCTATGAAACTTTAAAACAGGCTTATGTAATTTGTTACTTTTTCAGAGAGAACGTCTTGAATATTTTCTACAAATTCTTCAAAATTCACTATGTTTTCATGTATTAATTGGGCTTAGCAGACATCTCAAAGAATTTCTGCTGAATTAAGCCTTTAAAACATGAATACCAAGTTTCTTTATACCTAGGAAAAATATGGCAATCGCATCTGTAATTTTAAAAAAGCTTAACTATAAACTAGAATCTCACGTTTATTAAAATAATAGAATTCTGAATGGGTTTATTTTTAACCTGTACAGACCATTAAGAAAGAAAGAATTACGAGAAATTTTCCTATAAAGAAATAAGGACACGCAGCAAAAAGTATATGAAAACACACACAAACACACACACACACACAAAATAATCAAAGAGGCAACAGGGCATAAAGTTTGAGCAATGCCAAAACAAAACTTTGAGAACAGGTAGAAATGGAAGGAAATCAGCCTTAAAAGAACGTGATAAGACATTTCAGCATTTCTGGGAAACGTTGTATGGCGACGGAAGTCGTCTGTTTATGTACAGGAAAAGGCAGAACAAACTTCTCAAACACAGTATCTGGCAGACATGTATTGCCTTGATCTGCATTGCATTCCAGCCAAGCTATGCTCAGTCATAACAGCCACAGAGCTCTTGGCTGCTCTCCTGCATCTGCCAATTAATCCAAGTCCTAGCTGTGAGCTGTTGATGTGGGAAATGAGATGGAGTGACATTAAATTAATTTTCTACATGGTCATTAATGTCCAATGAGTGAGTGAATATATGAGTGAATATGACTGCTTTTACAGCTTTTTTAATTTCATCAGTGAACTATATAAATCTCTCGTTTTTAATCACCTGTTGCTATTTAACAGCAGATGAGGGTTGTGTAGTTTGTAAGTTTGTGCCAGGAACTTTGTGTTGGCATTTGAAAGTGATACAGACAATTTATGTAGTTAGTGACAACCACAAGCTTTAGCAAAGCTCGGTTTTGCAGTGGTATTGCCACTGCAAACATCACGTAGGAGGTAAATTCTGGAAGCTTACTTTTTCATTTACATTGACCTTACTATTCCTAAGTCAAGCAGAACATATACCACAATGTATGTGAGCCTCCTAAACATATGGAAAAGGTTGGCTACACATAACCTAGTCCGCTCACTGTTAATGCAATGTGCAAGAAGCAGCAATTTCTTTTGAAAGCTGTTATTCCATGACTAATGGAAAATGCTGACAAGGCTCAGGCATAAGTTATCTCAGACACTTTTAAGGTAACATGTGGAAGTGATCTTGGAGCAACTTTTGCCTGGCTAAGCTCTGTTACAAGATACAGAAGAGGTTGCAAAACCATTTCCCTGAAGCCACTGCCATGTCACAATACATCACTACTTTCTCTGCCCACAACAATCCAGAAACATCCCATCCAGACACTTTTACCATTCACAGTTTTAATGTACGGCTTGATACAGAACATCCAATGAAAATCACATATGCAAGCACATGTATATACACCTTCCATCACTACAAGGCATTTACACAACTGTGTTCTGAACAAAAAGTAGCTAGATTGTCTTCCTCAAAAGAAAAGCAGACATACATCAGGATGAAAATTGAGATTTGTCTAGACTGCCCAGAAGAGTGGAAATAAAGTTAACTTTTCCAAAAAAACCCCCATAAAACCACACCAACTTCTTATCAAAAGGGAAACAGAAGGTGAAATACCTCACAAAAAGATAGACCTTCCTGATTGAGTTGTTTTTTCTTTTCTTTATGCCACTTCTGAACACTTCTCATGTCTGACTCAGATGTAATGTCAAATGCTTGTATTTGCATCTTTATAATAACCTGGTTAGCAGGAGTGAGACAGAAGGTTTACAGAATAACACAAAGAAACACCTCACCCAAGGATATGCTCAGATAAATGAACCAACAGACCAGGGCATTGGGGTATCTTTAGCAGTACACCAGATTTCTCACATCTCCTCCTCCTTATCTAAAGGGTAATATACAGGGTCCCCCATTTCACATATACTCACTCCCACCCTGGCATCAGGAGAGGCAGAGCTGTCTTCTACTGGCTATTGCATGTGTTGGAGAATCTCTGACATGAATCTCCCAAGTAAATATAGGGGTCATGCACATAAACACAGAGGGTAAAGGGTCACAACCTCCACTCAAGGAGTTCAAATAAAACACAAACTTAGAGGGTTTTATAAAAGCTTTTAGGTGTTCCCCCTTTGTATGCCAGCCTACCAAACTGCATTTTAATTTGTTTCATTATCTATTTAGCACCAGGAGAACTTTATAAGCCACATAAACTCTTCTGCAAGGTTTCAGAAGCACTTTAGTATTTTAGAAGTATTTACAGTTGTTAATCATAAAATAATTTATTTTGTCTGAGTAGCCTCTATAGTCCATTGCATGATGATTTATTTCATTAGTCCTCAACCTTTCATAGAGCATGAGAGCTAGGTTTCATGTATTTTACATGCAAAGACACTTCTTTGCAGTTTGCTCTGTGGGCCAGAAGTCTTTGGTTACTACATTTTAAAGTAGCCAGGAACCAGATAACAAGAATGCAACAAGGTCACGTCATAAATTATACCTAGCACAAGGAACAAGTTTCTGAAGGATTCATTTGGGAGTAAAGTGATCCATTATCTTTATTAAGATATTTACCTGCATGTTGATGTCCCAGCTATTTGATATTGAAGAGATAAATTAGATAGCATGTATTTTCAGTGTCATGAGAAAAAAAAAAGGTCATTTAGAGATTTCTCCTTAAAAAGGCTCAACTCTGACATCTGCCAGTTAGAAAGTCCCTGACACTGATGAAGGTGCTTGAGAGAGCACATCCTGCAACCTCCACCTTTTCTCTCCTTCAGTCCTGCAGGGACAGAAAAGGGCTTTTTTCTTACATTCGTAGTCTCTCTTACATAGGCAGTTACAAAGACAAGTGATATTCATTTCTGAGTCATGTGATTATTGAAGAAATTAACTAGAGGACATTCTTAATTTAGGGTCTTGAGATTTATGAGCACAGAATAAAAGGAAGTCTGGGTAACTGGTTTTTGGTGCCAATGTGAACATCAGTAGTGATAAAGAACAAATAAATGTTAATAGATTTGTTTACACTGTCAAATATATATGGCATAAAGTTTGTCAGAGGGCATTTGTATAAATTTGAGGGATCAAATGCAAATTAATGCTCTTAGACTTCTTTCTCCACTTAACACATTTACTTTTCAAGCTTTTCTGTAAAAGGCTTCAAATAGTTCAGAAGGAACCAAAGCGATTTTGGGAGATGATACAGGTAGCTGTAGTGCAGTATCAAATAGGTACCCAACTTCAACCTGTTAGAAGTCTCATAACTTTACAAAGAAATAGATGGATCTTCAGAGCAGCCTTGAGATAAACACCAGAGAAGTGAAACAGAAGGAAACAGAATTCTTGATATATAATAATAAAATTTATGTAACTGCCATCTCAGATATCACATGGAACAAACCGTGGAGCTATAAAATATAAACACGTACAGTTTGCTCAGGAAAAAACAGCAGATGAAGAAGCAAGGATGCCACACTGTATCAAACTGCATCTACATAGTTCAGAAGAAAAAAAGAAATAGACCTTTAAGTACCTTGGTAAGGCAATGAAAAGAAGAAGAAATCAGAGATGCTACATAGGAGGGTCTTGAACAAATGGTATGAGACACTTCATATCCCATCTCATTCAAGCTTCACTAATAACACCTCATGCAGCTTAAGTTTCTGATTTTGTGTCATCATAGGCATAATGAAGGCAAAAGTGAAGAATTAATTGCTTTGGCATTCTTGATTTCATCAGGATCTAGCTTGACACTGAAGTTAAAAGTTGAGTTAAATGAAACAAAAGGAAACATTCTATTAATGTCTGGAATGTGGTCATAATATAGCATTTTATCAAAGTCATTCTAGAAAGAGATGACTGGAGATAGCTTTTCATACACAAGAACACCTCTCCATGAAAATAGCAAAGCCAAATGTTATCAGACACAAGGAAACAAGTGATGAGTGTCCAACCTCCTCAGAGCTTGCTTTTTCACTAGTTTTTTGGTTAGCTATGGTGGTGACAGTTCTAAAACTTTATTTTTCATTTATTCTAGAATGCTAAGATAGCATTTAACGTGCAATAATAAGCAGCTTCCAATGTGACATAAAATTAAACTGTCGGGTTAAACTTGTAGTTAACAACCTGGTTTATTTAAAGCTGCTGTTTAGCTCTTCTAAAAACAAAAGCCATTATGCTTGCTGAAGACTTTATTCCCTCTGCCTTATTATCTGCTAGTCTAAACAAACGTCACAGCTGCACTTCTCCAAGGGACTGTAAACGACAAGGTGAAATTTCCATAAGCTGCCATACAGACAGTCTGTCAGAGTGCAAAGCAAGACAAGTGTTAAATTTCATTAATATCAACTATTGCAAGTGAGCTTTCAAAACAGATAGAAATTGCTTTGCTGCAAAAGTGAAACTGTTAAAATATTCCACACCAACACCCATGAGGCGTTGAACTCAGAGCTTAAAGTGTTTTAAAACGCTGATTCTGAGAAGGCAAACTGAACATCCTCCCCTTGACTAAATTTCAGCATCTATAGTAGTTATTTCTTTTGCGGCGGGGATGGGGCAAGGGTGTAGAAGGGAGTAGGTGGGAAAAGTTATAGCTAATTAAACCACTACACGAATGCATTTTGAAGCAGCACACTGCAATAATTAAACATTACAAGCCAAAACCTAGATCTGTATTCTGTATCTCAAAAGGAAAGTTCAAATGTACATTTATATAAATTTAAACCCTTACTTGTGGTGGCAGAGCTACCTAACAATGGTAGTCCAACTGCAACGCAAAAATTCTTACAGCTATTGTGCATATTCTGTTCACAAACACCACAATGTTCAAGTGTTTCCTGACAGAATCTATTGAGGAGTAGCCTTTAGTACAATTCCTTTATTATGCAAAAATGTAACAGTTACTACAGCCATTCACTAAGAAACAGACATATTTCACAAATGATGTTCCTTGAGAGGGATTAAAATCTCAACCTCAAATTACTGGGTTTTGCTTACTGCAACAAGCTTGATTTAAATGATGATGCTTCCTGTCAGAACAATGATTTAACCTGTTAATCTTACAGAAATTTAAGTAAAACATGTGAAAGAGACACTGACCATGTCAATATTAATATGTTATACCTGCCCATAAACATTCTGCAGCACTGGAGTAACTGGAAAACACCACCATGTATCCATACTTTAAAACTGTCTTACCATCCAAACATGGTGCTGCATCCAGCAGCCTGATGAAAATAATCCCTGGTCCATGCTAATTCAGGAACAGTGGCCAGGAACTGTTTGGTCTGAGTTACAGCCATGAAAGGGACCAATTTATCAACCCAGATTTTAGGTGCCGGGGACCAGGAACATTGCTGGTACTAAATTTATTGAATAAAGGTAGTCCCTCGAGCCATTATTTCTTTGTTTCATTCATCATTCTTCTATCCCAGTTTCATTGGCGATTTCAAAATTAAGCTATGTTTCTGGACCATGATAAAAATATATCCTAAGCCTGTGCTCTGGCACAGAGACTCCAGAGCTAGCAAAAAAAAAAGCTAGCTTTGCCAGTGAAAGTGGCTTAGTGACACAGCCAAGTCAGCGGCATGGAGGTTCATTTTCCTTGCCAAAAAGAAGTACAGATTAATGTACATGGAATTCCACATAGTCATAACTAGCTGATCCTACTACTAGTTCATTAAGGTATGTTGATGGCAAATAGCCTAAGAAAGTTTGTCTTGTTTCCTCATAGAATGAAGGCCGAGAAAGGCGATTGCATTCCTGAAGCCTTTATACAAAGAAAACACTGGGGTGGTGGGGACGGGGGGTGGGGAGGCAAAGAGAGCTAAAAAAGCTAATGGGCTACATTGGCAATAGAAATTTCTGCATATGAATTGTTGGGATAAATATAAGGTAGAAAGTAAAAGGCATTGTATAGCTAGTAGAGGAAGGGGGAATATAACAGCTCTTCATCAGCAAGCTAGTTCTCGGTTGAGACCCTACCAGTCTATGAAGTTTATGACATTATCACCTGCAACAATTTTATGACCAAAAAGGTCCTTGCAGTCTTACATTCCTGTGTTAGACCAGCCATACTTTTGCCAAGCATAAAACACTAACCAGCCTTCTTCATGGCGACTCCAAACTCCATTATTTTGCAACAAATGAAGTTAAATGAATTAACCCAAATTCATTTTAGACTTGACATTAAGCTCATAAAAAGTGGAGAAATTAATCCAAGAGACTATGTGTTCTAATATCTGATTAGAAGTGTAAGAAATAGCCTGAACTACCTAAAAAAAAAAAAAAAGTAAATATTTAAACAAAAAAGGAGTTCTGACAGTCCTAGGCTGGTGTATCTCGTTATTTAGACAACTAACAAAACTGACATATCTGTAACTGTGGGGAAAAGGAGCTAAACTGCATCTTGTAACCATGTGCCTGCCAACAGAGATGACAGAAGAGCTAAAGCTCTTTCTGTCTCCTTGGTAGAAGTCCACCTATATAAGCATCATTATTTCATTAGTCCTTAATCACCTAACAAACACCCAGGTGACATCCAGTGATTAATAATGACTCTTCCAAGAGCTGTTGATCATATTTTCATAAAATTAATATAGAAGCACAAATAGTCATAGCTGTTTAAAAGCCATTCAGCTACAGGTCTGAGTTCCACATCTCAAAAATGTATTTATCTCATTCCTGATTTACTGGCCTTCCCTCTTGCTATTTAAGGGACTAGACAGCTTAACAGTGTCTGCTGCACCACACATTCGTATGAAGTAACCTAAAAAAAAAAAAGGCAGTGTTTTGCTGAGGATGAATCTTTAACCTATTTGATAGAAAGGATGCATTTGAAACGAGGTTGTATAGAACAGGTATGGGCAAGTGTGTGTGTGTATTGAGCCAGCCTATCATCAAGCATCGGTGCATACTAGACCTTATCTATTTCAAACAGACCCAGTACACCATCTTTTTGTATAATTCACCCCATGAGGACTTATTTTGATTTATTTCAGGAATATCCAAAATACCTCTGCTTATTTCCTGTGTTCTTCAGAACTCAGCAGGATATCAGAAGATAGAGCTATTGTCTGGAAGCATCCTGAGTTGCCAAGTGGCTGGTAAAACAGGAGTCCCTATTTTGCCACAGTTCCTGCTGGACCAACTGCCAATGTACAATAGCTTGGCTCACCTTGCTATTATTAGATATAATCAGTTCCTTGAGTCCCCTGATCGGCAGGTGGCAAAGAAATGAAATTTCTCCACTTCCTGAAGGAAGACAGTCTGTGAAGAACAAAAGAAACCTTTCTACACCATAGTCATTTTATTCCAATCTGGTTGAATGAATCATTTTGAGGGTTTTTTTTCTGTTATGGTAATCCCCAATTAGTTCTGTGTTCTGTCTCTAGGGTGTTAGGCTTTTGTTGAGTAACTTCCCAAATTAGCATATCTGTCTCTCCCTAAAACAGTTCACTACCGAGTTTACCATGAGCCCACATACACATCAGCTGAGGAAAGCTGGACTTCTATGTTCAGTACATTTTATAAACAGTCCGCAGTTCCTAAGGTTATTGGAAATCAAGTGTTCAACCTCCAATGATTCTAGAAAGGACAGTGTAAGCTAAAGACTCTTCCATGTCCTAAAGCATCAGCTAACTAAGCCCACACTATAAAAATGGAAAGGAATGTTTTTCAAAATGATCATTGGTAAAGAATTTATAAATTCCTTGGAATTCCATGATAGCTGCACCACACTTCACTTCCTTATTTTAGATATCGTCTGCTATTGCTACAAAGAACTAAAAATATATGTCCGCTTATTCTGCAGCCTTTTTTTGTTCAGTGCTTACTAGAAGGTAAATTCAATACCAGGAAGGATGACAGGTATTCATGCTGTTCATCATCACTTGAAAGAAAGCACCAATGGTATGAATATGAGGAAATAGATGACAAATGAGAGAGAAAGGAATATATTTTGTGGTTTGGAGATTACAAAACTCACATGCCAAACAGAAAGAGGAGCAACTAGACCACTGTGAAGTTGTCCAGTCTTCTTTCAAGGACAGCCTGAAGTGTAAGCACTATACACAACTGTCACAAAACGTCCTGTCATTGGTACAATCAGAGTAAGTATCACCCTTAAAGAGTATCCACTAATTACCTTGTTACTTTAATTCACCATCAGCAGTTAATGTGTACAGGTTAAATTATAGTTTGGAGGTGGAAATTAATAGTTTAAAAAGAATGCCTGTTTTCATACTAGAACAGTGGCATTTATCAGATTATTCAGGTAATTGTCTTTTAATACACAACATATTGAGCAGTATTAGAGATATTCTTCTGCTACATAGTACTAGATAAGTAGTTTTAATAGAGATTATTAAAATTTCTCTACTTGCTTTAGTTGGAGAATATAAAAAAAATTGGTTTCATATGGGCAAACTCTTTGCAAGTTCTCTAATTCATATACTGTGATTTCTGAACTGAAAAGACTTATAGAGTACAAAAGCTAAAAATACGAAGTCACAACTGTCCAACAGTCTTATCTATAGAAGGATTTTTCTCAGGCACAGATCAACATGGATTTCATTACACTGACTCAACAGACAACCTATGACAAAAGATATTTCAGAAAATGCCTAGGTAATTTATCACTGTATGGAAAAGTTTGAGCACAGCAACAATAATCTTTCTAGTCTCACAGAAATGAAAATACAGAGTTTATAGAAGCAACAGATTTATGCTTGCAATTAGATAATTCTGTAAAGAATTTACTAAAAACCCTTCTGAATTTTTCCCTTTCTCAAATAGTAAATATCATGTACAGAAAAGGTATGTTTACCTTGAAAAGGCAACATTTACTAAAGTCCGTAGGTTAAGTTTGTATTTATTTAATATCAGAGAAATAATGTGGAGAATGTTCTTTGTTCCATAAGCTAATATCATTCCTAGAGACTATAAATCACATGGGCATTCCCATACCTAAATTTTTAGATATAGAAGTTCTGGACTTTCACTTCAATCCATTTGTAACTAACCTACTCACAGGATTTTTCCTCTAAACCTCTTGGTATGAGGATAGATAGTTCACATGTTTCAACATCTTAGTTCACAGTTATAGTTTAGAAAGGGCAAAATATTTCAATAATTTTGCTAGGATATTTCTGATAAACACAGAAACTAAGACATTTAGAGGTTGCAGCCATATTTGTAGGACCATGATGGTGCTCGCCAATGTGTGTCTTAGGAATTGCTCACTAGATAGAAGTAAAACCCATTAACAACTTTCTGCTGACTAAAACATAAAGCAGACACCTGAAGATCAATCTACCCCCCTAGTTTAAATGACTTGGCCACTGGGACGACGCTCACCCCAGAACGGTAACCCTACATTTATCTTTTGGCCAGTTCTCTATTACACAGTCTCAGTGGAAGTCCATCTCTCACACATCTATACTGGGAGTCCTTTTGTATCCAAAACTAAAAAACAACCTCTTACACTCTGCTAAGCAGGTCCCTTAATCCTGGTTGTCCTTGAATTCTCTGGGTACCTCAGGGAACTCCTATCTCCTGACAGTTCAGCAGGATCCCAAAATTCTACATTGTGCACATGCTCATCATAGACCCACGTTGAGCCCACCTGATGATCATTCTGTGATTCCTGCAGGACCCAATTTAGGTCATTACTCACACTGAGAGCTACCAGCTATCAGTTTCTGATTTGTTGGCTTTTTTCTTAGTGTAAGGTGGAAGAGGAACCAGCCTGGAACAGTTGCCTGGTTACTAAGGGGCAGCAACAAAGCTGTTTCTCCACCTAATAGGATTCACATCCAGAATGTTGCCTCCCAGCGACATGAAATTAAAGCACGATCTAACTGCAAGAGCACAAGCTAGGGCTGGCATTCTCCACGATCAAATGGAAATGGGACTACTATGCAAAAAAACTCCCAAGCCCCCCCGCCCAAAAAAAACCCATATTTCATGAGTTCAGGTGAATCAAATGCTCAAAGCAATATGCAATAAAATAAGTGTCATAAAAATGTGGGTTTTAGAGATACTGAGAAGTTACTTCAGATGTCCTTGAAAATACTTGTCTAATTGTCACATTCCTCCTAATGATGGAAATTCCACAGCCTTCATAGGTAACGCATGTCCATATTTATTACCATTTATCTATTCCAAAGATTTAACTGAAACTTCTTACATCAATGTAAGACCATTCATTGTGCTTAGTTCGCTCTCAACTCTCTGCAATAACCTTTTGTATATTTAAATACTTTCATCATGTTTATCCTAAATCATATCTTCCCTCAACTAAAAAAATCCAATTATTTCACTTTACAATATCTGCTGAACAGAATCTCAGCTGGAACACACAAAGTCCAACCTTGTGTTTGTATTCCCGGGAGAAGAGAGATGTACATTTGAATACTCTAAGATTTAAGAAGCTGAGCTGAGGTGTCCAAGCACCCAGCTCTTACATAAAAACTGGGCACCACAGCCACTTGAAAAGAGAGAACCCTGCTCATTTTTTTCAAAGGACACTACTGAACTCGCAGGTATGGACTTTGGACCACTGGCTGTCCTTGTTCTGTTACAGCTTTCAAAGAGGAGTTCAAATTTCAACTTCTCTGATTAGAATTTCACATTACTTTGTCTTAGATGATTCTGCAGTCAGAATATAGCCTTTTTCACCCTTTATGATGCACACTTTGGCATGGTACACTGAGCTTGTCACCCAGTGTTGGGTTTATTTTGGGTTCAGGAAGCTAAAATATAGGAAGCAAATTTAATCTGCAGATATCAAATATGCCTGTATTTAACACTTGAACACAGTGACAACATCTTCAAGATTAAAGTGACTAAGCTAGTTCCAGACCCACAAATAATACCATTGCATTTTTGTACTTGCACTGCCCTCAGGATCCTTGACAGAGGGTAGTAGCACTATGCTCTGCTAGATGCAGTTGACCTCATCACTGCTAGAGACTTCCAGTTCTCTAAGGCAGATTCTAAAGAAGCAGGGAAAAGGACTTTAAAACCACTACAAATACTTTAAGTATAGCTTGAGACATAGGAACTCTGAAGCAAAACTATCCCAATTCAAAAAAGAACTCAAGCAGGAAACTAAACATCAGTCAGGTAGGATGAAATCACATACTTATGGTGTGCTTAAGTGCTAAATCAAGACACTTCTCCTGTATTTTGACCCAGTAGGGTCAATATGAATACATACTATGACAGAGGAACAAAGACCTACTGAGTAGGGTGACAAATGAGCAGTTTCAAAGAGATTGGCCGTGACTGCACTTAAGAAAGAAATTGCAGACTACCTAAAAGACTGTAAACTTGTTTTTCAGCCTCTATCTTTGAAAGTGATTTTAAGATTCACCCATCAACAGCATTTTAAATACAACTACTTACTTTTCATTTATTCTGTAACAGCTAGATTGAGTAAGTGAGAGCAATTTCATTCTGAGATTTGTTGTCATTTGGATGTCTGATGTCAGTTAGGTCTCTTGGCTGGTCAGACAGCTGCCAAGAAAGCTTTCATCATCCTCAGCACTGGGATGATGATTTGGCTTTCGAAGGACTATAACTGCCATAGGATATCAAGACAATATAACACAAGGTGATCTTGCAGGTAGCTGAAATCTGTTATATCACAAACATTCAAAAGTTCAAGCAAGCCTTGAATCTTTACTATGTTCAGTAGCACCAAGGTCATTAACATCATGCACTTTTAGTGATCTTGAAATAGCAGGTGTTGACCTATCAATTAAGGCTTGCTCTTTGTAGCCCACAACACAGTACTCACTGTAAGGTAATGTTGGAGAAAGCATATGATCATCATTATAGACAGGTTAGAACAAGAGCAGGAATAGTACTAAGTGTATGCAAGTGAATATTAAAAACCTATTTATATCATCTTAGTTTTAGCTGGGGGAAATGTGTTAGATGACCAGAAAAATATATAGATGCACAAAGCAGAGATGAGCTTGAACTTTTCACTGGCAAAACCAGCCAATATAAACAAATCTATTGCAAAGTGCCCAGACACCACTTTTACTGGAATCCATGAGAAAAGCACTTGACAGATCAAACACAAAAACAAGCATGACAAACTGGCATTAAGTGACTAGTTAACACCAGCTTCTGAAAGTTTTATCTGAATAACAATTTCACAACATTGTGTCAAACAGAACAGACAATATGTAAAAAATACACAATACACATACAAACCACACAATATTTTAAAAACTATCTACAGCAAGCTGTGTTTACAGCTAACAGCTGAGCACAGTGCAGGGAAGCCCAACCTGGTGGAGGCTGTTACTTCCAGAATGAGCTCTCTCTGTAAGCCAGCCATAGGACTACAAGATCTCAGCCTAGCCTTGCAGTGAGGACTGCCTCTCAGCTAGGTGTATTGGGTTAGGTATGGTATAGCATGGTGACACTGAATTCTAGCATGAAAGTGAGCAACCTCCTTTCAGCTTCCTGTTGTAATGTATAGACATAATTTGGGTTGACACATATGTATGTATCTCTACACTGTTGACCAGTGTAAAGATTGCATATGAATGATGTTTAATAGAAATCTGGATCCAACAGGTTTCCAAGAGAAGCATCTCTAAGGTCCCAGAGATAGACAGACTCACAGTAGGTCATGCCCAACCAAATTACAAAGGAAAGCTGAAAGCTTTTGTATGTAAGAGAACAGCCACAAACTCACACAGCTAACCTCTTTGCAGAAACTGCCCACCACATGTATTTGCTGCCAAATGCTATAAAAAGCTTGTAAAGATTTCTCAGAAGGTTGGGTTTCAGATAGAAGGGTTTAGCCTAGAGGACAACTAAGGAATAGAGGTACATTTCACTGGAGAAGCCATGAAGCTTTGAAAAGAAATAAGGTTAATAAATTGGTATAAAACTTTTCTGGACTCAGGGACATGGCTCAGATTTTTGTCCAATAGTATTTTCTGCACTATTTATGATTAATATTTACTAATCTAAGGATTTTTAGATACAGAAAACACGCTAAAAGATACCAACTGACATGCTAAGTAGGAAAGCTGCCAGACACTGACATTAACTTATTTTTTTCTTCTGAGAGGAAGCTTCAGAAACCAATTCATTCTTTATAGATCCCTTAGAGAGAAAAACCTTTTTTGTCAACGTTTTCCAATTTTGAAAAATGTGCTGTGATTTACAGGTAGCAAAAACATGTAATCCCTTCAATCAGAATAAAACATTTGGTATGCTTCTTGGTATATCACTTGCACAGATTTTAAAACATTAAGACCCAGAGAAAATCAGGAGACAAAGAGGAGATTAAAGTTGCGTTATTTATTTTGTTCTTCCTTCTCATAACTTGTTTTAATACCAATGGGGTGGAGTCAATTGCAATAAAGTTAATGAACTGATTGTCTGAACTAATAATTTTATCTATCAACAGTGGACTGAGAGAGACGAATAAGTATCTGGAATGGGAACATATCTGTAAAGCTTGTGATTTTATGTCTTTTCTTTGGTGCTAATAAATTAGGGACAAAAATCCCAAAACCCAAGGTGAGTTCACTAGGAACTGATCCAATAGGAGGAATTGAATTTGTCAGAACAAATACAGATGTCTACACGTGAGCTGGCCACCCTGCACCTACTTTGTTCTCAGTCATGAGAAGTCAACACTTTTAATATGATCTATCTTACTATACAGAGGAGACCAACAGGCCAAACGAATCTCTCCAGGTACATAACAGATGCCTAATTTAATCAATTAGATTAGATTAAATACATCCTTCATGTTTCTGTAATTAGTAACAGCCATATAGTAGATTCAATAGAAAGTTACTTCCAGGCATTAGGCTTCTTGAAGCTTAAAAGAAGAGTCAGCAGAATCATTATGTAATGATTTTGTAGACACACCATGACACTTCTGTCTGATAAAAATATTTGCCTGTAATATTTCATTACATTTAAAGTTACTGTGTAGCAACTATAAGAGGTTGACGGCTGCCAAGAGCTGTGAGGTTGCTGAATAGAATGGTATTTCTGGAGCCCTGCCCAGAGTTGAGGCAAAATTTGACTCATCTTCATGCATACATTTGCAATATACCTCCAAACTAAAATAAGGATTCAACTCCATCACGAGGTTCTAGTGATATCATGTTAGAGCTAAGAATTGATTATAATATCAGTAGAATCTTCTAAGCAACTCTAAAGAGAAATGTGATCTCTCCATATCATTGGGATGTTTGTGACCTTGAGTTGTATTCTCCCAGAATGCACATGCCTCAAGTGTTGATTCTGTTGTTGGTAGCAGGATAATTATAATTTGAGCTCCATTTTGTTTCTTTGTACTACTTCAGTGTATATTAGCAAATACTGCAGTGAGTAGGAAATGCTGTGGGGTTGGGAGTATGCCTGAAAAAATCAGGAACTGTAGGATAGGAATTGATCAGGAATGATGACATCTTCATATTTATTTTTGCTTTCATTTTCAGCTAACAAACTTCCAACAAAAATTTGAGATAAAATATTGAGAGGAACAGAGATAATATGAATTTTTTATGACACTTACATGATATCATTCTGTTCAATCTGCTTGTATGTTATACCATTTTATTCAATGTTTTTCAGACCTATGTGTTCAAACTGTAACTATCCTGTCACTTGCAGAATGCTCATGAACTTTTGAAGTTCCAGTCTTGAGTTAGATTTTTTTTTTTGGCATGACTATGATACAAACAGTAATAAGAAACACCTTCAAACAATTAAGAAACTGATATTCCCTTTTTTGACAGTTCATCTTTTGATCTGCATGCTGAAGAGCTCTCAGTAAATAATAATTTGGGAATAGAGAGAAATATTTTTTAATTACTGAAGTAGCCCTTTTTCTAAGCACCACATCATCCATCAGAAGATGGAACCACTAAACCATATGAGTTCAAAGGAATCCCATGAGCTCTGGTCTCCCTGTCTCTTGTATACAATGTTCCTACTGGATAAGCAAACATTTCAAAAATGCTTCTACTTTTACTGAGAAAAGTTGTTGTTCAGCTTTTCAGATGGATAACCTATTTAACTGATGGTTTGGATTTTTAAAAAGAATTGGTGAAGAATATACAGTGAGAAGGTTATCAGCATGCATTGTTCACAGTATGTTATTGCACCAGTTTTAGTCAACAGGCTCATACCGGTCAGTGGGACTGCAACATTTTGATATATGGTAAGTACCATAGTACAGAATAAGAGACTCCGATAGAAAGGAATAATAATTCACAGTGTTAACGCAGTATTAAGAATAGATACTGTAGCAAAATACTGTCTTTTGTTATCACTACACAATAATATAATAATTTAAGCTCTTCTTTCTATTTTTTCTAATTACTATAAAAATTGCAACATTTACTCTTACCACTGAGAAGCCAGTGTGGAAAAGATATCGGTGGTTTCAGGTTCTTGGAACAGCTTCAAAAGTTCTGGTTCAGATGATAAGTCAGCAAGGATCCTTAACTCAATATGGGAAAAATCTAGAGAACAGAGTGTTCAAATAAATCTATTGCTCTAAAATGAAAACATACCTGTAATTTAACCGAAATTAAAAGGTAAGCCTGGACTGTTCACTCATTTTCTCATGCTCAAAAAACCCAGATGCCCGTAAAAAGCTCATCCTGAAGAAGTTTTATTCCAGCTACAGATCATAAGGTGTCTGATTCCTTCATTATCTTCAGGTGTCAATTATTCTTATTGACTTTGTTTCTACTGACAAGACTTACATAGCATCCACTTCCAAAGCACACTAAGACATATACATCATATTACAATACTAATTGACACTAAAGAATTGTCAGCCTTGTAAAATACAACATCATCCAAAGAATAGGGGGAAAAGAGATGATAGAATTGTGAATATTAATACATATGAGAAGAAGAATAATACAGACTATCTTACCTGCTGCTAAAAATGTATATCCTTTTTTTGACACAAACAACGTTCTTGGGGAAATAGTTATTATTTCCTCTTCTTTTCCTAGAAAGGAGACAGACATTGAAGTCCCAGACCCCAGTACAACCATAGGATGTTGTAAATGACATACCAGACAGAACAAAACCCACACAAATAGCAATGTGAGCAACCTAGCAGAGCACCACCTGCCAGCACCACAATTATTTTACTGTATCAGTCATGTACATCTTTATCTCTGCCATTCTTGCAGTACCACTTACGTTTCCCCCTTTTTCTAAAAATGACTCTTCCCAAAACACTAGCTAAAAAATATCTACAATAACTAACATTATTCACTGGTCACTTCATAAAGGAGGCATTCTGATAAGGAAGGGTCTTGTGAGATTAAATAAAAACCATGTTTTATCATCTTTGAAAATCCTGCAGCAATGCGCTAATAACCAAATCCTGGGTTACAGGTGGTAGGGAAATACTATATTAGCTGTATGTTCACAGTATTGGCATCCAAATTCTAATGACAGAAATCCCTGGCAATTTCACAAAGCAGTGATTTATTCTGACAACATACTAGAAACACAGTGCATCCTGGGAATACCTCTTGTCTTGGTGTAGAAAGAAATGGTGGTTTGAAATGCAACAGAGTTATTCTGAGTGATATAGAAATGGAAAAAGTGAATCTTGATATAGGCATGAAAAATTTAGAAGTACTTTTTTGAGAAGCACATATTGTAAGACCATCAAGAAATTGATTAGACTGTTTCCAGAAAGGCTTCTGTGCCACAGTTATGCACAACACCTCAGCTTCACACAATCACTGCTCACAGGTTTATTAGAAAAAAAAATTAAATACATATAAAAACGAATCAGGTAGGTAAAACTGTTGTCAAAATTTTCCCCTGGCTTCAACAAACTCCTGTTTAATGATCTGTATTATTTCACATAGTGAATAGCTGTGAAAAAGCAAGCCTGCACTTATCTGAGAACCAAGGACAAGAAATGAGCAGCGTTTCCCAGCTATGGCTGTAGGCAATCAAGAAGGAGAGTTTAGGCTGGCAAATCTTTTGCTTATATTTAAGTTTACTATTGTGGGTTTCTCTGCCACAAAGATGATTAGAGGGCTGGAGCAGCTCCCCTATGGAGAGAGGCTGAGGGAGTTGGGCTGGTTCAGCCTAGAGAAGAGGAGGCTGTGGGGGGACCTCATTGCAGCCTTCCCATCCCTGAAGGGAGCAGAGGAACAGGAGGGAAATCAACTTTTTAAAAGGGTAGACAATGGCAGGACAAGGGGGATGGATTAAAACTAAAGGAAGGAAGGTTTAGATTAGATATTAGGGGGAAGTTTTTTACAGAAAGAGTGGTGAGGGGCTGGAAGGGGCTGCCCAGAGAGGGGGTGGATGCCCCATCCCTGGGGGTGTTCAAGGCCAGGTTGGATGGGTCCCTGGGCAACCTTGTGTAGCTCCAGGCTGGAGGTTGGTGGCCCTGCCTGTGGCAGGGGGGTTGGGGCTCTGTGTTCCTTGGGGTCCCTTCCAACCCATGACATTCTATGATTCTATGATCACTTGAGTCATGCTTTTCTAGACTTTGATTCTCTCAATCACCTGCCTTAAATCTGCTTCTGTTATCAAATCCAACACAATTATTGTTGTTTAGTTGCATGTCTGATTATAATGACCCAGCTTTAACATCTCCTCAAAATAAAGCCTTATAACCTGGATGCACACAAAATTATTTCTAGGATATTTAATGGAGTTCAGATGCATAATTTCATCTGGAAAAAGGAACAGAGGTAGTTGAAGGAAACAAAGAAATCTAAAATATTGTGACTATCTAGATCTGTGCTGAAACAGTAGGGTTTTTTTTGCAGGGACACACAGCAGAAAGTAATTGGTTTAAATGACAACACATAAACAACTCTATTCTGTAATGCTGGAACTGTTGGTCTGCTTTAAAATATAACTTAGTAAAATAATTAGATAAAACTGCCTTTTCATGTTCATAAAAACATAGCTTACCTTTTATGTACTGTTTCTTTGTAATTCTAACTGGGTGTTTAGAGATACCTTGAATGTTCTACAAATAACAAAAAAATGCTTAATAAGTTAAAGTTTACAAAAATTTTATAAGCAGCATAAAACATCAGTGGTTCTAATGCCAACAAGTTTTTCCCATATAATAAATAATGTTGAACACTTTGCTTTTCAAAGGAATCTTCACACTTCTGTAACTACAGATACTCTTGAATATTTGCTCTTCCTTGGAACTATAGGATGCTTGTAAAAATGATTTCTCACTAGCAGCCTTTCCAGATCTGCATCTCTGGATGCACCATAGACCATAATCAGTAACACAATTTTCTTATTATATTAACCTGCATTTTCCAGATAAGGTGCATTACTTTCAGTGAAAGAATACATGTGAATCCTGCCTTAAATTGAGGGAACAGATTCTTCTTCAGCCTCAAGAATTTTTTCTAACATCTAGTCCCACTTTTTGAAATTCAGGATAAAATAAAGAAGTAGCTCTTTTTTAACTACAGAACATCAGTCAGAGTTTAAAATCAGAACTAAGTGTATCAACAAACATGCAGGACTAGGAATTCTTGAAGACTTTTCCTTAAGGATCTAAGTTCATACATCTCCTGTAAAACATGAAAACAAAATAACTTTCTTCTGTTATTTTATGTCACTATGCCTTTTCAGCTAGAAAGATACCACAAGACAAGAAACAGTGTATCAAGCTCAATATTTGTAATTCCGCAAGATGAATTTGCAAGTGGTTCAGGAATTAGATGAACATCCTGTTATTATGTAATACGGTGAATCCAGGAGATGGGAATAGTACTATATAATTTCCAAATCAGAATGATAATTTTGGATGTAATTTTGAACTCAAAATTGTTATTTTAAATTTAAGAAGGCTGTAGTCAGACTGCAAAAGCTACTGAAATTTAAAACAGAAGAACAAACCTCCTGAAAGAGAACACTCTAATTTCTAGCTTCAATACGACTCTTAAAGATCTACAATTAAAAGTATCCACTTTAAATATCCACTACAGCACCATACACAGAGAGATAGGAAACTACTACATAATACACATAACATTTCAACAGCATAGGTAAATCTTGGAACACTGCTCTCTCTCGATCCATGAATATAAAGTTTGATCCAGAAGAAGCACTTGCCATCCTTACTATTTTATTCTTCAGTTTCCAGAAGCATTTAAAAATAAAGTTGTGGCAATGCTTATTGTAATGCTATTAACAGTAATGCTATAATCTGCACACAAACATTTCTATTGATAACTATTGACTTCTAAATTGGGAAGGATCAGTGCTTGTCTAATAAGACTAATGACTAGTTTAAGCAGCCATGGAAGCTAGTATATGTTTAGAAAATGAAATCTTTTATTGTGCAATGGACACAAATGTGGGAGCCTAATTTTTCACACTTTAAAAAGTAAATCACAACATTTTAAATCTGACTTGAATCGTTTCATTGTAAGGGCTCTTCATTGGGCTATATTCTGGTATTGACACATATTTAATGAGATGGCCTCCAGCACAGGTTAAAGAGTTGTTTATAGTTACTCTCACTGATTATCGTTCCTTAACTCATTAGATTCAAAATACTGAACAAAGTGCAAGAAATAAACAGTTATTTCAAAATCTGTCTACAATGGCAAAAATAAATCACTATATTGCCATCTTGTTTTCACTAACAGCATATGCAGAAAGTCTGCTTTTAATGTGATTTTAGAAGTGTTACTAATAATTCTGAAACACACTAGTAAGCAATTGCAAGTGCAAAATGTACTTTCACTGATAAATTAGTTAGCAACTCATAATTTGAATAAATCTTCGGAAAAGAAGAAACTCAAGAAACATGAGAGTAGCAGTGTTCTTCTTGAAGCTATTAGAATAGCTCAATATATTCCTCTTATCTACTTTTAGATGTCTTGAGGCTAGTTGTTGCTCTAAACTGGCTGTCTATAAGCCCTCTATAGTCAGCAATGTCAGGAATCTCCAGTGGGTTATTCAATATTTATACAACGCACACCTAAAAAAAATTGACCTGAGATTCCCCTGAAGGTGATGTTTTCTAAGATTTAGGTTATCAAATAAATGTATTTTTGATATTTAAAAAGATGTAGAAATAAGGAGACAATCTCAAAAGAGACTTCCAACTGGAAAGCTTTCCTCTGCTTGAATTGAAAATAGGTAACTTTTTGTATCAAAAGTGGAAGATCAATATGGCTTTGGTAAATTACTATTACCACCTTGGACTACATACTACAGCCTGTATTTTTGCTTTTATGTATTTATTTCAAGTATATTTCTGCAAACCTTCACAGGTCAAATCCAAGCTATGACTTTTATCCCATATTGTTAGAAGAGGGCATCCAGTTCTTGTTGAAGTTACAGAAAAACATAATTGGTCTCTCTAAACATATATGCTCCAACAGACAAGAAGGAATATATTTGAAACAGTGTGATGGAAAGGCTGGTTTTGAAAGTTAACTATCAATATTCCTCATAGTTGTTTCTGAGTGATGGGGGGGGGGAGAGGAATGAGCTATTCTATTTCTATTAATAATAGAACCCTAGTGTTGATCAGAAAAAAACTGACCAAACCAAAAACAAGTAAACAAAAACCCCACCACCATAATCCCAAATTAATTTCCAGTGGTTCCGATGGACAGAGGGACAGATGAAGCCAAGGTCCCCATTTCAATTATGTTTGAAAGGCTATATTGATCAGAGTGAGGTTCCTGAGTGCAGGAATAAAGTACCACTTCTGTCTTCCCGGAGGACAAGAAGGAAGATGGAGAAAAGTACGGGCTAATCAGCTTCCAGCCTCTCCTCAATTCCTGGGAAGTTGACGGAGCAAATAATCCTGGAAAACATCTGCAAATATATTAAAGTCAAGATGATGATCTGGGGTAGTCAGCATAGATTCACAAAGGGGAAATCATGTTTAACCAATGATAGCCTTCTGTGGTAAAGTGACTAGCTCTGTAGATGAAGGGAGAGCAACAGATGTTGTTTACCTTGACTTTAGCAAGGCTTTCAAAACAATCTCTCATAAAAGCCTCATAGACAAGCTGTGAAGTACAAGCTAGATAAGTGGACAATGAGGTGGATGGAAAACTGGCTGAACTGCCAGGTTCAAAGGGTTTTGATGAGTGGCGCAAAGACCAGCTGGAGGCCAGGCACTAGTGGAGTAGATACTGCCAATAGAGTGGCCAATACTGCTCAACAACCCCATCAATGACCTGGTTCACAGGACTGAGTGAAGGTTCAGCAAGATGGCAGACAAACCAAAACTGTGAGGAGTGGTCAAGAGATTAGATGGATGCCCTGCGATTCAGAGGGACCTCAAGAGTCTGAAGAAATGGGCTATCAGGAGCTCACAGCTCACAGTCTGGAAAGCAACTTGGCAGAAAATGACTTGTGGATCCCTGTGAAAAACAAGTTGAACATGACCCAGGAATGAGCCTTTGTACCTAGGAAAGCAAACAGCATCCTGGGCTGCATCAGGAAGTGTCATCAGTAGGTCAAGAGAGGCAATCCTTCCCCACTACTCAGAATGCCTGATGGGAGGGTGTAAAGAACATGGAGACAGATTCTTCCCACTGCTGCCCAATGAAATGACAAGAGAAAGTAGTCACAATTACAAGAAATTCCATTTAAACATTAAAAAAACCCCTTTTTGTGTGTCATAGAGGTCAAACTCTGGAACAGGTTGCACAGAGTTTGTGTAGCCTCCACCCTTGCAGACATTCAAATTCTGATTATACATGGTCCCAATAAACCTTCTCTAGAGGACTGTGCTTTGAGCAGGGGAGTATACTAGAAGTCCTGTCCAAGCTCAACTATCTTGTGATTATATTTATATAACATTACTGTAATTGATTAATCTATGTATACCAGTGCCAACCCATTGTTTTCTCTCTACTTCACGTGATATCTGAGATAGAATTGAAGGCTTAAATCGTATGAGAGAATGGAAAGCCATAGAAAGACTCCAGTTTCATTCCCAAGCAATTTATATATGAGTGTGTATATTTAAAAAACCCCTAACTGTAGTTAGTTGGTGCATCATATCTTAAAATGCAAGCTCTGAGAACTGTATTGCTTTGATTATGGAAAATGCATGTAAAGATGTACATCCATAAAAAGTTTCCTAAAAAGTGTAAAGCTGCCACACAATGATAAGAACTTCTTGACTGTATAAATAGAAATTTTCCCTCTTTATGGTTTTCATCGAATCATAGAATTATTTATCTTGGAAAAGACTATTAGGATCAACAAGTCCAACTGTTAACTTAAGACTGTCAAGTCCATCACTAACCCATGTCCCTAAGCACCACATCTACATGTTTTTTCAATACCTCCAGGGATGGTGATTCAACCACTTCCCTGGGCAGCCTGTTCCAGTGCTTGTCAATCCTTTCAGTAAAGACATTTCTTCTAACAGCCAATCTAAACCTCCCCTGGCACAACTTGAGGCCATTTGCTCTTGTCCTGTCATTTGTTACTTGGAAGAATAAACCAACAGCCACCTGTTAGCCAGTCCCCCCAGGTCATTTTCCACTGGGCAGCTTTCCAGCCACTCTTCCCCAAGCCTGTAGCTTTGCCAGGGGTTGTGGTGATCTAAGTGCAGGACCCAGCACTGAGCCTTGTTGAATCTTAGGTCATGACTGGTAGAAAGATAAAGATGAGAAAACCCGCACCCTTGCAGCTGTACCCTCCTCTCTTTCACTTTTTTGTTGGCAGTGAAGCCTTCCCCCACCTCCCCCACCCCTCACCCCCAAGCACCAAATCATTACAGATTAAATTTTCAAATTACCAAACTTAGAAGAAAAAAAGCATTGAATTTGATTTGCACTGAAGTCACTTTGAATACGATAAATGCATACTGGTCATCTTTTTCTTTGGCCTCCAAAGCTGACACCTTCCTTTGGCAGTGTACCTGCCATGCAGGAACCCAGCACTCCATCAATCCATCGCCTCTTATACAAGATTTCAGTTACTTGACACATTTTCCCAGCATTTAGATGGTTGTTGGATCACTGTATTTTTAGTTAAACTCTTTCAGAACTCACGCTGGAATAGCAGTGAGCATAGGCATAATAGAAAAGAGAAATCTCTCTAGGAACACTAGATTAAATCTGTACCTGTTGAAAAACAGACTCTTGGTTTTTTGACATATTGTCTGTCCTGACCAGTGATCCTGGATGCACTCCTTACTCCGATGTTTCAGCACAGGTTAGAAATTTGGTTTTCCTGTTTCTGCAAATACCTCTATCAAAAGTTGTTCTACTTTTGTCCATTTTTTTCTCAGGTGGAGACAGTGTAAATTCTTGCCTACACTGTTAGCATATGTGTAGTATTTCAGAAATAATGACAGGCTTCACTTTGGCAAGGAGACTCAGAATTGCTGGACTTTTGATACCTGTCTTAGAGCCTCTCAAACACAGCTTTTTCCTAAAGCATCCAAGCCTTGCAAAAAGGATGCTCTAATCCATAAGGAAAGTCGTTTTATCAGAGAGTAGTAGATTTAGCAATAAAAAACCCAAACCTAATCAAAATCCAACAATTAATAGACAGTTCCCAGTTTGATGAGTTCAGTTTCATTCAGCTGTACTTTCTGCTGAGCTTTCCATTTTTGGTATCCGAAGTCCTACATCTGCATTTGCAACTGATTTTTTCATTCCTTCCTAGGTTAAAACCCAATACCTTATTTTGGTTCTTTCAAAGGATTAAAAGTATGCAGATATATATTAGATAAATTACTTTTGAAGTCAGTATAGACTTCCCCTAACCACAGAGGCTGGTGGTGCATTTTAATTATTTCTTACTGTACGTCCACAAGGTTTATCATATTTCCTATATCAAATCCCCCTTTCAGTTATTTATATTGATTCAGCTAACCCTTGACTCTCTCTTCCTCTCCATATACATTTTCAGTAGCATAAATCGCTATTTTTTGAGTAAATAACCTCAGTCAACCCCAGTAACTCCCTATAAAGAGATGTCTATATACAAAGGTATCTGTAGCCATACGTATGTTTTTTACTAGAAAATAACTGCTTAATCTACTAACTTTTCAGATCTGCATGTCTAGGCATCTCTGGATTATGTGCCTTTGAAGACCTACAAACTGCAGGGAGGGGAACAGAAGAAACCCAGCAGTAAGTTACTGAAATGGATGTGAGTGCACGGAGGCGGCTGCAGGTAACTCCCATGGGTGTTTGATGCTATTAATTCCTGCACTGATCTAAGAACTTATTTAAAAATAAGATCATAGACAAAGCTTACTACTGAGTTACAAGTACCCATTCAAACAACATATACAGTATGGGATGTGTCACAAGCGAAGATTAAAAAGAGCCAAGCAGTTAAACTGAACAGTTATAAGGAAACAGACCAGGTAAAGTTCTAACATATATATCCTTCAGCGTGGCCACTAATCCACCTGCTCTAAAAGTGAGGCATATTGCCAAAACACTAAAGCAAAATAGAGATAACAAGGGAATTAAATATGGCTTTACTGTGGCTACCAATGCCAGCAAACAGAAGAAACTGGTTACATTTCTTATAAGCAAGAATATTTACTGAGACTGTGATCTTCTCAAATGTAATTACTCTCATAGCTGTTGCTTCAGGAAATAAATTATTTCTCAATATACATGGATTTTTCTCATCAGTTTGAAAAAGTTCAGAGCAGCAAAATTCTAGTTTATCTCATTAAATGTAGCACTCCAGAAAAAAAAAAAAACAAACAATCCACAACCAAGCTTTGTAAGTACAAGAGTTTCTGGAGCTTATCTTAAGTAGCTTCTTCTCCAGAACGTTTATGAAAATAATTAGGTCACAACTGTTTTCTTTGAAGAACAACTCTACACAATGAGATTTTTATATTAACGGCATCTGTTTGATGATTAGCACTGTATTACATTTGGACTAGAAGTAATACTTAGGTTTCCAAGACTAGACTTCACTACAATGATACTAGAGATAGGTAGATAACAAGTCCTTCAAGCTTTATATTCCATACCTCTAATAAATTTCTCCTTTTTATTGTTGTAAAAGTTCAGTGAGCTACTTCATTAGCAATCAATAAGATTGCTCCCTTCTTAAAGGCCAAAGTTGCTGGAAAAACAGTGAGAAAAACTGTACACTGACCCAAAGTGGTATTCTGGCAATGTGTAACAGGACTGAGTCCCAGGGGCACTCACAGCATCAAACTCACTCAATTTATCTGGCACATCCAAAGTTGGTGGCAACTCATTCGTGAGAAATTACACAGTAGAAGTAAAAGACCCAACGAAACCTTTATGATTTCTTTTCTGGAAAATTTTCATATTTAATTATTATCCATAGCAGCATTTATCATTATAAAGGAATAAACAGTGGTTTTCTGTGACTTCTATGTGAGACACAACTTCAATACAGTCTGAAGATCTAATGTTTGAAATACAGCACGTAGCTCAATAGAAAAAAAAAAATAAAATATGAAAACGAGCGAGGTCACCATAGCAATACCAGCCCGGTGTGCACACGCACTCCTAAGCAAACCTTGACTTGTCTGCAATTGCCACCTAGTGGCTAGTTAAACATTAGAGACATTTATTTGCCTCGTCAAAAAACCCTACAGAATCACAGATCTCTGGTAAAGAATTTCTCCATTTTCTGTACTAGCTACTGTTTTTCAGCAGTGAACAATCGTTCAAAGATAACACACTCCCCTTCTTGCCTTACACAACATCACAGAATTATCAAGGTTTTATATATCAGTCAAGTGGGACACTTAGAAGTAATTAATCACCTTCCCACAAGCTTAACCAGCTTTAAAAGTGAATACACGGAAGAAGAAACGGACAACCAAAACTACTGACTTCTTACTTTAAAGAGCTAATCATAGGAATTTGATTTCCTATGATTAATCATTTTTCTGCCATATTCTTTGAAATTTAGACCTGGCAATGACCTCAGGTAATAATATCACAGCAGCACATGAGAAAGGACTTAATGAAATACTTTAAAAAAAATAGTAATTTTACTGACTTACTGATTTGATACGTTCTCTGAAAAATTCTATTGTCTACTCATGGGTTCAACCCAGATGCTTGGTTATATACTGACAGATACCTAACCTTTGCACAGCAGGCAAGGGAGTTTGCATACACGCAGCGTTATGCGCCTTTCAAAGAGATGAAGACTGCTTTTGCTTCCCATATAATATATAAACTGGGTAAATTTAATACCATGTTATTTCCCTGAAAAAAAATATACCCAGAACATAAACTCTATTAAACTAATGTTCATTAATATGGGAGGCTATTAAATTTTGGGATGAACTCCAAGAACCATGATTTGGCTTTGGTGAAAAAACAGTGCTAATTCATAGAGATAACAGCTGGAGCTAGTGAATATTGTACTAGTTGTGTGTAAGCTGTATGTTATAGCTTTAAATTAAATTGTGTAAAGGAAATATTACCCAAACATATAAATAGAGAACTTACACAAGAAATTACAAGATTTCCATACTGAAGGAATTTACTCCCTAAAGACAAGATGTAACAGTTGTTTAAAGAAAGGGTAAAATTTAGCATCTCAAACAAGATTGTTCCACAAACTGAAAAAAAGGCTACAAAAGACTGTGACCAGGAGGCTGATTGATGGAGTTAAAGGGAATCTAAAAAAACAATGTATCTTTCATTGCTCACAATGACAAAAAGACAATTTTTGATTTGATAGAATTGGTCCTTAACCTGAAGTTCCTAAGAGCCACAGCAAGCAGATGATCATGTTAGTACAGGAGAACTAAGAACAAGGCCATATGGGAATCAGCAACGTGACCTGGATCCTATTCTATCTTCAGTGACCTTTTGTTGCTGCTGTTCCACACCTGAGAGTGCATCCATCTTCAAAACTCTGGGTGAAAATCCCCAGGGCTTTATGAAAGGATGCCCATACTCTTCTTATCACTCTCCAGTTCTGTTTCCTCCATTTTTTGTTTTGTCAGAACTCTCAATTTTTGCTGAGATACAGAATAGGAAAAGAACAATGTACAGTAGAAGAATACTGTATAGCAAAGTGAACTATTTAAATATTTCTATGTTAAAACATAACGAAACTTATGTTGATCAGAATTAGACTATGTTTTGTCCTTGCAAAAGGATTGTAGCTATTAGAGGAATACACCAACACCTCTCACTTTTGAGAGCTTGTAAAACAAGACATAATTTGTGTGCTTGAGATTAATTTTTTTTGATTGTCCTCTTACAATGTAAGTCTTGAAGCTTTCAGTATATCCTAAAAGTGTATCTAAAAAAACCCCAATAATGGAATATTTATGAAAAATAAATAATCTTCAAGCAGAATGTTCAAGACCTTAAGAAACTCACAAAGGGTACCAACAGACAACTTCATAATAAATCAGCACACAAATATTTGAACTAATATAAAGACCATACGTGCATTTCTGCACATGCAGAAGATTCAATCTGAGCAACTGTCTTACAGATAAGGACAGTGAAAGCAAACTCAGTAGGACACGGGTGTTATTAAACTCCTCACTACAAAGGTACAATGACTGACCACATTGTGACCTCAGGGGATGCCAGCATAAACTAACCTCAAGCCTAAAACTCGATAAAACTATTCTAAAATTACATGGAATCAGACAATAAAATTCCAAGAGCCACAACACAGTATATAGGTCAACTTCTGTAACTGAATACTCTAAGAGATATTACCACAGTGACTTCACTTTAAAACACGCCTTTAATTTCCAAGGTAGTGAAAGCTACAAAGCTACAACTTGTTTTGATCAGAGCTGGTGCTTATGTTGTTTCTTGGTAGCTATGTGCTCCAGGCACATTCACATTAGAGAAAAATAACCTGGCAGTAGCACTAGCTACATTCCATCATGGATTTCTGAAAATGACCAGTACATAATTTGGGTTTCTACTTGCAGCATTCCTAAAACATCACTTGCAAAGACCATTCAATGGATAAAATGAATCAGCATATAACCAACTACCTCAACAAAGCCCACTCAACAGCAGTAGGCACTCAAGTGCTGACAATTTAATTTATACATAGTGTATTGAAATGTAGTAGCTTCAAATTTTAATGAAAGAAGTGTAAGTCTGCAGTGCTATCATCTCTCTAGCACAGGAATATTTTTAAAGGAACTTTTTTTCTCCCTTTTCTACAAGTCTAAGCTTCTCTGAGGAGCTTTTTGCAGAAACTAAGAGACAGAAGGAGGAATTCAGCTTCCACTGTCAATATTTCATAATGTGCTAAAAATACTTTAGCTGATATTATTCTGAGTTGTATAGAAGCTTTCATTTTTAAGCTGTTGATTTTAATTGCTCTCTGTATTCCTGTGCTTATGCTTAGTTTGTAGAAGAAATAATGAGAGACTCCCTAACTTCTCCCAAATAAATAAAATGCAAGCATTTTGTATGTAATGCTCACTTATACTGGCTACATATTACCATTCTTTAAATAACATACAGAACAATTATGAATATGAAGATAATACCAAATAGAAGAGAAGTTATATACATGATTGAACTGCTCTGGTTACTACAGAATCACAGCCCAGATGATGCCCCAATTTTTACTAAGCCAAATGAGGAACATCATGTATTCATGCGCTGGATACACCGCACCCTCCATGAGATTAATGGATTGATACTAATCAGGAACATTACTACAGAGAATGTCAAAGATGTATAGAAAGGGATACTATGAGTACTTGAGATGCTCAGAAAACAAAGTCCTATGATGCAGAATCCTTATTTCTGCATTCAGATATTAAATCAACATGATGATATTCGGGAACATCAGACATAAGTGTTATGATACAACCAACAGTGACTTTTCATACTCTAGTTGTCACACCAATAACTAAGAGCATCCTATTGTAATGTTGACATAGTGTAACTTTTCATCATGAATGCAATTCAATTAAAGTCTTGTCAACATGCTCATTCAATCATCTTTAGGTAAAATTTCCTTATCATAAAATAAAAAATATAATGACCAACAAAGAGAAGAAACAGAGAACTCGTGTCCAACACCATAAATACCATTGCTTTAAATGTGAAATCCTTCAATAATATGCTAAAAAATAAAGCAGCGACAAAAGCCATTCTAGAAACATCAATACTTTAAATACACATAAAATGAGATACTATTTCAGTGCTGTTAGCGTAGTCATGATTAGCATATGAATCAGCATCACTGGAATAAATATGCTGAAAAGAACCACGGCACAAAACCATGTTCTGAATGCAAGAGATACTCAGAGAAGAGAGACCAACAGCTCGTTTGAGCAATAGTAGTTTGCACTGACTAGAAAATACAATAGGGCTTTGCTCTGAGTCAAAGGTCCAAGAAAATGTATTGACATTCTCACCTCTGGTAAGACAACCTACCATTATGCCCATAAACAACCTCAAAACTATTCTAAAACCACAGCTGAGTTTTATCTCAGAGAGATTTAGTCTATTCACTGCACAAGGGAAAAATGCTGAAACAGGGTAGCAAACCAGTTTTCCTGATTATCCAAGTTAATTGACAGAACACTCATTTTTGGTGGCAATTGCTCAGAGGGCAATTCAAGAGATTGTCTCTCCCGTTAGAATAAAAACCAGATGGGTAATTTATTATTTGTATTCCAAACTTTATTAGTAACATGCATTTTCTAATAAACAAGCATGCAATTTTCTACCATGCATTAACTATCAGAAAATATTAGCTACATCTGTTGGAGAGACTGATATACTCAGTATTTCAGGGGTTTTTATTGTCCTCCTTTGAGCACATTAACATTCAACATACACTAATTAGTTCCTCTTTCAAATTACATCCCAGCTTTCCAAATTAAAGGCTAACATGTTTCTTTGACTGACAAGTTAAATTATTTTATTTCTTTGTGGTTTTGGACAAGCCAGTAAATGCATTTTTCCTGGGGAGAAATAGGATGCTTTTTTTTTTCTTGCTTTGGCAATGTAAAAAAAAAAATCATTTACCTTCAGCATAACACTTTGCTACTAAAAGGAAGGAAATGCCCCCCTGAAGCCCACCACTTTATGCTTTTCAGTTTAATGATACAAACATCTTCTGAAGTATAGAAGTACTAACTCATTAGTAGCGTTTCAGTTCTCTTTGCTGCAGAAGCCTGGAGGAAAGAAACCTTAACACAGAATATCTGATTCTAGCACTGAATCTTACATCTTAGACCAAATGATAACATCCAATTATATGCAACCTTTACATCTCACATTAGGATTTCTCTCTGTTCATTCTGAAAGAGTCTTGATCTTAATTGTCTTTATCCCTTTCCACCTCTGTCATGACTTATTTTTGCTTGAAAAGGTGAGAGACCAGGAAGTATTTTAAGGTAGGTTTGGAGAACACAAACAAGTATTTATGAATGTAAATAATAGGAAATTTATCTATAAGCAATAAAATAAAGGAGTATCCTAATGCAGACAAGATTAATATATTTATTTTTTTAAATCAATTAAACATATTCACATAATAAACATAATTAACTTCCCTTAATAGTCATAAGCAATCCACCATAGAGTGTATAAAACAACTAGCCCACGGATATAACAGGGTCTGTGCTCTGTAGAGACAGGACAAAGGGCAATAGGTGCAAGTTGGAGCACAGGAAGTTCCGCACCAACATGGGGAAGAACTTTTACCCAGTGAGGGTGAGGGAGCCCTGGGACAGGCTGTCCAGGGTGTGTGGAGTCTCCAATTCAACACCCCTCTGGATGCCAACCTGTTCAATATGAGCTGGGGAGCTGCTTTGGCAGGGGGGTTGGACCCCATGATCTCTCGAGTTCCCTTCCAACCCCTGTGATTCTATGATATTTCAAAACAATTTGACTAAAGAATTGTAGGGTTTATATGGACTTTTAGGTTTCAGATAGCAGGTTCTGATGAAGTAGCAAGTTAGTTACAATGCTATAGCAGGAGACTACACTATCAAATGTGTCCCTGTTTAACAAAGCACTATATTATTATATAGCACTTCTGTTACTTGTGAAAAATGCATTAATTACGCAGCACATACACCGTAGAAGAAATGAAGCGAGAAGAAATGGACTGCACAGTTAAACTAAAATAGATGTGCACATGGAGAGCCACTGAAGTAAAGTTCTACCAAGAGTGCCTCTCTAAGTTGCAGCAACACAGAAGTGAATAAGCTTATCCATTGAGACAAACCCACGTAAAGCCAAAAATATACATCATCCATACATCAGATGTTGATTTGTCTGGAAGAAGACCGCAGAAGATTTTATCAGAAAAGCTGCTCTGTACCTAACGTGTGGTCATTTTGCCTTAAAACTGTGAGTGAATCCTCCCTAGACTCCATTAATGCCTTAAAGGAAAGGACAGGTAGATCCATTACCTTTACAAAACATGAAAGATAAGGAGACCTTTGTTTGAACCCTGTCCCCACAACCTCCACAGTAATCAGGATGTTTTTTTCTATTTCAGTTCTCGCTTTATCTGATTTACACTTCTCTTTTGCTTTAATCACTTCTTAAAGCAATGTAAAACACAGTTAAAAATAAACTACCTCAGCAAATATTCAGCTAAAATTTGACATAAGTTCATAGTAACTGCAAAAATATCTACAATATTTATGATTTCTGGCAAGAATCTTTCCAATCCTTTGCCACTTAGTAGTGACTGGGCACTGCAGTATATCTTCTATATCAATAAATGATTCAGAAACAGATGGTATAAGTTCCATAAACATTTCACACAAAACCAGCCATGCCAATGTTTTTCCTTATAAGGAAAAGCCAGCCTTAGGCAACCCTGGATGCTAACTTTAGCAGTATTATTTTAGAGAAAAACAACCTTTAAGAAAAGTAGATATTGTATCATTTTTAGGATGATGGGCCAAAGGTCACCTTGTGTTGCATGTAGTTGTTTAAGACAGCTGCCTATTCAGCTGACTTGTGATGCCTGTGCATCACATCAGAACATTTAGCAAACTGTGACCCTCATGAGTATCTTTTCCATTCTCTCCTGCCACTTTCCCCCCATCTGGGTGCATGAGAAGCACAAGCTGCAGTAACACTGCTCCATTCCATTGTTAATTCAGAATCCTAAACACTGTTTAAACTCAGGAAAAAGCACAAGTGCTCCTTATAACATGCTTGATGACAAATTGTACAGAAATATGTACCATGAGGGTAGGAAGATATAAATGAAACCCAAACTACAAAGACAGGTAAAAGGAGAGCTAAGGAAGTCACCACTACTACGAGGATGAGAACCTCCCAGGTAACATTTCTGCCAGAAAGTCAGGAGTCGTCATACCAGTCAGAGCCACATGAGCCCACCCCACAAAAAGGTCAAAACAAAACCATTATGTTTAACATATCTACTCCTACACTCAGCTCTGAAAGACCACAGACTGCTCCCAAGACTGCAGGAAGCTTCTGATGCCATTTGTACCCATGAAATCTAAGGCTAGCACCTGCAGAGACAGTAGACAAGCGATCTTTACGGTGACTGAGGAACTGGCTGACACCAGAGGGTGGCAGTAAATAGCTCCTTTTCAAACTAGCTACCTGTCACAAGGAGAGGTCTCACAGGTATTGATACTGGGCCCATCACTGTTTAATACCTTCAAAAGTGACCTGGATGATAGGATCAAGTACACCCTATTGAAGTTTGAAGATGATACCAAACTGAGTAGGGAGGCTGACACTTTGGAGGGGAGAGCCACCCTGCACGAAGACCTGGGTAGCCTGGAAGAGTGGGGGAAACAAGAACTCTATGGAGTTCAGCAAGGACAAGTGTTAAGCGGGGAAAAGATAATCCAGGTGTTCAGCACAGACTGGCATCCACCTGGCTGGAGAGCAGATCTGTTGAAAGGGAACTGTGGATTCTAGTGGACAAGTAGCTCAATATGAGGGAATGGTGTGCTGCATCAGGGCAATGAAAACTAACAATATACTGGGTTATATCAACCAACAAGGGTAACACCAGAAGAGATAAGGAAGTCATTATCTCACTCTGCTCAGCACTTGTCAGGCCACACCTGAATACTGTGCTCAGCTTTGGTCCTCGCTGTACAACAAAGGTGTGGACAGGCTGGAGAGGGTCCAGAGAACGGTCACCAGGATGATCGAAGGACTGGGAAGCCTACTGCATGAGGAAAGGCTGAGAATTGGGTTGGCTCAGCCTTGAGGTTCAGGGGAGACCTCACCATCAAGTTCTAGTACTTAAAGGGTGGCTACAATTAAGATGGAGACTCCCTTTTTACATGGAGTCACACAGAAAAGATGAGGGGTAATGGATGTAAGTTACTCCTGGGGAGACTCTGACTGGACACTAGAGGAAAATTGTTCACCATGAGAACAATCAGCCCCCGGCATAATCTCCCCAGGGAAGTGGTGGATGCCCCAACATCAGAGACTTTCAAGATTTGGCTGGATGGGGTTCTGGGTCATCTTGGCTAGACCATGCTTTTGACAAGAAAGGTTCAACCTGATGATCCTTTCTGTCCCTTCCAACCTGGTGTTCTGTGATTCTATGGTAAGCCCAGAAGGTGTATGCACCCTCTCAATTATAACCCTCTAGTTCACATAATACATTCTGATAAACAGATAACAGATATTCATAAGAATAAATGCTCTAAAGTAATCCACCCATTTATTAAGTTTTTTCTGTCCACCATTTACATACTGTATGGCAACTGCTAGACTTAGATGAAAACAAATATTTCATGTGTTAAATATTACATAGTTTAAATAATCAATACAATTTTAAAATGTAAATCTTCTAATAGAGACACTTACTGGATGTTTTGCTGAAAGTCTGCCAGTCACAGTTCCTGTCTGATTCCATGTAGAGGAAATAAACCCCTGTAGTCAAAGTAAAAATCCCAAAAATAAGAGGATGAATACATACACCTAAATTTTATTTAATTAAAATATCAGTAATAAAAACTCATTTCAATATGGACTACAAAAATTTAAAAATAAACACTTCTGTAAATAGAAAATTATAAAGTTCTTAAACTGCAAACATTGCAATTATTTCGTATTCTTTTATGATTTATTTGAAATACCATATATTACAGGCTGTATTTTATACTTCTACCTTTCTCATGCATGTTTGCAGTCCATCCACATAAGTTGATTTCATCTTATGAACCTAAATTACGAAGTGTAAATAAATGGATATTTACAAAGATAAGAGATGTTTCAAACTAAAGATCTTAAATTCCAAATGCGTATTAAATTGTTTTGTTGACTTATTTTTTTAAAGGTAGTTTTATCTTAGCAATGGATACTCACTAATAGCTTAACTTAATAGCACAACTTAGGTAAGTTATTGCCTAAAGCCAGGTGTTTGCAAATGCTAGTAAACAAACTATTGGAATTTATTCTTTCACATCTTCTATCCTCAGGTCAATAAGCTACACAAAATAAAGCTGACCATAAAACACAAACCCATATTTATATTTTTTTTAAATCTTGAAAACTTATCCACTGAAAAGCCAAACATGTAGTGTGAGATCAGAGTACCTAGGTCATTGGGGATTTTCAGGAGGATTGTCACTTAACTACTTATGGCTTTTTTATTTTTATCTCCTTCACTTTCTGCAGAGTATTTCTTCAGAACTCAAAACATATGTGTTTTGCCCTAAGAGTATGCTTTATAGCATGAAACAACAGTGAAGTTTTTTAATTGGTTCTGCAACAGAGTGGTTTCCTAGCTATAATCTAACATAGTGTAAAATACAATAAACATTAGATTTAAAAGCTCCTAAGAACACTTACAACTTCAAACATTAAATGAATATTTGTATGAACTTACATTAGAGACAACTTTTAACATTTTTTTTAGCTGTGAATATGTTATCTCTCTAGGCTAATTTTACTTCAGTACATCACGTGAAAAGCATCAGCTTACCTGACGATACTCTAGAATTATCTTAGGCAACGGATGAAGATCTTGCAACTTATTTAGCTGCAAAGCAACGAATGTGAATTACTGGTTTACTTTTCAGTTGTTACGTTATTTAACATTCTTAGCAGAGTAAGTTCTGGAGAAGGACTTTTTCTTGCCAAGCTGAATGGACAAAGTACTGGCTAAAGAATAATGTCCTTCAAGCAATCTGACCCAAGAAAGTCTTTGTTATTCCCACCTTCAGCAGGAGGGCTGGAGATTGCCCTCTCCCATTTCGTTTCCCTTCCTGTCTCAGACAGGAGCAAAAACCCATACAGACATAAAAACTTTTCCACAGCAACTTGGAAAACAGTGGTAGTGTTACTACCAGTAGCACTGGAAAGGGGTTGCGTTAGGAATAACGCTTTGTCTATTTTTTGTGCTAGACAGCATCAATGCAGACAGAGCATGTTAAAAGTATGTGAAATAATACCTGTATACTTGCATATGGATTTATACACACATACATAAAATTCAACAGGATAATTTCTCCTGTTTACATCCTAATACAAGTTCTAGGAGGCCTTCGGGAAAAATTGAAGTTGTCAAATCCAAAACTCAATGAAATAAAGCAGGTTTCTGATTACTTCAGAATTGCCCAGATTTTTTTATAAGATATTTAGAAGTAAAACAAAATTATCTGGAAAGACAACAGTTCAGGGTGAAAAACAGATGCAAGTGTACCAGAATGGAAATTTAAACGGTTATGGTTTTTTCTTGCTACTAGGGAGACAACATATTGAGATTTATTACCTAGTATTTATCTATTGGAAGGTTTTGGCTTATCTTTGTCTAAATAACCAACTCACAGCAGTTGTCAGAAAGAAAGCAGTGGACTGGATAAAAGCATTGCTTTGATTACTGCAACAAATCTTACGTTCGCACCAAAAGATGACATGCATTCTATTTCACCAATTCCTCCCATCTTCCAAGGCTCTTTGTCACTCTCCAAGATTGCACATTTGATCTATGAAACCTCCTTATCCTTGAATAGCATGTGCTTTTTCTGGTTATACTGTTGACATTACCTCAAAGATCTTATCTGGGAGTTCAGATACTTGGACCAAACATTGAATTTCCTCTTTGACACATGAGGAACAAATATGACCTTTCTACCTTCCCCAGAGGTGTTCATTGTCATTGTGAACTTTAACTCAATTCCCATGTAAACTAGAGCAATACAATTGTGGCACCAAATCAGAAATAGGTGCAGCTACGCACAGGCTTTTTTTCTTCTACAAAGAAATTCCATTAATAATATTATGCTACAAAATCGGTTATGATATGGATCAAGTGTACCCACAGTTAAGTATTCAGATGACACCAAGTTGGGCAGGAGAGCTGATCTGCTTGAGGGTAGGAAGGCTACAGAGGGATCTGGGTTGGCTGGATCGATGGGCCAAGGCCAACTGTACGAGGTTCAACAAGGCTCAGTGCTGGGTCCTGCACTTAGATGACCACAACCCCAGGCAAAGCTACAGGCTTGGGGAAGAGTGGCTAGAAAGCTGCCCAGTGGAAAATGACCTGGGGGAATTGGCCAGTAACCAGCTGAATGTGAGCCAGCAGCGTGCCCAGGTGGCCAACAGCATCCTGGCCTGAATCAGGAATAGTGTGGGCAGCAGGACTGGGGCAGTGATCCTCCCACCAGACTTGGCACTGGTGAGTCCGCACCTTGAGTACTGGGTTCAGTACAAGGACACTGAGGTGCCAAAGAGCAATAATGCTGGTGAAGGGTCTAGAGTGGCTGAGGGAACTGGGATTGTTTAGTCTGAAGAAAAGGAGGCTGAGAGGAGACCTCACTCTCTACAACTACCTGAAAGGAGGTTGTAGCCAGGTGCATGTTGGTTTATTCGACCAAGTAACAAGCAATAGGACAAGAGGAAATAGCTTCAAGTTGTGCTGCAGAGGTTTGGATTGGATGGTGCGAAAAATGTCTTCACCAAAAGGATTGACAAGCACCGGAACAGGATGCCCAGGGAAGTGGCTGAGTCACCATCACTGTAGATATTTAAAAACATGTAGTTGCGGTGCTTAGTGAAATGGGTCAGTAGTGGACTTGATGATCCTAATGGTCTTTTCCAACCTAAATAATTCAGTGACTCTACAAAAAGGAAGGGCCATCCACATTTGCCTCAAGTTACCAAGGAGTCTGAAGTTTGGTCATGACTTCACCATTTTAGACAAAGATTTCTGGCAGGTTTCTACACTTGCATCACACTTGGATCACATTGCTGAAAATTATCTGCTCCAACACAAATAGAAGAATGAAATGGAGAAACTTCAGATCCATGATATTTATGGCACTGAAACTGAAAATATATTTGATCTCTTGTGCTGGTGTATCAAGGTTTCTAAACTATATGGTCATTACTGTTGTAAGGGAACAAGATTCTATCAAGATCCTGCAACTGTCCCTACTAAAGACACAACTTCATGAAGAAAAAAAAGGCCTAAGGAAAATCCATGCACACAACTAGTGAAACGGCTATACAAATGAAGTGATAACTCCCAACTCAAACCACAGAGATCAAATAATTTCCTACAGATCTTTGACTAGCATGAATGAATGAGTTACTGTAAAAAGAGGACAACATGGTTTTAACCAAAATCTCCTGATGGGAAAGACTGTGCTGCTATTTCCTTCACCAGCAGATTTCATGTTCGTTTCTTTCACCAGTGCTCTTTCTCCCCCAACCAGTCAGTCATACAGAGCTACCAAATCTGACCAATAAGTCAGTCTCCCTCCTTTGAGGAATGGTCATACATGCATACTGATACTAAAGTTTTTAACCCTGGTTTATAGCTAAAGTTTAGCCTCAGTAGCTAGTTTGGTTTTCCCCATCATGGAGGGCAACATCCATTTCTGGCATAAGTAAACGAAGTGTGATTAGTTCAATACAAAAATAAATAAAGATTGTTAGGAGAACATCACACAAATGACTATTTCACTGGAATATATCGTAGAAGCTTTGCTAAATTGTGCAGATGTCTTTAGAACCCCTTCCCATCTCACCACAACTTCTGAGGTGGACACAAGCTGTTGCATTTCAGTTCTGTGAACTTTCTCACACAGTGCATGCAGCTTTAACTTCTCAAATAGTACCTACAGTAAGAAAAAACACATAAGAGATTTGTTTCAGTGTTTCAAGTGCTGGAACAAAAAGAAAAATTATGTTGTGCCTGAACTTAAGTGTAGAAAACAGATTTCAAGGAAAACAGAGCATACTATAGCAAAGAAAACTAACACAGAATTGAAAAGATAAAATCTTAAGGTTTAAGATATTGATAAAGTATTTCTGAAATTAAAATGAATAATTAAATACATTCAAATACAGATTATCCAACACTCCTGATTTATGAATAACTGTCATGTCCTCCATTAAAATAATAAATATTGAAGAAAAAAATTCCAAAGCTGTAAGGAAAATGTTTTATGCTTTGTAATTCTTCTTTATCAATCACAACTTACATAATAATAGTATAAATATTACCTCCCTGAGTTGACTGCTGCTGGTCAAAAGGAATCGTTCTCCAGCAACTTGATGAGCTTCCTGTTCAAGCTCCTTGAGCCGCAACTATAAATTAGTACTTTAGAATTATTCTGTTCACATTATTATTTTCCTCAATATCTGCTACTTCCTAGTTTAGTGAGTACATTGGACTTAAAAGTAGGTACCTGATAATGTGCAATCATTGCCGGCTATCATTGCTTGGTTTAGTAGATTGCTTAGAGAATGTTTAATCTATATTTCTTCACGACTCAAGAAGGGGATTTACAGTAGTAAAAGCACCAAAATATGTGGAAAAACAATTTGGGTTACTGAAAACTACAGGAATCAACAGAGCTATGCAAATTATTCTGGTGAATTAATAATCTCTCAGACCACTATGATTAGTCATATTTTAATCCTCAAAATAGGATTCTTTTGTAACAATTTTTGTCAATGGCAAAATGGCAAACTTGGGACTCTCAAGAACACATAAGATGAAAAGTGTGTTTTATTTACAAAGAGAGACAGAAATATCTACCACCTCTCAGGAAGATGGTTACTGATAACTGTAGGTTCCAAAAGCGTCATTACAATTTTTAACTCTACAGCACATAACCCCAAAGCACCTGTGCGTTCTGCAAAGCAATCTCAGTTCTGAGGCATAGCTAACGATGCTTGCCTAAATAAACATGTAAGGATCTGATAAGTAAGTATCATTAGGTGGATGCATAATAATGAAAGGACTAGAAAAGTACAAATAAACTAGAAAGTACAAACAAAATTAAGTTTCCTCCTATTTTTCATCAGTCAGCCTCAGTAAAAGCAGAAAGATCATGCTATACAATTTCCAAAAGAAAAAATAAAGACAAAGTTTACCCCCAGAATCTCTGATGTTTTTTTCAATTCTTGTTTGTTCACATGTATTTTGTGTGTTTCCATCACTGTAAATACAATTATATACTGAGAACACTTAAAAATAGCAATCTCAATTTTACATGCTACTTTGACTGTAAAATGGAAGCTGAAACTCACACAGCTCTTACAAGGCTAAGACAATATTTAGTACTCTGAGGTAAAACATTCCACTTCAGCATAGTCAGCAGCTGTCTGAAAATAGTGAAGATTCATATTTTAAACTGAACTCTCATACCTGCCAGAATTTTGATAAGTGGAAGCTCTAACGTGCAAAATAATTTCCACAAACCTTGAACCTGTAAAGCAAGATACAAATAAATTCTTCAGTATCAGCCAATTTCGATCCTAAAACTTATAGTAGTGTCATTCTGTGGACCTATTTTGCAGTACACAGTATTTTATGTTATGTATACTCCCTTTTTACATGACAACACTATGGAATGAAATACTACTAGGTGTGAAATATAGTATCTAAATACTGCAGTCCATTATCACTTCATTTTGTGAGGAATAGTAATACATTTTGTGATAGGCTTGTTTTTTGGGTTTTGGGGTTGTTTTTCTTTTTTACACAAACATCAATAAAGAAATATACAGACCTCATTTTTCTAAGTGGTTTATTCTTAGACCAAGCCCTATTATAACAGGACATATTTGCCCCTTTTTTTTTTTTATTCACTTGGACAACTAAGCAACCATTCAAATTCACATCTGTTTTCATTAGGAGGAAAATAAAAGATGATAGGGGTACGTACCCAATTTAGTTACAAAGAACAGGAAGTCTGTTTTTTCTCTAACCACGGAAGCTATCAGACAGCAACACTTGTCTAAAGACTTCTGTAGACTGGCTCTCAGTGTCTCTGTGCCTTCAGTGTTTGCCTGTTACCTTTCTTCACAGACTACTTCATCATACTGCAGGGCCAGTTGGATATCCAGACTGATACAGCTCCATCAACTAAAGGTCTAAGCCCTACACATGCTAACATCAAATTCAAGGAAAACCCCTACGATCCTATGTTGTACCTTCCACCAGAACCTGTGCATATCTCTAAATTCTAGCACTTCTCCATGTATATGGTAACAGGGAGAAAAAACACACACAAAAAAAACCCCACTAAAAATGTCTTCAGATGCACTGTGAACTGCAATAAGGGCTAGAACAGCCTCAGTTGGAAGGGACCTACAGTGGTCATCTAGTCTAACTGCCTGACCACTTCAGGGCAGACCAAAAGTTAAAGCATGTTGATAGCAACATTGTTCAAATGTCTCAGATACTGGAAAAGTTTGTGTATCAACCACCTCTCCAGGAAGCCCCTTCAGTGTTTGACAAGTATTTTGCTAACACATCCAACAGCAACAGATATGCTGAGTTTTTGTACCCAAGGGATGTATCAAAAGAACCCAAACCCAGCGACTCTGTTTTAATTCTTTTAACACTTTTTAGACTGTTTCATACAGCTATAAAATACTAAAAGAAGAGACACAAAATTCTGAACATTCCCCATTTTTAGAATCTTCATTTAAATATTTAATTAATTCTTGCAAAATTTCTTCTATAGATTAACCTGCAGACTAATCATTTCCTCCTCCTGGAAAAAACCAGCAAATTTGATGGAGAACCATCAGATGTTGAACCAGCCTTTTATTTAATTCAAGTAGATTCTAATTTGAATGTGAAGCACATCACTAACTCTCTTTAATTCATGGTAATACCTCAGAAGACATATCTGAGTAATTACTTTTGATATCTTACCTGTAAGTCATGAGCAAGGTCCATCATTACATTATAAAGCTTCTCCAAGTTCACGCCTAAGTTTTGATACTGATAGGAAAAAAATTTTAAAAGTAATCAAGGGTTTTAATGCTAACAAAAACATTTAAAATACTATTTAATTTAAAATGCATTAAGCTATATATTTTTCTGTATGTCTCCTGTTACCGTTAACATCTTAGTAATGTTCTCTGACAAACATAATTAATGAATTGCAGATCATGAATGTTCAAGATTTTACCTGTTCCTTTATATTTTGCACAGACCAAGCATGAATAAATAGTATCATTCTCCTACCCTTGATATGTTGAAGTCTGAATTCTATTACTACTGGTAAAATGAGGAAAAATTCCTTGCAACTTTCTTTCTCCTATCGACGCTGCCCCTCTTCTATGCCCCAACTATTCACTTCCTTCCCTTCTGCTCCAGAGGTTCTGCAGAGAGCCATGCCACCCCATTCAGTTGGCTAGAAGACCATTTTGAAACACACCCAGACACTGAGAATATGCTCATTAGCTCCAAAAACTTGACCACTAAAAACCAAATATAAGATCAGCCTATGAAATTTGTTATCAGGCTAATACACAACATATAAACGCTGTGGTGCTGGTTTTCACTACTGAACTCCTGTGAGGAAAGACAGAAGTTTATAAAACGCTGTAGCTGTAGATATTTCTTTCCTGCAGTCTGTGTCTTCAGTGATGGCTGAGCAGTCAGAATTATGGAATAAATTTTCATACAGGTCATTAAGTGCAAAAACACCAGCACTGTCCTGCAATGTTTTTGGGCCACAAACTGTAGAACTTAGAACTGCATTTCAGAGGACTGAAGTTCTATGCTTGCCTGTCGACACACTCTTCTCCATGAATCACATACTGGTATGAGTTTGAGGCAGGAAAATAAGTTACATGGAATTTTGTATGATATCTTATAATTCTTAGTTTATGTAAAACAGTGAAATTAAAACCATGGGTCATTTGTATAAAAAGAGGCATTTACTCTGTGTTGATAAATGAGTTTCATGACACAGCATTATATGGTATTGGAGCCACTTGGTCATGATACTTTCAGACAGACATTAAGACACGTCAGATAGGGTAAAGAGAAGCAAAAATAATGGTAAGTTTAGACCTACAGAGGAAGAGATGAATCAGGTTCTACAAGATGCCTAAGCTCACTGTTTTGTGTTTGGCAACGTGAGCATAATGTGCATCGCATGGAGGACTCATCAGAGCAGAAACCAATTTGGAGGCCAGAATCCTAGCCTCTCCAGAAGATTATCTAGTAACACTCAACTGTTTTCTCATCAATAAACACATTCCTGGAGACTGACCTAGATTTGTCCAGACTCTTGGTGAACAGGATATTCCAAGTTAATTTCTACTAAATTAATACACATAGGCAGGGTTCAAAGTAAATTAAAAGTCTGCTTCCCAAGTGAATGACATCCTTCTGTCTAGATTAGTAAGAAGATTTGAAAAAGAAAAACAATACACTGACAGGAATGAAACTGGCCATGAAATCACACAGAATCTCAATTGAAAAAGCACCAATAGGGTTCATTGGGCATCCTGTAAGCAGCCTATCTTTAGGTTTACCATTCACTCTATGCATATTTTAAATGAATCCTAATTATTCTATGGCCACTTGATTATTTGCATTCCTATCTTGGAGCTGATGGAACACTAAAAGTGGCTATCATGCTATGAGCTGCAGAAGCCTCTTTCCTCTACAGACTCCAGCTGTTCTAGAACTTTCTTACCTTAATGTTCTCATGAAATACCAACAGTTGGGAGAAAAAAAAAAAAATCTGTTCCAAAAGAAACATATTCCTCTTTCTCCATTCAAACTGAGCTAGAAAGTACTTTCCTTACCAGAGTAAGCTCTTAAAAATTATGTAACCAAATCTGACTTTGCTGCCTATTTCACAGTTTTATGGGTTTTATTTGATACACTCAGAATCATTACTTTGGTCCTGCTGTTATAAGAATGAAAGAAAAGGACATTTCTACTTGTTGCCAAATTTACACTCTCCTCTAAGAATGCAATTTTTTTTCACAGAAAATGAAGACAATGCTCCAATTTGAAATGTCTGGTATTTCATAAAGAACAAAACCATGTTTCTATCAGCCACCCTAGTCCTCTGGTCAGCCACCCTAGTTAATCCGGGGGATAGTGTGATAATTCAGAGTAGAAATGTAACTACTACCAATGGGCTAGGTAACTTCATCAGCTGTCACTTGGGAAGCAAGGCTTCCCTGAGGAGCATATCAAGATCAATAGACCAGATGAAGTGCATCTACACCACTGCATGCAGCATGGGCAATAAACAGGAGGAATTAGAAGTCCTTGTTACTAGAGGAGACTATGATGTGATTGCCATCACTGAAACCTGGTGGGACAATTCACATGACTGGAGTGCTGCAATTGCTGGTTACAAAATATACAGGCATGACAGGCTGGGTAGGAGAGGAGGTGGGATAGCCCTGTATGTCAGAGGATGTTTTGACTGCCTGAAGCTGGAGTATGGTGATGACAGAGTTGAGTGCCTCTGGGTAAAGATCAGAGGAGAACGAAATCAGGGAGATACAGTGATGGGAGTCTGCTATAGACCACCTGACCAGGAGAAGGAAGCTGATGAATTGTTTTTTAAACAACTGGGAGAAGTCTCACGATCACCAACCCTCATCCTTATTAGGGACTTCAACACACCAGATGTCTCCTGGAGGTACAATACAGCAGGGGGGAAGCAGTCTAACAGGTTCCTGGAGTCTTTGGAAGACAACTTCCTGACCCAGCTGGTGAATGAACCCACCAGGGAAGGTGCCCTGCTGGACTTGTTGTTTGTAAACAGAGAAGGCCTAGTGGGGGATATGAAGGTTGGAGGACGCGTGGGGCACAGTGATCATGAGCTGATAGAATTCTTAGTACTGGAAGAAGTAAGAAAGGGAAACACCAGAACAAGCACCTTGGACTTCTGTAGGGCTGACTTTGGTCTGTTCAGAAAGCTGCTGGATAAGATCCCATGGGAGGCAGCCCTGGAGGGCAGAGGAGCCCAAGAGGGTTGGTTGCTCCTCAAGAAGGAAATCTTGGCAGCACAAGAACAGGCTGTCCCAGTCTGTCGGAAGAGGAGTCGGCGAGGCAGGAAGCCAGTTTGGCTGAGTAGAGAGATCCAGGAAGATCTTTGGGAAAAGAGGGGAAAATATGAGCTTTGGAAGAAGGGGCATGTGTCTTGGGACGAATATAGGAATTTAGGAGATCATGTAGGGAGAAAGTCAGAAGGGCTAAAGCTGAACTGGAACTCAGACTGGCCAGTTCTGTAAAAGATCATAAAAAGTCCTTCTATAGGTACATTAACAGTAAGAGGAGGGGCAAGGAGAATCTCCAGCCCTTATTGGATGCTGAGGGAACATTAGTGACAAGGCATGAGGACAAGGCTGAGGTCCTTAATTCCTTCTTTACCTCAGTCTATAACAGTAAAGATGGATATTCCCTGAGTACTCATCCTCAGGAACTGGCTGACAGAGAAGGAAGGAATATGATTAGTGACCTACTTGGCCAGTTAGACACTAACAAGTCAATGGGGCCAGATGGGGTTCACCTGAGGGTGCTGAGAGTACTGACAGATGTGCTTGCCAAACCCCTTTCCATCATCAGCAATCCTGGCAGATTGGGGAAGTTCCACTCGACTGGAGGCTGGCAGATGTGACACCCATACATAAGAACGGCTGGAAGGAGGATCCGGGGAACTACAGGCCTGTCAGCCTGACCTCAGTCCCAGGGAAGATCATGGAGAGGGTCATCTTGGGAGCTGTCATGCAGCACATGTGTGATGGCCAGGGGATCAGGCCCAGTCAACATGGGTTTACAAAAGGCAGATCAGTAAAGCCTTTAACATGGTTTCTCACAGCATTCTGACTGAGAAACTGGCTGCCACCGGCCTGGACAGGTGGACGCTCAGCTGGGTTAAAAACTGGCTGGATGGCCGAGCCCAAAGGGTGGTGGTGAATGGAACAAAATCCAGCTGGAGGCCGGTCACGAGTGGCATCCCCCAGGGCTCAGTCCTGAGTCTGGTCTTGTTCAGCATCTTTATCAATGACCTGGATGAAGGCATTGAATGCTCCCTCAGTAAGTTTGCAGATGACACTAAACTAGGAGGAAGTGTTGATCTGCCTGAGGGTAGGGAGGCTCTTCAGAGGGATCTGAACAGACTGGACCGATGGGCTGAGACCAACGGGATGAGGTTTAACATGGCCAAGGGCAGAGTGCTGCACATGGGACATAACAACCCCCTGCAGCGCTACAGGCTGGGAGAGACTGGCTGGAGAGCTGTCAGGCAGAGAAGGACCTGGGGGTGTTAGTTGACTGCAGGCTGAATATGAGCCAGCAGTGTGCCTGGGCGGCCAAGAAGGCCAATGGCATCCTGGCTTGTGTCAAAAACAGTGTGGCCAGTAGGTCCTGGGAGTTAATTGTGCCCCTGTACTTGGCATTGGTGAGGCCACACCTTGAGTGCTCTGTCCAGTTCTGGGCTCCTCACCATAAAAAGGACATTGAGGTCCTTGAACAAGTGCAGAGAAGGGCAACCAGGCTGGTGAAGGGGCTCGAGGGCAAATCATATGAGGAGCAGCTGAGGGTGCTGGGGATGTTCAGCTTGGAGAAGAGGAGGCTGAGGGGAGACCTTATCACCGCCTACAACTACCTGAAGGGAGGTTGTAGAGAGCTGGGCGATGGTCTCTTCAGCCAGGGGACAGGATATGGGACAAGGGGAAACGGGCTCAATCTGCACCAGGGCAGGTTCAGATTGGATATTAGAAAAAAATTTTTTGCTGAAAGAGTTGTCAGAGCTTGGAAGAGGCTGCCCAGGGAGGGGGTTGAGTCACCTTCCCTAGATGTGTTCAAAAAAAGGGGTAGATGAGGTACTTAAGGATATGGTTTAGCATAGGATGGGAATGGTTGGACTTGATGATCTTCAAAGGTCTCTTCCAACCTTGTGATTCTGTGATCTAGACGGGTATATGCAATTTAACTAGATGCTGTAATGCTCCACTAAATTGGATGCCATTGAGGTATGATATTTATGGACTAGAACAGAAAGATTGCAATTGAAATTGTTGACAAGAATACTTTCTGAATAGGTCTGATGTCAGAACACTATGGTCCTCCAGGGCTTTTAATCTGTCCAGTCATAGAAGTAGCTCTTTTGAAGTAAAAGCAGGTAAGAATAATCAAAGCAACAGGGAAATCTTCAAAATCCTTCCTGAAGGAGGGCCTATCCAGTCTAAACAGACCTCTAAACTGAAGATTTTTTCTAAAGTAGGAAAAAAATTAAATCCATATCAAAAGTAATGGATCTGTGAGGACCTCCCTCTCTTCACAAAGGTAAGAACCCTTCTGAGTTTGTGAGAAGGTATCTCTGCACACCTTTTTCCAACTGAACAGGGACTTTTGCAGAAATTGCTCCTCCAGCTGGATGCCATTGTTTCATCCTTGCCATAAAGATGACTCTCAGAACCTCCTCATGGTGTCATACAGACACTCACATTTAAACACTTTATCCTGGCCCTCCCAGTACAAGAGTCAGCTGTAAATCAACAGGTAAACATAATCCATCCTCCCAACAGTATATAAGTATCTGCCTTGTACACAAAACTCACAATTTTGGTCTGTTTGCAAAACAGCCCCATTATCTGAAGAAAAACAGAAATCTGGAACCAAATAATTTTAGCAGATGCAGACTGACAAGAACAATGCTTCATTGGCTGTTTGATCCAAGCAGAATGTAGAAGGAATCCAAATTACTTGTCACTGCACTAACACAATAGAACCATTACTGACTGAAAATTAGTTTATATTAGGACAAATTAGAACACATTATTTCCACAGAGACAAACATTCTGGTACACATTGTGGGAAGAACCATACGGGAACTTTATCATATTGTTCCAACTAATTTTTAGGAGAAGTGCCAAGTGTAGCAGAAGCATGGGAGATATTTATTAGTTACAAGAAGTTATGTTTCATGTTAAACACAGAACTGCCCCACTTTTGGGGTAGTCTTTGCTGCAGACATTTTCCTACTGCATGCCACAAAGCAACAGGGACACTTTGCAGTCTTTCAGTATGTGCTTAAGCCTGGATGATAGGTGGTTTTACCTTGAAATGACCATATGACTCAAAATAACAGCAGATAAAACTAAACAGATTCTACATAAACTGATGTCTGTTAGTGGGAGGCATATCCCAGCAAAGCCCCAGCAGAAACAAAGAGTTAAACCATGCAAGTTCCCCATCTGCTCAAGAGCTGTTAGTCTAGACAGGTCAACACTGCTCTGGTTATTTGTGAGTAGACAACATGGCCACCTACTGAATAGGTGTCCCCTGTGCCCACAGCAGAACATGACTGAGAAAGGGCAAGCCCTTAAAGATAAGATGCAGAGCTCTCTTCAAAGTTGAAATACCTAGATTCACTCGTGGTCCCTCTAGGAGCACAGACATCTGTTAGGAACCTCACAGTAAAGTCAGAGCAAGAAAACTGAAGATATAAATCTGGCAAAAAGCTACAATTCACAGGAAGAACTGGGATTTGCTGACCAGAGAAGTTGAAAAGAAAGTGGAAGACTCCATGAAACAAATCAGTTGCATAAGGAATGAGAGGAAATAACAACAGGATGTTAGAAGGAGGCCTTAACTAGGACTTAAGTGAACAATTCAGCATAAAGGGCCTGGAGATGGTTGAGGCAAGGAAACACACTTAGACCTAAAGTAGGGCAGGAAGGAAATAAGACTTCAGTATTTAACTCAGAGCTAGGAATCAGGATGACAAAGTTGAGAAATGATAACTAAGAATAGATGTGATATAACAAGAACGAAAGACTCTGTCAAACTAAGGAAAGAGACAAGACCAAGGATGCTTACTCACAGGAGGGGACATCCCATATAGAAATAGCCAATACATTTACAGCTTCTGTCTTTCTGCCTGTTCATTGCCTAGACTAATGAAGTAGCTTCTGCTCAACTGCAGCTCACAGCTAGTATTTTTGAAGTAAACTGGCTCTGTTTTTCTCAGAAATGTCCATACTGATGGGTATGTGCTGATACAACTCTGCCCATGCTCTAAGCCCATTTGACATCTGTGGATCTGTATTCTAGAAGCCCAGTGATCATGTTACAATATTTGTGTCTGACCAAGAAAGGCCTCTGAAAAGTGAAAGGTTTCAAAAAACATCATTTAGGTTGCTGCACATCTATTTCTATGATCCAAACAACCTCTAAAGGCTAACATGACCAGAGAAACAAATTTTATAACGCTCAGTAAATAAGTTTCAACAGACAGCAACACATTTCTATAGTGCCAGAAATAACTTAGAAAGTTTATCAGACATTCTCCCTTATTGTGAATAAAACTTAACAGATTTTTCCTATACCTGCTTGAATGTTCACATCTGACTTCTTACCACTATCAGCCTACACTAGATCTTCACAGCTGTGAAATTCAGCAAAAATGTCAATAATTAATGAATTAGAGACTACAAGTTCAGAGGAATTAGAGAACAAAATATATTTGGAAAGGAAAGCTGGACATCAGGTTGCAGATTGGTGAAATAAAAAAAAATCAATTATATAGTAATTAATACTGCTATTGGACTTTAGGGATTTAAGGCAGAGTTTTACAGCTGTTCTGCAGAATTTTAATAGAATGCAGTGAACCCTTCCCTCCTCCTCTCTCTTCAAAGTTAGATTTCCAACAAGTAGTATTAATATAATTTTCTTTTATCAGAAAAATACTATTGGGGGGTGGGGTGGGTGTGTCAGTATTTTGTAAGCAAAAGCAATTCTTTCACCATTTCCTTCCTTTTTAAACCCAACCACAAACAATTTAAAGCAGACTACTCACTGATGCATTTCTCAAAGCGCCTGTTCCTGTATCTGCTGTTCCCACAGAAAAAGGCTTTTCAAAATAGGCCTGCATTAAACATTCAAAAGAGGGCACTGTGTCGCTGGGGTTTATCAGCCACGCCGCAATCCTTGGGTCTAACACGACACTATCAGCAACTACAAAGATAAGTTATTTCAGACAATCAAATCATTTAAATTACTTCTTACATTGAGAAATTCTTCTAGTTTTGCCCATCTCAGCTGCAGACACATATTGTAAGTAGACAAGCGTTTACACTACTAAGATGGTAAAGGTTGAATTGGCAGCTGTAACACGCACAACTACATAGGAGTAAGTTCGATATTAAAAAATATTTAGGAGCTTTTTTTACCTCTACTGATATAACTTGCTAAAAAGGACTTCATGTGGCTGCTCGGTAGATGTTAGGGAAGAGGCATCTGGCCCTTGAATCAGTTTGGGAGCTGTGCTGGGGTGGCCAGATAACTGAAGGTATATAATTGCATATTCTCACACCAGGATCTTATATAGCTCCTTTTCTCTGACTATTTGCCTTAGAAGGCAACAGATGAGAAGGAACAGCCTCAGAAATTGTCTCAAGTGTACCATCCTGATAGTACTACTATGAAAGTCTTTCTGTGATGGGAAGGACAGTCTTAGCCTTGGAATCATGAAGCTTAAAAACGTATGTCATATTAATTCCACTCCAAAACCAAACTTTGGATGTATCCACAGGATTTCCATAGAGTTTTCACCAGGAATCAATCCCTGTTGACAGTTGTAACAGATTTGCAGTGAAATCAAACGATGCCTTGCAAGGATGCAGACTATGCAACTCAGCTTCACTGATGGACAGTAACACTTGGCAGCTGATGGCTGCTGGAAAGTGAGATGGTCACTGAGCTACTGGACATTCACAAGCTCATGTGATGAATGCATGAAATTAGTTTTGTTTGTTTGTTGGTTTTAAAATAACTACATCTTACCAAAAATACATGGCAGGAGAATCCTGTTACCAATTAATCTCCAAGATCTCTCAAAGATCCTTTTCCCATATTCCTGTGTGACCAAATCTATGTGATCTACTCTGGAAGGGGGGTTAGACTAGATGATCTTTCGAGGTCCCTTCCAAACCTTAGCATTCTGTGATTCTGTGGTATCTCTATTTATAATGAGTAAAAGACAGTCTCTAGCTGAAGAATCAAACTCCCCATCCATCCATTCCATCCCAACTAAAATTTTCACCAAAGATGATAGTAGCACCAATTCAGTCCTGGGAAGAGGATGACTCATACAAGGTAAGGAGGCAGCACATGCAGAACCAAGATCAAAGCTGAAAGGAGCAAAGCAAAACCAGGATCAAGTTGAGATGAAGGGAACAGAAATGCCTGTGCAGATAAAAGCATACTTTCCTGAAGACTGTGAAAGGGTACTCAAGTCCTGTCCTCCTCCTGCTCCAAAACACAAGTGAATCCCAATGGCAAAACTTGCCATATTTTACTAGTCAGGGCTAATGAATGTGTATGTATTCCACTGGTGAGTACAGTAGTTTAAGAATGAGTGCAGTCATTCAAGTGATTGCAATGAAGATGACAGAGGGATTTCAGTGTTTGCTGTATTTACAAAGATGGGATTTTACCTGAACAAAAGGTAGGTGGTGTGCCTTGTGGTCATTTTTACCATAGCAGAAATAACAGGTGAGAAAGCATCAACTTCCAAAGTTTAAAAAACCAAACAAAAAGCAAACCACCACAAATAAGCAGATACTGGATACTTAGATACTAGAAGGTCCAGATTCGAATCCTATGCATCAGACAGGGTCTAACCTAGATGTAGTATTTCCTGCATGCAGAGTTTATAGAACTGTCACTCGTAGCCAGTGACTCATCATATTTCATCCTCCTCTTTGTGGGACTAGAAGTCTTTTGTGTAGATCTTCATACCAGATTCTAAACCATCATCCATTTACTATGATTTACTGATGAAACTATTCAGATGCTGAAGACTCTCCACAGAGGGAGTCCTTCCTGAAAGGTCACACTTATTTTTGTAATTTACTCAGCAGTAACCTGATACATCCAATAAAATTAAAAAGCCCTCAACATGAACGTATTTTCTGTTTGTAGTTTATTTTAAATCCATAAGAAAGTATCTTATTTGTTCCTATCAAAAATTCAAGGACCTATTCAAGTGATTCCTAACTCTGACAGCTATGAACACCTCTGGAATTTATTTTACCTTTTTCTCTTGAGCAGAGAGAGTTTCTCTAGGGAACATGAAACAGTTCAACCTTTTCATCTATAGTCAGGACTGAGTTGAGAGCTTTTGTTTCTACTGGAAGGTAGCCTTAAATTATTCAATTATTTGATTCCTTCTCAGAGGAAATCTATCATCTTGACGTGCCAAGCCTCTGGTCACAACCCTCTCCAAGAAGGGTATACTTTCCATGGTACTAAAACTCTTTTTTCCAGCATATTTCTTACCCCCAATCTAGTTACTTCTACACCCAGTGATTTTAACAGAATCATCAAAAGCACAGACAGAGATTATAGGATTAAATCATAGAATACATACCTTGTTTCCAGCTAATTTCATTAGCATAAACTTGAAGTAGAGTCCTCAGGAAATCTTTTGCATTGAAGCAAATAATTGGAACTTTGCCATGCAGCATTTGAAACAACACTTGCCTGCACAGAAATAGTTCATTAACACACATGATGAATTCACTAAATCTAGTAGCAATATTTACTTTATATATTTAATTAGCACCTAACACTAAACAATTAACACAAGACATTTCTTTATTCCTTTAACAACAGAATACTGTACTTGAACACTAAATTCTCAATTCAGTAATACCTGAAGATTCATTCTATAACAAAACATCCTGGCAGATATGCTTTAAGATGCATTCATAAAGAAAACAAATCCTTATTTAACACTCAGATCTAAGTCCAAAAGAGCAACTGGCTTCCCTGAAATAATTTAGCATATCCAAATAAGATCACAGAGGCTTCTGAGTTATTGCAGTATTATAAAATCATGGTTTAAAAGGTATTAGACAATCTAAGTTGCCATAAACACTCAGTGTTAGTATGGTATTTAAATCTGGCATGCTTCATCTTTGTCACATTGTTTCATTCCTTTGAAAATATCTGTAGTTCCCAAATTTATGCTATTTTACATCCTTTTACTGATTATATATGTTAATATATAGTTTTTACTAATTATTTGTGTCATTTTTTATAAACTCTATTTTGGGGAATACAGAAAAATGATCATTTTTATAGGGCTTTCAAGTTTATCTGTCTGTGGTGTTATGAAGCTACAGCACCAAGTTTTTGCACATATTAGAAATTGTGTAGAACATAACATGTTGCTGTACACAATGTAGATCTGCTATTAAACAACTCCATCATTCTTACAAAAAATAATTAGCATTTAGATGAAACCTACATGCAATATGTTCATTCAACTTTCTTATTATTTTTACTGTTCATATATTGGTGCTTTATTCATATGTCATTCTCAATTCAGAACAACCTATATTCAAAACAAGTCACTAAACTCCAATTAACAGCTGGAGAAGTACAGGTAAGTGAAGTGATTTGTTTCAAGTCACAATGGAGCAGTGGCAGAGATGCAACTAACAACCACATTCAACATCTTGAAAAAAAAATGCTTTATAATTTAAATAACCCAAATTGAGCAGTTTACAATAAAGGAGTTAGTACTGAAAACTCTGAACACGTGACATCTAAGAATCAGATTCAGTTCTCATTCCTCTCTTTATGGGATACTATTGCAAACTTAATGATAAGGAATAAAAATGGATTTTGGTTATGCTAACTGGAAGATTAAAATATAATCCAACTTGAAAAAAGTTAGTCCAACTAATAATCATTTACATAAAGCATTTATGTTAAAAATTTCTAGGTGAATATAAACAGGTCCTACCAGAATCCCAGCCTAGTTCTGCAGTGCTGCAGTTAGTGATATACTGAGCCCAAAGGACTAGTCTACTTTTATTTGGTTTATATTAGCCCAGGCTTGATACAGAACTAATACAATTAATATGAAATTCAATTAACTTGATATGTAATGAGATTAAGACTGTGCCACGTAACTGTCACTGTTGCTCAAAGCATGTGTAAAGCAAAACAATATTTTTTTCCTACGTACTCTCACCGAGCAAAGTTCCTGTGAGCCTGTTGTTCTCGTTCCCAAAGATATGACCATTCAATTTTTACATAAATTAATTTATCATTTTCACTAGCAGCATTCCAAGCACAGTCTGTTGAAGAGCAACTGGGAGAGCAAGGGTGATCAGTCTGATTCTTCACTAACACAACAACTCCTTTTACTGATGAGGTTAAGGCCTGTTAAATACAATTACAACAGTGTTTCCTCTGGCAGATTTTATGCAATCCTATAAAGAAAATTTCCCAAATATTTTACAATATGAAACCTATTATGTACACCAAAGTTTCACATACACCGTTGACACAGTAGAGATGCATGGAAGTTTCAGCCTTGAAACAAATATCCACAGTGAGAGATACAGACCAAAGCAGAAAGAAAAATATCCTAATTCAAACCCTCTCACTTCATACAAATGCCTGTTTAGCCCAAATGTTTTGATTTTGTTTAAGTTTTACTTCGTAGCTAAAAATAAAACATAGTCAGGGGTATCAAGGTTTATCCCCTTTTACATTTGTATTTTGGTGTGCAATAATACAGATTCTAAGTTCCCAAGGAATATGAGTGTGTGAGTCACTCTCACAGTTCCAGTGGTTCTACAAAGCCCATCAGTCACTAACCTGCTCTGAGTTGAGTTGTGACGAACCATCTTGAAATACCATAGTTGTTACAAAAGCCACTGCCTGTTCTATAGTTGCAAGCAATTCTTTTCTTTCTTCACGTCCCAAACTCCCGATATCACAGGGGTAATTTTCAGAAGACTCTGTTTTTCCAGAAGTACAGTTGTATCTTCTTTCATATAAAGTAGTGCAGGTCTTTACAGGTAGTTTTCTTGGTTTCTCTGAACAAGATGTAGGCACACCTTTCTTTCTTTTAAGGGGAGTAGCTATATTCTTTTCAGCACCCTTCAGGTTTTTTGGTTCTACTGAAAGATTTCTTTCTCTATATCCCATTGTTGGCAAGTCTAAATCCTGGTAGTAGCTCGCTATTTTGGTATCATGACAGCAAAGCATTTCATCAGTATGTATTGTTCTGACCATCTGACCAGCAGTACTTTTTTCAGGGCTGGTAACTATTTTTAATAAGTCAACTGTGGAATCATGAGTCTCCTGTAAAAATTGGAAATGTATTAGTGAGCCAATTATTTAACTTATTAGGTGAAATTAAAACAGCTGCAAGTGAGTTAATTTAGATTCGTTTTTCGGGAAGTGATATTCTATGCAAAAATATTAACAAAAAGAGTCATTTTAGGAGAACCACATTACATAAAACAAAATTCAAGTATTTATCAGGAAAGATGTCTTAGTGGATTTTTATTGTTTATTTCCAAAACTACTGCTACTTTTTTAAATCTAATTTTTATGCAACACTAAAAATGGCGATTAACAACTCTAAGATGCATCTAGTCCAGTAGCCTGTCTTCCATAACGACTACAATATTTGTGAACTTTGAAGAGAGAAGAGACCATTCATTTCCATCTTGAGCTTCAATATTCAGAGCTTTTTTTCATACCAGCTTAAGTTTATTAAAGATGCTTTGGCACAGGACCATAATGACTGCTTTGGAAATTCAAACGCACTGAGTCATCTGGATCCCCACCACTTTCTTCAAACAGCTTACACAATTGTAAGACATATCAAAAACATAAAAGAAAGTTGCATGTAGAAGTATTACCAGGTGTATAGATGAGTATTATATTTTAGTTTCTTCTTTTAAATTCTTTATGCCCTGAACTTCCCTACACCAGATAGCCCCTGGGTCCCTTTATAGCAGCACACTATTAAATAGCATTAAGACGCTGCATGGTAATGTTCTGATTCTACTTCGTGCTTGATATTCTTCATAAGTTTCCTTGATATGCTACTGGTGCTAGTATTTTCTTACTGTTTATTTTGCTAGTTCTTCCTATTCCTATCTTCCTAGTGCCTCTTCAGCTGAGATAGATCATCTGTCTTAATTTCATCTACAAGGACCCTGGAATGGCAACCAGCAAACTTTCCAAGATTCCCCAAGGTAAACATGTGCTTAACAATTTACAGATATATACAGGGTTGCATCTTCCCTCAATATCAGTCTTAAGCCTTGATCATCAACAGGTCTTAGAGGAGCTGGCAAGCTTTCAACTCCTGAGGCATTTGAAAAAATGATGTACTATTACTGATGCATATGCAAGCTGTTTCTCAAAGTTTATTTAGAGTATAATATTATATATTTGTATTTAACTTCTTAAATGAGGCAACTGTGTAAGAATATAAATTCTGGTCATTTAAGCTTTTAGCATATTGACATTTTTTAGTAGTCCCTTTTCACTGGAAAGATTTCAGCAGTAGTGTTAAACAAGTATTTAAGTCTCCAATATTCTGTTTTGAGTAAATCCCTATACCACCTACACATTTTGCGTTTGCAGGGAAAATTCCACATATTTTCTTCTAAAAGCTCCTTCATTGTATGTAATTTCCTTTTTTGAAATTAGGCACTCCTCTAGTGACCTTCTATCTTTTAATTCCTAGGAAAGATTGTAGTCCCATTCAGAGCATCTTTCAGCAGGAAGATTTTGAACCTGATCTCACACAGAATCAAATAAAAACCACTCTCTCATGAGTTCTCTAGCCATTCCACAAAGCAGTTGTCTCCTAATTTTTGATCTCAGCATCATGCATAATCACAATATTCGCCCACCTCACTGAAAAGTAACTGAAACCTCTCACAACTCCTGGATTTTCTGCTCAGTCTCCTTCAGTACCCCTGCTGTCACACCATTCCCAAAAACTAAGGCCTTCTCACTTCAACAGAACCTCAAGTTATGGCTGCACAGGGCTCCCATCCATTCCCCAAGATGACAGCTTTCACTGATCAAAGGGTATCATCCAGCTCTACTCAATCTGTGTTCATTCAACAAGCCAGAATTACAAAGCCAATATTGTTTTTTCCTGGTTTTGCAATAGCCCTTAACCTGGTTCCCATATTCCCAAACTTCAAAACTGTGGAATCAAAAGACAAAAAAGACTGGGACTGCTTGAGTCACACTTCACAGCATCAGTTCTACAGAGAAGTACAATTAGCAGGTTCTAAGTAAAGAGAAAAAGGGAGCTTTTGCAACTACCAAAATGAAGAGTGGTTCTGAACAAGGACAAATTAACTGGATGTAGGCAACTGTAAATCAAAAAGTGTAAACTAAAAGTGGAAAAATAGTATCACAGAAGGACCAAATGCTTAAAAGCCACAGAAAGGCAATTAATTCCCTCAAGTGTATTCGCCAATCATTGCAAATAATTTTATTAACACCTTAGAATTTTAATTAAGACACTCAAAACTCAGAAATAAGCATTTCTCTTTTAAAGGTTCAAAAATAAGAACAAAACAATTTAATTTTCAAGTCAGAACAATACAGCTGGAACTACAATTAACCACAGAGAGCAGCAACAGCTTCCAAGACTAACTGATTTTCTTCTAGAAATAATGATATGGCTGGAAGTAGAGAAAACAACTCCCAGGATATAGATTCATAATTTATGTGGATGTAGGAAAGTGTCATTAGACACAGTGAATCAAAATCAACACATCACCATCACAGAAAGGGGTTCCACTACTATCCATGTGCATCTGCACCTGCATGTTTGCCTCTGAGTCAATTTGTAGGAAACTATCCCACCTCACAAAAGAAAAGTTTTCTGCATCTTGAGAAACCTGACTTGACTCACTGAAGCATGCAACAGGCCCCAGAGTCAGAGTAAGGAAGGCTTGAAATTTGTGGCTGGGACAGGAGTACACTTGCAGTATCTGCAACTTACCAATTAACAGATCTTATAATCAGAGCCTGAGTTGCCACTGCCCCAGTTCTCCATTCCCATTCTTGCACTGGTACTCACATGCACATTAAACAAAATTCAGGGAGATGATTAAACTACCTAATACCAAGTAATCTGTCATAGGAATCAGCTCACTTTATGATTATGTGCTAGTGATTCTTTGGTGACAAATGTTTGAGAGCATTTTTAAACCCAGGTAACTATCTAAATGTGATAACCTCATTTATTTCTGATCAGTCTGTCACAGAAGACTAACTTTCTATAAAAAGGTTAAAAGAAGTGGGGCCAAGACAGGTAGATAGATACAAGCGCAAAATAAGACAAACAAAAGTTAATTATGAGTGTAAGCAATATATTGTGATAAAGTTTGAAATGAAAAAGCCAGACTATAACAACTTCAAACCTGCTATAAAAAGACTGGGTTTAGTAGTCTTCACTGTTACAATATGCTTGCCTTTTCATTTTTCAGATGTGCATCCTTACCACCTAGTTTATACTCCTTTGTCTTCTCTATACCTTTAAAGAAAAGGGAAACATTTTACAATACAAATGAATCTGAAAGCTGTGCATATAACTTAGGTTACATACAGTGTTAAATTACTGATACTTTTACCAAACCTAAAATAATGGCAATAAAATTTTCCATGACAACCAATTTCCTCAAATTAATATCATGCATGTTTAAAAGGGCCCTGCAGGTTCCTAAATATGCATATGCAAAAGCATACTCTGTCCCCATTAAGAAAAAATTAATTTGAATTTTCTACAAAGCAGACCAACGTTTTCCACAGTATTTTCCAGAAGTAGTATTACTTTGACACCATAAATATGCTCATTTCCATCTTTCAAGAAAACACACTCCATCTAGGTCAAAGGAAAGCTGGGGGCATGGGCAAGAAGGTAATAAAAGAAATAAAAAAACAAAACCAAAACACACATTTCACACAGTTTAACTATTTTCTTGGAATTAGGTGGCATTATTTTAAAATTATTTTCTTCAGGAAAACACTACTTGTGTACACAACTTCAGCTTACCATGCCTGAGCACGTTTCATCTGCAGAGATTAATATTTTCACATCATTCATCCTCACAAGAGAGCAAGTGTAAGACCAGACAAGAACACACAGCCAGACCTACCCAACTGACAGAACAGTATGGCAATGAGCACCACAAGAAGCAGGATGCCTCACAGTGCTAGGTCTAAGATAGAGCCCTGTGACACAGCACAGCTGTTAGCCTGGGCCCCAACCAAACTACCAAGACATTTAGCCTACATCTCTGAAAGCAGACAGATGCTATAGTTTAAGGAAGGCTTTGAAAATGCACCTCAGGACTCTGTACCCTGATAAATGAGACAGGACATGCCTGCTCTTTTCTGCCCACAACACTGCCCGGTAGCCCCAAGAAGAACAGAAGAAAGTAAAGTCTGGCATAAAAGAACATGGGGCAACAGGCTAGCAATAATTATCAACTCAGCAGGTACAGTAAGAGGGACAGGGAAAAACAGAACTCCAGTGAAGCACAGCTCTCTCCAGAGTTTGCACTTAGTTAGGCTTCCTTTATCTCGATTCTTTTACTGCCCAGCCAAAAGACGCTTAATGAGCAAAATATGTATTGTCCTCCAACTTCTGGCACGCACCAAGTACAACACCCCATTGTTGTTTTCAACTATGAAATTTGCATAATCAGCAGCAAGATACTTTCTAAATCTAATGTGCTGATGACCAATGTCAAACAAAGCACGAGGTGATTATTTCTATTTACTTGAACAGCCTTAAATTTTTGTCTAGACAAACCAGGACCCTGTACCTAGAATATGACAAAAGGCATTTTAAAAGACTAACTAGCTTACTCTGAGAAGAAATGAAGCTTATTACTTCATAGTATTATGTGCAGGTTTACACTGATTTCTAACTTGAGCTATTGAATGGTGAATATGGCATAGCTGCATTTGCAGCTTCCAACATTTTAGGTTTGGTTTTCTTGACACCTCCCACAAAGTTATAATTGAAAGATGACAGTAACTGCGTTTACGTTCAGTGCTTTTAATCCTTTCACAGGTGGGTACTTTTGACAAACTCCACTTCCCGAGATGAGCATTTCTTGCCTCTCCTCCAGCACACGGGTACCGAAAGATCTACGCCCGCTGTGCCCGCCCAGCTTTCTGGTTTAGGAAGCACCACCAGATGGCAGCAGAAACCCATCCCTGCCTTCCAACTCCTCCTTGGGACTGACGCAACCATTACAAGCTCCACTCTCAAGATGGCCACAGACTTTCACACGCTGCTTTACCATCACCGGTATTTGTCCTGTTCGAACCCAGTATTTACCTTCTAAAGCTTGTTTCTGACTAAGTAGAATTTAATCTTTAAAGATCTATCACAATACAGTTCAAAACAGACCAATTAACATGACAGGTTTGGGGATTTTATATTTCTTTCTTTTTAAAGGAAATTTTGTTGCTCTCTCCCAATCCTCTCTCATGAACTAAAGCTATATACATAGGCAATTTGTTCTTAAGCCTGTACACTAGAAACAGTTATAAATATTGAAATAAGAGCAAGAAAAGCTAGTCATGTGACCTGCTGCCACTAAATGCTGACACTGTTCTTCCATTCCCACTACAAAGTAGTGGCACTTTGTAGCAGCATTACAAAGTCAACAGCAAGCTCATTTGGCTGAAGATGTCAGGCACCTTCACGGTGGTTTTGAAATAAAAGAGAACCTGTCATTTTGTAGCCTGACAGAGTGAATTGACCAAGAGTGGACAATAGAATATGACACAGGTATCACACTGTACAGAAAGTTCTCCAGTCTGGGACAAAAAAAAAAAACCTACATGGAAAAATTAAGGAAAATGCAAGGTAGCAAGATAAGTAGAACAAACTTATTTTCTTTAAAATAATGAGGGGTTTGTTCCCAATGTACCATTTTAAAATTAACCCTTCCCAATTTCTTCAAAAGTGTATGAATTTACACAGCAATTAACTACTACCCTTTTTGCTGCTACACCACCAGGCTCCACTGATCCAGTACTTTATCATTGAGAGAGCATCCTGAATTGTTACTTACATAAAACTGAGGCTGCAACAAACATGTACACAAGACCCAATGCTAGACTTAAATCTCATTGACCAAATAATTGTCCAGGATGTAGTTGTCAGGAAAAAACAAGGCAGCTGAAACTGAGTTGAAGTCTAATTTCTTACCTACTTTTTCCTAGAGCTACAAGACTGGCAGACTATGAAATGCACAGAATTGAGAATAAGAAGTATGTCTTGCAAAACCTCCCTAGTACCCTCAACATTCTGTGTAAGATTTGCTCAACAGCCAAAGATCTGCTGAGGCACTTCTAACATTACCTAATATTCTCTGCCACCAGACTTTTGTTCTTTCTTCCCCCTAGAATTTCACAAGGCATGAGCTGCTAAGGAACGTGTGTTTAAAGGACAGATTTGAGTCTGGAGGGTTCACAGACCTTCTGGCAAGGTCCCAGTACCTGTAGTGAACTTTAATTATCTAATCCAGAGTCAAGTTAATACTGTAAATTAGATGTATGTGCTAACAGTCTGAAATTGTCATCTACTTCTATATCACATAGCAGTAACAGGAAATAAAAAAAAAAAAAAGAAATTTCAGGTACTGGTAATACCCTAGTTCCTTGCACTCAGAGACTGTTATTTAATCAGAAAAGTCCCAGCAAATGCCAGTCAGTTACAGGCAAATGTCAGAGTTACAGCTTAATTCCTTTTCTCAACCTGGAAACCTACATTCTCGGTCTTTTTTTTTTTTTAAAGTAAGGACTAGAGGTTTGATATTGCTTTGTTTCTTGGGTTTCAGTTTTTCAAGTGAAAATAGAAATGCTCAGACTAAGATTTACTCACTCTGGTCATTCTTTCTGCTAGTCTGAACTTCTACAGGAATAGACTGCAAAGCTGTCATAATCCTCTGAGCGATATCAGATAACGGCACTTTAGAAGTCTCACATCCTATGTATGATGTGCACTGTTCCATTTTTAAGATTAAACCTACACACAGAACACAAAGTATGCATATCATACTTTGAACAGAACAATCTGCACTTATATTCTGTTGAAATTAAAGACCAAATATAGTGAACATGCTCATTCTCTTCAAAACCCCCCCGGGATTCCCTCCCTGACATGCCTATCAGTTTCTACATACCATAAATAAAAATTAGCCAATCATAATAATTTATAAAAAACACTAGGTGAAACTTCTTTGAAACAGTGTTCTATAGCATTAAAAAAGTTAAGCAGTCCTATTAAGTAAAGCTACCTTCTAATAAAATAGAAAGTCTGGCAAATAAAAGAAGAATTATCCCCTCAACAACTTTAAGCTAGTCTACATTTTGCACGTGCACACATTTCTTGTTATTTGTGCTCAGTTTTGTCAAGGAAAAAAACCAAACACTGTTCAAGTAACTGCCAAAATAGAGCCAACACAAGATGTAAATAAAAACCCATTTACTAACATACATGATACACAAACAGTAGTGACGTGTTGCTTCAGAAAGTTATTTATCATGAGGCCTCCATTCCTTAAACTTTGTATAACTGAGGTACTTGAGTACTATTAATACAAACAACATGAAGATAGTTACCATAGTTTGTCACTTATGAAACAGGTTAACACCACCTACGGCTCTACTAGCTGTGACTGCAGCTATTGCTGTTCTAGTCTTACCCTTTTTTGAAAAGGAGTTACTTTTCCAGTTAATCTGTATTAACCTGTAGCCCTATTCTATAATACATACAAAATATCTGAAGAGCTCCTAGATAGGAAGGAGAAACCGAAACAAGTGTCTACAGTAGTGACATGAACTTTATAAATTAGATAGATAAATGGTAGCCTTGATAAACTTGTCAACAGTTTACATTAACACGTTTTCCTTTCTTAATGCTTAAGCTGTGGTGTACTCTTAAGTTCACTGTTGGTGAGATTCCAATCCTCAAGGCCACTGCCTTTAGCCTCAGACTGCTGTTCAAGCTTCTCCACAATCTCTTTCAAGTGGTTTTCATCTTTGAAAAAATACACATACAAGTCTCTTTCCATCTGATACAGCTTATTGGAGTCCAAAAAGTTTCTCTTTGACTTCACATCAGCAACCAGATCCATAAGGAGTTGATTCAGTTTATTTAAATCAGCTTCGAGTTGATCAAACTGCTCAGTAAGTTCCTAACAAAAAATACAGAACAAAAAAATATTACTACTTCTATATTGGTAACACAATAGCAGAACTAGAAACATAGAAGTTTTCTGCTCTTGGAAGCTACTTTCAGTTGCAAGTGAATAGTCATCAAACAGACACATAGGCAGTAAGGGATTCCATTCAATTTATGCAGATTTTGAGCTCCATGTAGCAGTGCTAGCATCAGGTTATGAAAATATAATTTAATTTACTTATTTACTAAAACAACTGAGTTGACACCATGAGAACCTGGCTCTCAACTAGACAGATGGCTGAATGACATTTTCCATCAATTACAAGTCTTCATAGGAGGGACAAATATATAAAAAAAAGGCAGCACAAGAAAAAAGCCAATTCAATTTTTAAATTACATCACTAATTACCAGCTACAATTTTCCTGTCATTCTTACAACAGTTCAGTGTAAGCAGGCTAGTCATCTACTTGCACATTATTTCCTTATTAAAGGAATTACTTTTCATGATAAACAGTAGCAATAGAAAGAGATGTCACTGTATTTTAAGAGGTAACAAATCAATAGAAAGGTATGTGATATGTAATAACATGTAACCCCTAACTATGTATTGTTCCAATTACAAAGTTTTTTTAATAAGACACATTCTATACATTGCACATTCACTTGACAGATAGAAGTGCTAAATGTATTTTTATGTATTAAACTAAGGAAGTATTGTCTAAGAGAAGACTTCCCTCAATTCTCTTTTGAGATACCTACAATGACTTAAAAAAAAAAATAACGAGTTGCATTTAACAACTCCTATCTGCAATTAAAAGAAGCTCTAAACTAAACACCCAGGAACTCTGTAGCAGAACTGTCCTCCTATCACTGTCCTTCAAAGCTCTGATATTCTTATTTTGCCCACAAGCCACTCATAGGCAGGTTTTTTAAGCGGTAACCTGTATTATACAGGTGTTAATCAACAGGGGGAAAAAGCCCATCTGAACTAGAGCAACTTAAACTAATTTTCTGGTGACACCATATCCAGATGACTATTTCCCACAGGATAAACTTACTAGTAATACATGACTGTATATGCCTTTGAAAGAAATTAAAGAGTTAGACACACTGATTTTCTCAGAAGCAGAAAATTATTACCTGCCAAGCATTTACAAATTCTAACTTTTGTTAAGAACAACGTAAATACTGAGTCCATCACCATTATGCTAATAAATTTGTTGCTGACATGTAGGAGCCAGTTTGTGTGTCTACAGTCTTTATATTACATTGTCCTCAGTAGAAGAGCACGATGCATGCTTATGTTGTAACTTCAATAATACAGGCTTACCTGACTCCTGAGTTGTATCTGATTTCCTCCATGATACAGAGCTTCATGAAGGGTATCTACGTGATTTTTTAGCTCGGACAAATGGAGAGACTGTTCCTGAGAAGATGCTGCCAGCTGATCTTGTACAGTAGCACAGTCCTCCTTTAACTTTTCAGCCATCTTCTCTAGGTTTTTGTATGTTTTAAACAACTGCTGGTTTTTATTTTCTCCTTCCAGAAGCTGATATAGCCTGTAACAAATGGAGTCAGACACACAAGTGTTTTTAAGCTTCCTAAGCACTCCTGTCATTATTAGTCAAGGGAAGATGTTCACATTGAGAAGTCAAAGGACTAGTAAGTACAGAACTGCTCAGGGTACTCTTACTTCACTGCTGTATCTCCCACTGATTTAATGATTCTATCTATACACAGCTAGCACTTGATTAATAGAACTCTAAAATATTTCATTAAATTAACAGCAATGAAATAACAAAGTAACATTCTGAATAAGTACACAATGAATGTAAACAGAAGTTGACAAGGTGCTTTTGCTAACTATTTCCTCACACTTCAAGGACAGCTAAGTCAGATCCACTTGTTCTAAGTGCTAAAACCCAGCAAATTTCAATGGCCAATGAGAAGTGAAACCTTTATAACATTTTCAAATTTATTGGAAATAAACAACTAATTCTCCAATTAGTTGTGAGTCACACAGAAGACAGCAGTACCTGCTATACCAAACTGTACTGTTGCACTGCATCATGAAGAGACTAATGCGATTACAGGTAACTGCTCAGTTGCTACCACCCCATCTGCAGTTGAGCCCCAATATTGAATCAGACTGGCTTTAGTAAGAGCAGGAACTATATTTCTGGACAAGTCTTTTGCTTACAAACCCTTCAGAATTTTTTTTTTCAAATTCCCTTCACAATAATGAATACTAATGCAAACTTTTAAAACAAGTGAACATGTAGCTAGACAACATTCCAATTCAGTGATTTGAAGACTTAATAATAAACCTGAACAAAAATGTTACAGGTTACCGATGCAAATGCACAATGGGAGCAAAATTAATGCTGCCTAATTCTTGCAATTATTCACTTAAAGTACCATTTTGAAGGAGTAGTCTAACATTGTATCACCTATAATTATACAATACACCTCATCAAAATGTTTAGAGCCTTGAAGCGACAGCAACACAGCACACATTCCTACTGTGTGCTAAGCAAGGAGAGTTACAAGGAGACTGAATTATTTAGATGGTGAAAAAGCATACTCCTACATAGGTGACAGGACACTGAAGGCAGATGTCAAATCAAGCAGTAAAAATAAGCCAAACAGATCTGGCATGTTCAGGGAGCTATTTCTTTCCTCTACCACAAGGGGGATTTTGCAGGCTAAGCTGATGAGGCCATGCAGGCGATCTGGGAAACCGACATTATTAACAGCTCTCTATACTTCTAAAGCTACTTTCATGAAGTCCTAGATAAGGGCACTATATAAGATAAGTTTGGCTTTAAACAATCATTATATTCCGGATATTGCTTGGGAATGCTTCTGCAATATTAACAAGAAAACTGAACAGTTTTGCCCGAGATAAACCTCAAAAAGAATTTCAAAGGGTAAGTAAGAGACAAATATACCTTGAAATGTTTGGTTATGGAGAATTCAGAATACTAATTAGCTGTAGCAAGTAACTAAGAACTTAACAATATAAAAGGCTTCACTTGCTGAAACATTTATCTCCCCAATATTATTTCAAAGTAAGTCAAAGTCAAATGGTGACTCCAACACATACCTGCAAGAGAAACCATCCTTTGAAGTAATAGCATTTCTTGGCTCTGCACGCTTATTTTGCTCAGATATCACTTGTAGCCTCTCCTGCAACTCATTACAGCTCTGTTTCAGAGATTCTACCAGATTCTCAAGCTGAGAGGAGATCTCCTTATGTTTCTTCAACTCCAATTTATAGGCTAGCTCAATTAGTTCAAATGATGCTTTCTGTCTTGTCAAATGCCTGCAGATTTCATCTTGTCTTGAAGCAAGAGAGTCCTGCTGAGCAATCTGACAATCCAAGTATTTTTTCACCACTGGTGCGGTCAGCTGGTGTGCGTTCTCTTTCAGAAGGGGAAGCAGCTCTTCCTTGCTTATCCGAGTTATTTCTTGTTTAATTGTTGAAACTTCATCATTTAAACAAGGTATCCTGGCATCAAGGTTTTGTTGTTTTCCAGTATCCTACATGAAGTAAAACACTTTTCAGATTCCTCATGGTTCCCACCAAGCCACTTCCCTAACACACTTACTCAAACAAGATTCACGTGCTTGCATAACATTTGCCTTTGTAGACAGAAAAGTTCTGATTTTAAACTCCACAAGCAGTTTTACAGAACTTCACAAAATAAGCCAAGAGCAGATTTTAAAATTACATAGCAATGTCATTCCATTGCAGGGCCAGGAAGCAACTTATTTTCGGGGAAGCGGGTGGAGGGGAGGGAGAGAAGAGCAACTGTAATTTTACTTAGCACCCAGATTTCAATCATGTCCGAGATTTCACAAGCAAACATCATTTTTTATACTCAGTCTGATGACTATCAGCACTGCTATCAAAATCAATCTTTTTCAAACTATTCTAATCAATCAAGCCCTATAAGCTAGTGATCCATAAAGGCATACGAACTGACATGATGCCTCAAGTTAGTCCATGACTGCCACAAGCCAGTCTTTTTCCTTCTGATTTCTTCACATTGTTAAATTCCAGTAGACATATCTGCCTGTCAATCACATGTGAAGAGATTTCTGAGGCTTCAGCCACTTGCATCATTTATATGGTATTGAAAATGCATCACCATATTGCAAATATTTGCGTTTCAAAAGCCAGTGAACCAAAAGTTTATGCCACAGAATATAAACTGAAATATATTTATCGTATTAGCTCCTCAGGATCACGACATTTCAATCAGAAATAAGCTTTCGTTTGCTGCACAAACAACTGAGAACCAGTTATTTTTGAAGGTTCAAACAAAATTAGAAAGTTATTACTAAATTCTAGGGGGTTTAAGGTAATAAATCTAGTAAGTACAATTAAAAGAACTCTCCCACACCTAAGAATTTCTAACTATAGAAACTGGAGCTATGTCACATGAGGACTTCCGTGAGCAAGACAAACTTCATACAAGTGCAATTTTACTATACAAAAATATTTGTTATTTTTCTGCTACCTTCTATCACCTTTTGTGGCTTACCTTGTCTAAGGACTGAAGCATGCTCTCTGCACATTTGATAGCTGAATTGATGCTCTCCTCTTCAACTTGCATCTGAATTAACTGATGTTGAGCACAGATATACGCCGTATGGAGCCTGGCCATCTCTTTACTCTCTTCACAAACTTGGTTAGTCTCATCAGCAGTGATTTGTTTGCTTATATCCACAAGCTCAAAGATGTTTTCATGTGAATTTTCAACCCATTCAGGTGTACCTTGATAAAAATTGCTTTTTATATATGAAGTAAGTGCTGCAGTGCTTTGTTTTTCCAGAGATAAATACTTGTCCAAAGAAAGTTGGGAAAAAAACACCGGAGGTGGACCTGACCCTTGTTCGGAATCTGAAGCAGTGAAGAAAGAGGACAGTTTCTTAGCTGCATCAGTAAGAGACAGCAACTCATTATTAAGCTTCTTAGTTGCTGCTGTAAATGCTTCCAGTCCTTCTTTCAAATCTTTATGCGCTTCTTCCTCTCTGCTTTTTAACGTTTGTAATGTACGGCTGTTTGCAGAAACCATCATTTGAAGCTTAGTATGCCGATGAATTTGAAGCTTTTTTAACTTCTGAAGAGTTTGAAGTTCCTCCTCCAATGTCTTCAGTTCCTCCTCCTCTTCCTCCCCCTCTTGGCTACTGTTATTTGAATCCATGGGCTTCAAGGTTTTAAGGGCTTCATCCAATGCATTTCCTTCCAAAATGGGCTTACCAGATTCAAGAAGACTTTCAAAATCTTGCTGTTCTTTTTGAGATACCACATACTCTGCATTTACAGTTCCACAAAACCACTGCAGAAATGATCTGTCTTCTGACAACTCAAAGAGCCAGTCAAAATCTTGTCCATTAAGTTCATCAGCTTTCGGATATCCAATTTTCTTAAGAGTTTCCACAAAATCGTTTCCACAGCTCATCATTAAAATATTATTGCTAGCAGAAACAATTCCACTACATGAAAGAATCTGGGGTGTTACTGCATTTGCAATTTGTTTGGCATTTCACATGAACATTCAGTATTTCAATAGAAAGTGTCTGCACATGAAAAAGGATGTGCCAGACCACATCCGAAAACTAAACACTATTCTGGATTAGGGTGGCTAGTCAAAGACTAGAAACCACTTTTTACTTCAGGGATGTCTTAATGTGTTTTGTTCATCAAATCCGGACACAAATTTTTACATCAATCCAATCCCTGCAAAAAGTTCTGTTCTTAATTTACATAAAACTACTATTAAAACAGAACACTGCCATTAATTTAAAAGCATCAGGTGTAAACACTGAGCAACTCATTGGCCTGCAAAAGTTACTTACGTAGTTTTCTTCCTATGAAATAAAAACCCAACCCACTGTAATTTTTACTCCTCCAAGATGAGAGCTTTCAGGTTGTTTTAAAGACGAGATTTCATTGATGTTACACCACACCTGAAGATCTTGCTCATAAAGATTTTTTTCACTTCAGCAGCAAGCAGAATCTTGTCTTCTAAACCTTCATTTTAAAGTTTCCTCTGAAAAAGGAAGAAATCCTTTAATGTGAAAATATCTCCACATAACATGTTTTTGATTAGTTATAATCAGTGTAAATACTCTTGTGAAAATAGTCACAGCTTGAAAGTTACAAGAAAAAGGAGTTTGCTGTTCTGCTGTTACCCAGCAAACAAACCATCAGACCTGGGATCTTAAAGCGAGTGCAACAGACAGCAAAGAATAGCACGAATTATCAAGAAAGTCAGGAGGTCTTGCCTGCAATGCACTGGTAATATCTAACGGTTTGTTGTTCTTTCTTTGTGGGTTTGTTTGGCGGTTTTGTGTGGGTTTTTTTTTTTTAAATTTGGCATTACTTAATACTTTGTTTCTAGAACATACTTTCCACCAGCTGACACCACTTTGCCAGCCAGCGGGACGGGAGAGCTTAACAATAAACGCATCCTTCTGAAATTCCGTTATAGTTTAGCTTAGACTTATTGATCATGTAAGACAGAGAATTTGTTATGCAAGTTCCATGTCACAGGGCAGCCGTCCAACTGCCCTCTGTCTTCTAGGCTAAGGAAAGGCTGCCGTCCAAATACATAAATAGAGAAGAATGCCCACAGCTTTACGTACATACGTGCAAACCATTAAACCTGGCTGACAATGCCGCTCAAACCGCCATCGAACACCAAGAACATTAGCTCCGGACCCCTGAGGAAGCCATCCACGACCCCCGTCCCCAGCACCGGGACGCCCGATCGCCACAGCCACCTCAGCCCGCCCCTCAAGAGCTTCTTCCAAGCGCCGAAGAGCCCCCACACCCGCCGGCCAGGTCCCAACTCTGGGGCAGCCGCTGCTTACCACCCCCAAGGGCAACTCGGCTGAGAGCCGACCCCGAGCGGGGCAGGGCAGGACGAGGAGACGGAGGACGGGGGAGGGGGACGCTGCAGCGGCTATCCCCCCCCCACCTCCCAGTGCGATCAAGCCCCAGCCCCACAGCACTTGATACTCACCCCAGCGCCCAGCCCCAGCGACTGCAGGGAGAGGAGGGGAGAGACGCAGAAAATGGCGGGAAGACTGAGGAAACGCGTCGGCAACGTCCCCGCCCCAGGCAAGAGCCGGGACCGAGCCCCGCGCGGAGGGGGCGGGGCCCCCGGCCGTTAGCAGCGCCAACGGCTCGAAACGCCCGCCACAGCCTAATCTCGCGCGGGCTCCCCGCCACAAAGCGCTGCGCGCCACCGCTCAGCCGCCAACCGCGCCTGCGCGAACGCTCTCCTCCCCCCTTCCCCTCTGGCCGTCCTTCCGCAGAGCCATCCGCGCACGCGCGCCGCACCCGCCTCACGCCAATCAGAGGCGAAGGCCTTGCGCAGGGATTGGCCGGTGCTAGCCCGCCGACCACTGACGTCACGGGGGCGGGAGACCTGGGGCGGGGCGGGGCTCTTTGCGCTAGGGTGGTGCCTCGCCGTAGGGGGGGGTTGCCTGGGCCCCGCCGCCCAAGGGGCTTGGTGCGGCCCTGGTTATTCCCCTTGGCGGAGGTTGGCTCCGCTCGTTTCGGTGCCCGCTGCGGCCAGCTTGCCGCAGACCTCAGTACCGTTTGACCTTGCTCAGCTTTGGCCGACCCTCGGACCTGTGTGTCCCACCAGCCTCCCCGAGCCTGAGACGTGGCTGGTGGTGGCCGCTTGTCCCACCCCTGTGTCCGCAGTGGCTGTATTAGTCATTCATCCCTCCTTAGTCCTTTTAGCGTCTTAAGGACCGATGCCCCCCAAAATTTCACAGGGCAACAGATTGTGGAATGTCGCTACCTGATGCATGGAAAAGTACTTTCTTAATTGTTCTTAACCCTCTCCTGATCCCATCACATGGTTCTTGGCTCTAGCACTGCCAGATTTGGTGAACGCCGCCTCTGCGCTTTCCTTATCTGCAGCCTTCTAAATAATTAAGAAGCCACACTTAAATTTCCCTTCAGCTTTGGGCTCTGTGGTTCAGGAAGTTCTGAAATTTGGCCTCTCCAAAGCAAATGCTCTGTTCCCTAGTGATTTCAATTGTCTTCTAACTTTCATAACATTGAGATGCCTTCCTTGCAGCACAGAGATGAGACAGCACACGGTCCTCAAGGTGTGAGGAAGAAAACCTAGGTGCCCCAAGGTTTCCTACAAAGCCCTTGTTTCCTACACAGTTCCTTGCGATGCTACCTGCTTCCTTGGCTTTTTGGTGCACAGAGCCATCAGAAATCTCTCAGTAATGCTTGTGGGACCTTATCTGTATCACAAGGGCCAGTTCTGAGTTGTGCCTGGCCTGCTTACACTAACACTTTGAGTATCCTTTATCAGCCACTCCTCAAGGTTAGCCATGTTTGTTTCCTGCTCACACTTTCAAGTGCCATGTTTTGCTGGGCTTCCCTGTTTGTCACATGATAAGGTCCTTAGGTTTCTCTTTGCAACATGAAGGGGGAAGATTTGGGCCACGGTTTTCTATTTGTGTCAGACGTTTTACTTGGGCTTCAGATAGATATTTTTTAAGCCTTCTGGGTCTTTGGAGACTTCTTTCTTTTGAACTGCTCATTTAGGTTTTTCTGACATTTTTGCCCATTTTTATATAGGCCATTTTTTAAAAAAAATTGAGGGTCACTTTGCTTTATTTGTCTTGCTCTTCTGACAGTGTTAAGCTTAACTATATTGTGGTTGCTACTATGGAGCAGCCCACCCACTAATAGCTCTTGAATTAGATCCTCTGCATTGCTGAAAACTAAATTGAGAATGGCGTTTTTGTTTTGTGTGTTTTTTCCTTGTGGTTTCTAAGGCCAGTTACTCTAGGAAGGAATCCTTTAACAAATCCAGAAGTGTTATCTCTACATTTCACCCCAACAAGGCATTGACCCAGCCTGTATGTGGGTGGCCAAGCCCTCCCACTACATGTCCTAAATGTGCAGCTTCTCTAATCTCACTTCATGCAATTGTTGAAATGAGTCAACAGAGGGAAACGAGCCACCTCACAGCTCAACATAGCAAGGACTAACTTGCATGAGGTTTTCTAGATCAAGATCAGCACCTGCACTGCATGCAAAATGCAGTATGTTGACTTCTGGTATCGTGGTCTGTGCAAGACATTTTTAAATTAAACCCTGACCTGGCAGTGAGTTCTCATGGGTAAAAAGAGCTGTAGAGTTGAATTCCTCCCCATCAGATTACAGCCTGATATGCAGCTGCAATTTAGGCTAGCTGAAGTTTTCAAATTGTCTTGCAGATAGGGTGAATTGCATCTTTCTGACAGCGAAGGAACAAAAGCATTCACCAGCTTATTTCATAAGATGATGCCATTTCAGTTCAGTCAGTTACTTGCACCGAAATTGACCTGTCCTACAGAAGAATTTTGGAGGCTTGTCCTTCACAACATTGTTTCTTCTTAATTTCATAAATACCACTGTTACTCAGGAAGAAATTGCTCAAGCAAAAGCACATTTTCAACACCTAAAAAACTTTCTAAAATTCTCCTGGCCAGAGGGCAGTTCCGCTGTGACTGAAGTCCACAACCTGGACAAAAGAGGATACACCTGATAAAAGACTCTTCTGTCTTTTGTCTATCAAATTGTCTATCTGGACTGCTGCAAGTAATGCCTTCAGTTCTGTGAGTGACAGTTCCTCTCCCTCCTTATAGACTCACATGCATATGATGTCCCACCTCCCTCGTGGCCTTTCACAAAGCCTACGAGCCCATCTGTTTAGCAGGGCAAGCAGAACGATGTGCTCCTTCTGTAGCTGGTTTGGAGCAACGTGCGTGCTGGACAGTAGCCAAAAGAGCTCAATTGGACCAGCCTTTGGGCATGGCCAGTGCAGGAAATGATTTATTTCTCTTTCTACCCGGACCTGGAATTTTTCTGGAAGTTTTCACCATGGATTATCATTGCAGCCTCCATCCTCTCTCTGCTTTGTCAAATTTGGCGAACGTTAGCCTGAAGATTCAAAAGTTACCATGGAAAGGAGGAGGGGAACAGATGGACAAAAGAGGAGTTGACAGATAGCATGATCTCATAACCCCCGCTGGCACAGGAATTCAGGCTGGAATTGGAATATTTTAGGTCAGAACTCTGCACTTAAACTTCTCATTTTGAAAGAACAAGCCTCTAATGTGAAACATTTTCAGTTGTCAGACCATTGATCAGCTTTTAAGGCAGAGATTAAACAGCCTTCCCCTACAAACATGTTACAAACATACCTTCAGAATGTCTTACAGCCTTTTCCCCAACTCAAGTGCAGCCCTGGGTGCTTCAGGGTTTGCTTCTGCAGCTCCTTATGGGTCAAGATTGGTTTCCTCTGATAATTTTTTTTCTTGGTAGTGCTCAGTCAAAACATAATTAAAGGCTTACCTTACCCTTTTTTTCCATTCTGGGAGCAGTTGTTTCACATCTGTGCCTGAGAACCAGAGAAGTTGCTTAGATAGCATATTGACTTTACAAGCCATTTTATGGTGAGTTCTAGCAGATTGAAACATAGCCATTTCTGGAAGGATGTCTGCAAGCTCTGCACTATTCCATCGATGCCATGTTGTGCTTGTTCCACTGCAAAGTACGACATCATTGTACCTGTCAAAGAAGTTACTGGTTACTTGTTGTCCAAGGCCATAGAAAACAGGGGAGGAGTGCAGTTGCCATCATATAGGCATCACAGCTGGCTCTATAAACCCTCCCACTGGGATACATCTGCCAGATGAAAAATTCTTACAAAAGCATTTTGCTTATTACTGCTTTAGGGTTTTGATTTGGTTTGTGGAAAACAAACTAAAACAAAACGAGAGAAGACACGGAAATAAGTTCTGAGCTGATGAGCTACAACAGTGCAGAAGCTTTTTTCATTTGCATCATACTGCACATCTGTGCGTGGCAGCGGCAGCTGCAGCTTGCTGGAGTACCAACCTCTCTGTGGAAACACCCTGTCCTGAAAGGTAATTCATTGCTTTAAGCAAATTTATATTCTGAATTAAGCACAGCTTTTGAAGTGCCATGTGAACTTTTATTATAGCCCAGTCAGAAGACAGAAATTTGGCACCAGCTAGCTTTCTCTCACAAGCACATGTATCTTCTCTCATGAGGAACGGCAGATTTCATCCTGAGACCTTGTATTCCCAGAAAAGCAGGTCAAAGTGATTAGTTTTCTTCAGCTTTGTTGGATTCAATGCCATAAATGTAAAGGAAGCGCCTACAAGCCTGGGCCAATGCTGCTGATGTATTAAGGCATACGGTGCACAAGGTTATTTCTTTTTTCTAGGAAATTGTTTACTCTTCTGTAAGAATACCCTCTATTGGATGAAAACCCTGAGTGGGGCCGATCAGCTGGCCTGTCTGCAAATGGGTTTTGTGTGTAAGAAACTAAACCTTTGTGTAGGAACACACACCAGAACCCAGCGGGGACAGCGAAGGATCAGCCTGATCCTGCTTCCTTCCTTACTTCCTTCCTTCCCTCTCTCTCATCTAACTCTATCCGGCTCCTCCCCATTGGGGCATTGGTTCCTTTGCACAGCAGGGACACAGCAGAGACAGCTTTCGGGAGGGAGAGAAGCTTTTATACACCTGCATCCTCAGCCTGGGGGATGGAAAATCATAGTGGGCAAAAGGGAATCCACCTCCAACCAGCAGCAACCTCTGCTATTCCCAACACAGCTTTTCTGGCAGCAGCAATGCCAGCCCTTCACTCCTCTCTCTGCCATGCCATAATCATGTTGTTCTTACCATGCTATGGTCCTCGAGTACATTGGGTAATTTGTTGTTTGTAGAATAACAGCAGCTGAGAACTTTGCCATTGAAACCACTTTAAATTACCCCTTTCAGAGACAGCTGACGGTTATATCATTGTGAATCGGGGGGAGGAGGGTGTGTCCATTTAAATAGGCTTTGACAAACTATTTTCATCCTGATAGGCAAGGCAAGCTTCTGGACATTCCATATTAAATTGGAAACATCTATCACTAGCAAAATGAGGAAGCTTTTCTTATAAAGAAATCTTAAGACATTACAAATGTTGGGAAAGAAGCTGTACAGGTTATAAACTGTATCAGATTGACAAAAATGGTGCCACCACATGTGCCATAATTCTGTTACCCCATGCAGTTCTGTCTTGTGCTGAGAAAAGTGGTGCTGTCCCAAAACACAGCACTGCTAAGTGTTTCTTACGGCTTTTGTCCTGTTGGAGATTCATTTCTAATGAGCTAGTGATGTGCTGGATTGTATTTTATGCTGTGCTAGGGGTAATTTCAAAGAAAGCTTTGATTAAAAAAAATAGTTTACTGTGCTTTGTGCATGAGTATTTTTACTGATTCAGCCGTTCTGCTTATTTGAGTCAAACATTCTGACAAGCTATTTACCACAACTCCAGCTTAAAACTACTATTTCTGTATTTTTAAGACTTTGCTGTATTTAGGCGCTTCACAAGATGAAACAAGTACCAGCGGATGTCACACACTGCACCTGAGAGTATAAGGATGTGATTTGCAGAAGCTTTTCAGTTCTGTCCCTCCTCTCATCTCTCCTGGTAACAAACTGAAACGCTCTCTTTAGTGGGGCTGTGCATCACTTGCGATGTGACTTTCATATGCAACGAAACACACATGCAAGGCTTGCAGGCTGCCTTTTAACGCCTTCTTTTCTTTTTCTTTTTTTTTTCTATCTTGTGCAGAGCTGGAGTGATTTCAAGTGTAATTACTTAGAACAGACACTAATGCGTTTCAATTTGCACTTTGTTTTACAGGTTGGTTTGTCTTCAGAAATGTACTAGTGGAAATTTATACGGCACCCATGGTTACAGACAAATAACTTTAATGACTACTGGGGTTGCACTGTGCCAACATATGTAAAAGAAGTTTAATTTAAATAGCACTCCAACCTTCATACCGTACTATTAATTTGAATTGCTAAAACTCAGTGAGCTCCTTGAGAAATAGTCATTAAGCCTATATGAAAAGATTTGCAGAGGAAAGAAACACTATGCACAAAAAAAACAACCAAATGCTGAAAATTTAAAAAACAAAAAATGTGAAAAACCAGAATAAAAAGGTGTAAGAATTTGTGTATGTATTATGAAGAGGTAATGATATGACACAACACTCTGCGTGCTACGGAGCATAGCAAGCACCATGTGGGTGTGCACAAATGAACCTGTACAGCATCATACACCTCACAGGCCACAAGCTGCTTCTTTGGCTCAGGGACCCAGCTGCTCCCGCACAGAACCCACTCACTAACCGCACCTTTAGGTAACAATTTGACCCATAAACAGCAGAACTCTGTCAGTGCCTCACGCGCACCAAAATTCCGCCACTTAGAAGCCCCCATCGCACAGCCCCTGCCACCGGCACACGTCGGGTGTCGCCAGGTTCTATCGCCTCTCCTGCGAAATGGAAGGAAGAAATCCTCACACACCTCGGGTTTGCTTTGCCAAGGGCGAGCCCTGGCTGGACGTGCTTCCCCATCTGCCGGGGTTAATTTACAACACTGCAGGTAGAGACAACAGCCAAGGTGACCAAATGGTTTCTGGTGTCTTGTTTCATATATCCCCTGCCTTTAAATTCTCGTTACACAACACACTTGCATGTTTCCTTTGCAGCTACCGATTAAGAACAGTGCATTTCATGAGTATCAATAGTCATGGGGAGTAAAACTCTTCCTCAAAAGTTATCTAAAGGGATTCTATTCTCCTTCCACCAGCTTTGGAAAGTGCAAGTTAGGGGAATAAATATCAACACTGTTACTGGCTCTTACCACACACAGAAACAATGGCCTCTAGTAGTAAAACACAGATAAGAGACCCCAGGTTTTTGAAAGGTTATTTTGTTTTGCAGACATTCCTTTATCAACACTCATAAAATGTATAAAGTGTATAAAATTACTATTCCTTGATGAAAAGCTATAATGATGTGGTTCTTTTAAAAAATGAGTATCTTTCCCACAGGGCTGATCTGCAAGGACGAAAAATTTCACCAGTAATTACCAGCCTGCTAGAACATTGGCAAGATGGTGAAAGAGATCACTTGTCACAGTAGCAGAGACCGCTGTAAATACCGCCAGGAAAAGCAGAAGTACATCCTGCAGCTGAACACGCCCCGGGGCTCCAAGCCAGAGCAGGTCAGCAGGCTGAACTCAGCACACACAACTTCACCTCCTTCCCTTTCCCAGTTCTGGCACTTCAAGTTCATCCACTGAAACAGGGTATGCAGAATGCACAGCAGGATGCTCAGAAAACTTTGGATTTATCACAGTAAGTTACCTGTAGGTCAAGAGTAGTAACTTTCTGGGTTGTTTGGTTTTTGGGGTTTTTTTCCAAAATGATGTTAGGCTGTGTGGGGGGCATAGCTGAACCCCTGACTTACCTATGTCAAACCAACAACAACTGGTTAAAATTGGGAAAAGTCTAAATTCTTTAAGTTAAAGTATAAATTCTTTAATAAGCAAGTGCTATTGGATTTCAGTTTGGTTTTTTTTTCTACTCCAAAGACATTAGTATTCAGGATAGAAACTCGTCTGTAAACACCAAATGTAAAACTCTGACCTTCTGATGGATTTTTGAGGACATTTTTATCTCAGTTCCCATCTGACAGGCCTCACTCTGAACCGAGCTTGTTTCAGCAGAAGACAAGACAGGAGCCATGCTCTGAGCAGCAACATGTTGTGGAGTTTGTACTGGCCAAGCCCTGCTCTTTTCAGAAGATACACAAACTGGTTGCAGAGGGCCAGGTGTACATGCTGGGAAAGAGAGGGTATGCTTAAAGGAGGATTCAGCCTCCGGATTGCAGCGGAGAACAAAAAAGCTAACAGCTTTAGGCTGGGGCTTTCTATGCCCCTCTCCTGTGATGGCAGAGACCATACTCACAGAGCTAGAGGAAGAACAATCCCAGGAGCAGCGAAGAGGCAAACATCCACCCAACACCCGCATGCCGCAAGGGAAAACCCTTCCTTTCCTCTCCCACCAGGAAACGGGCCAAACCTCTCCGTCTCCATAAAAAGACCTGTGCAATGACTTCATCTCACCAGAGCCTTTTCCACAGAGGAAAAACCCAAGCAGCCCTGTAATAGCCTTGTCCCCACTCCTCCTCTTCCCATGGGGCAAGGGCAGAGAAGACAGAGCAGTAGAGCAGCGGTACCTCCTCACCTGCTAAAAGCATGGTCACGACACAGGGCGGCAGGGCTGCCAAGGCGGCGGTAGCGTTTAATCGCGCAGCAAGCGCTCTGTTGCTCGCAGTCCCGCCGTGGTTACAGGTACAGTTGCACGCGCGCAGACGGATGCATGCATGCATGCACACGCACAGGCAGCACACACACAGATATCCAGCTTGGAAAAATGAAGGAAAATGGAGCGCACTTTGCATCCCAGGGTGCCGTGGCTGCAGGTAGCGCTGCGCTGGCTGCTCAGCAGCGGGCGAGTGACCCGGAGCCTGGGTGGGCCAGGGCAGGGCTGGACCGCAGCTTTGTGCGGGGGGGCAGGCGGCCACCCAAACCCCACACTTGACTCTCTTGTGCTGTCGCCTTCGGCCGGGCTGCTTCGGTCCGAGCTGCAGAACAGGGGGCTCTGCCTGAAAATACCACCTTAAACCGGGCTGCACCTGAGGGAGAATGACACAGGCAGCATGGTATCATTTTTCTTTACCGGTGTAATAGCCCCCAGCTGTAATAACTGAAAAAGGAAAAACAAATAAACCCTTTTTATTTCCACTCAAGATTATTCGAGTAATTTTTATTGAAAATATAAGATCTACAAAGCCATGGATACCCAGCGTGGAAGAACTCATTAAGTTAGCACATTCATCTTTAAAAGGAAAATTTCAGGTTGACCTAAGGTACAATAATGTTCAATTTAAAAATCTCAGTTTTCCTTCTGTAAGTTTCAAATCTCTTTTCATTAGGAGGTTCTGTGCAAGAGCTGCTTGTCATGAAAGGAAACACTTTACAATTCATGAATGTGTTCATTATATAATAAATGAACAGCAACAATATACTAGCCTTTTTTTTTTCCTGTTAACAGTCGTGTGTTAAAGTAAACTCTTCTTTTTTTTTTTTTCCATGATTTGGAAATTAGTTACATATGCACCAAAGGAGCTAGTAATTTCTGCTGCTTGTCAGCTACACACAATGAGTATATTGCTGTGTGCTTTCCCCAACAATGAGGATTTTAGTAATATGCAAGGTGTATAGAACATAATACCAAAACCTGCATCACAGAAAAGGTTAATTGTTTTCTTATTCAGCTGCCAGAGTTTATAACCTTAGGCCCCTCCCCAGAGCCAAAGTAGGGGTGGCCATCCATTAGGTTATGTAAATTAAACATATACGTTTTCCTTGTTGGCAAGTTCCAAGCAGTAAGCGAGAGTGCAAACAAGGATCTGTAAGCTGCCACAAAATGTATTCATATTTCTACTCCGTGTTGTAAGAGCCAAAGGGAGGACACGTATGTCGATGTTGAAAGAACAACTGAATCTTTGTTTTTGATCATTATGGTCAGTCTGTCATGAGGTCTTGTATCTGAATGCTAAAAATGGCACCACACTCGGACATCCCATAGCCTTACACAGCACGTTTGTGTTTCCCTAGCCACCAAGCACTGGTCTCACAGAGACCCTGACTTTATAAACTAACAAAATACAGATTCGGGTGCTGAAGAACTCAGGGGAGGGCTTATACAAAGACAATTGACCCTCACACCAAAACCTAATCTTATGATTTTACTTAAAGCCACACTGAATCAGTTGTGAGAGGGTGAAGATACAAATGCACCTCTCTGCTTCATCCGTAAGAAGGTGGACAACTGACCATTCGAAGAGAGGGTCTGGAAACAAAGCTTAGTTGTCCTTTAAACAATGAAAAGGAGAGGCATACATAAATGGTCACCAAGGCACAATATGACAAAGGTGAAGAGTCCCTGAGACTCTGGTCTGGGTCTGTACCATTCCCCTCCCTATACAAGTAAATGAGAACATTTAGGAAAATATAATACAAAATCTCTTACAGGAAATATAGACTACACTTGCTAAAATCACTTCCCTAAAAGTGTTTATAGCTTTTTTTCTTTTTTTTCCTTCTTTTTTTTTTTTTTTTTTTTTTTTTAAAAGACCTTCTTTAAACAGATAATGCAAAGACTGGTCCATTTTTTTCTTACCCGGCAAGCCAAGCTCTAATGACTTCACTAAGCAGAAGTTGTATTAAAATACATCTTCATAGTATTGCTACAATTTGGGTAAATATGTTCTGAACAGCTTGATGAGTACTAAATAAACTTTGCTGTTTTACAGCATACATTTTATTTTTTTTTGCACTTTTTAAAGAATAGAAAATGCAATTATAGTGTGCAAAAGAAAAAAAAAAGATTAATTATCTTCTAGCTGAATACTGTAATTTTAAGCCATGCCTTCCATAAAAATGTATTGACATGTGTAAATAGAAGAAAAGAAAAAAAAATGCAAGCAAACAGAGATTTCATTTCCTTGGCAAGGAAAGATTAACTATCACAAACTGGATTGCTTGAGTGCTGTATTCTTCAGACAGAGAAATGAAAAAAAAAAAAGAAACCAAACAAAACCAAACCCAGAAAAACCCACTGAAATGCTTCAAATGTCATCCATCCCACGAAAACAGGTTAAAATTGCAGTGTTGCTCTCTACTACTCCGGTTAACACGGACAGAATGATTTGCTGCTGGTTGGATATTGAATACAAAAAAGCAAAAGAAAGTTGAGATCATCCCACATGAAGTCATTATTAGAGCTGGCTTTTTCCCCGCTTTGAAGTACAGTAGTGACTTGTAAATATGACCTTTTCTTAAGATCATCTGAGACTTGAAGATTTATCTGCCTGCTTCACCCAAATGACAACTGCTGAAAGAATTTATTCTATAGAGCCCGCTGAATATGTTTTGGTTTGGTTGTTTTTCTGTGAAAAAACACCACAAGAAGTAGGTTTAGGTTTCCGTATCTCCAAATCACTAACACACTGTAGATTCCACTTATTCTTCCATGTTTGAAAATGGTTTCTGCAAAAATCAAAACAACTGTCAAACTCCCCTACACCGTGCTTCCAACAGTTTGAATTTAATACTTCTCGAATGGAATGACATCATTTATTTTCTTTAATTTGCAGTATGGCTACATCAAGCTAGCTTTAAGTCACAACTGTACCTAACCACAGTTCTCTGCAGCAAACCCATGATTTACAATATCGAATATTGTGGTTACAGTGCAGGGAACCGTGGGTAAGAAACCTCCATGCCAGAGTACTGTGGTTGGGGTTTCCCGGAAGAGTGGCAGTTGACACCTCTGGAATATTCATATATAAGTGCTTCAGTCAGATGGTCCTGAGTTGAACGAGTCACTCAGGCACTATGAGAGCCTGGCATTCAGTCTGCGGGAATGTGTGTAACCTCCGTCACTCGAACCGCTTTGCAAACTGTAGTGGTCTTCAGCATCACTGGCACTTCCAATACTGTCCATTTCACCCGGAGTAAACTCCATTCCTTCAATGTCTACTTCTGAAGAAAAGATAAGAAGGCACATTTTCAGAAAGGCAGCGGCTGCAGCCACTAATCATGGGCCAGTACTGCCTCTGTCAATCAATGTTCAAGTGAAACCGGAATCATACTTCACTTTTGGTAATTAAAAAAACCCCAACAAGGAATAGTAAGTCCTGAGGAAAGGCTCGTCTTGCCCACCTGAGCATTAAAATCCCTTCTGTCCTCACCCACAAAAATACTCTGCACAGCATCGATGCCAAGCGCTGTCACAGAACTGCTCCAACCTGACACTGATCTTAACAAAATCCAAACTACCAAACAAAACAAACTTCAAACCCCCAACTTTCAGCGGCCACAATACTGCAGCATCGCTCCTTGTAACTCCAGCCTATACAGGTGCTGGCTGGTAGTGACCATGCAGTAGCCATCTGTCCACCGGTGGCTGCACCGCGACCATGACAACTCGTCTCCCACTGGCCTTGGGAGAGCCAGCCTGTGCTGACCATGCCTGCTCAGGCACAGGAAAACTCCCAGCGAGGAAGCAAGAAATGATGACAGACAGCTCAGAGAGCTCCTTCCTACATGAGACCCAAATTCAGGGAACACTTGGCAACAGTTACACAGAAAATATTTTAAAATTTCACAATAAATGATGTGGAAATGATGTGGAATTAACTTATTCATACAAATGAATCAAGACCAGTAGGATTTTTTTACCCTCCAATAAGAAGATATTATGCCAGCCTTACCAATAAATATACTAACCCTCTGGAACATTAAACAGTAATGGTTTAAAAAACTGGCAAAACCACATGCGGTGTAAGTAGCCTTACAAAAATACACCCAGTATCAGTAGTTTCAAAATTGATTAGAAAAAACGATGGTTCAACCCCCTCCCTCACTAATGAACCCACAGGCAAACTTAATCTTCTCCATGAGCTTAATCCTAGGGACAACAATTAGAATCTCAAGCAACCATTCAGTAATAGCCTGAACCGGGCTGGAAATCAACACCCTAGCTATTATCCCCCTCATTTCAAAATCCCACCACCCATGAGCCACCGAAGCAGCAATCAAATACTTCCTAGTCCAAGCAGTTGCATCCACACTACTACTATTCTCCAGCACAATCAACGCCTGACATACAGGTCAATGAAACATTACACAATTAACCCAACCAACAGCCTCCTTGCTACTAACAACAGCAATCTCAATAAAACCAGGTCTAGTACCATTCCACTTCTGATTCCCAGAAGTGCTTCAAGGCTCATCCCCTGTCACTGCATTTCTCCTGTCCACAATAATAAAACTCCCCCCAATCACCATCCTACTACTAGTATCCCACTCACTCAACCCAACTTTACTAACCACACTAACTATCCTCTCAGCCGCCCTAGGAGGCTGAACAGGATTAAACCAGACCCAACTGTGAAAGATCCTAGCCTTTTCATCCACTTCCCACTTAGGATGGATCACCATTATCCTAATTTACAATCCCAAACTAGCTCTGTTAACTTTCTACCTTTACTGCCTAATAACTATCCCCATCTTCCTCACCATCAACACAGCCAAAACCCTTAAACTAACAATAATAACCTCATGAGCATTTTTTAAAGAATGTAAAGAAGATGCAGCAGGTTTTTATTCCGCAAATTGCATCATGGAACTATTTGGTCTGGCTTTTGATGAAAGCCTGATTTTAATTGTAAATAGTGTTTGCTTGCTTCCCTACTTCCCTTTTCCTTCCTGCTCCTGCACCTCCCCTTGGGAAGCCCCCGTTCAATTACCTTGTTCAGAGTCAGTGGATATTGTTGATCCCATACTGTCAGTGCGGATACGCTCCATGCCCTGCACAGATAGCTGCTCCAATCGGCGCTTGAGGTAGCGGTGTTCCCGCTGTAATTGTTCTTTAATATTTAGAGCTTTTCGGTCCTGTTCTTCCAATTTCTTAAAGGGAGAGAAAGATGGTAAGCCAATGGGTTTTACTGACATTAATACAGAAGCAAGATAAGATTTTTCTTGTCAACAGCAATTATAAAGCAATTTAGATATTTTTATTGATTAAATATTAAATTTAAAATGTTCATTTTTGTGTTACCATTTTATAGAGTTCAGTAAAATTTAAGCAGGCTGGGCCACACTTAAATTTGTTTCACAATAAGACACACAGATACAGAGGGGGAGCGGGATAAATCCCTCCGAGACTCTTGCCCCTGGCAGAAGTTCCTCAGCTAAAGCTGAATTACTGTTGCCTTGGTCGTGGGGAATATTTAAATCATTTTGTCAGGCAAAACTGGCATCATCTTTGATAACGAGAGCACCGCTCAGGTTTCAGTCAGAACATAAAGCCTCCTTAGGTGAAATAAGAGACTTATCACCACAAAGGAACCACCACCAGCCTCCTGAATGCTCTCCCTCCTACCACAGGCCATGGAAACTTTTACCATTTAAAAAGCTTCATTAAGACCAAGCAGTGTTAATTATATACAGTAGGAGGAATTTACTAACAATTCTCTTTATTCTTGCCTTCCCCCGCCCCACCTTCCCCTCCCTCCCCCCTATTTGTTCTGCAGAGCAAATATGGTAATTCTATGATAATGTCCTACAAAATCAGTGGCATTGATCCAAAGCTTCCCAGCAGACAGCCTGTGAAAGGATCCTTCCACACATCTACGAGAAATCTCCCCTCTGCCTGAATGAAGGTATTAATTCTGGAAATAAAAAGAATGTTTCCCACCCGGTAAAATGTGCTGCACTGCCAGTCCAAATGTGGTACCAGACACAGGACCTTTCCCGATCTTAACTGAACCCTCTTCCAAATCACTGATCCCCATTTAAAATAATCTGACTATATAATCAGCGAAGAAAGCGTAATGAGCGCGAGGGGATCAAAAGCAGGAAGGGCACATGAATCAGAACACCCTGTGTTATCTAAAAAAAGGAAACTAACGGATGCAGTGAAGTGCAGGTTGCAGCATTAAAGGCGTTTATCAGAAAGACTGAATTTCCCAGCTAGCCGCGTTCACATGGCCGCGGAGATGCAGGAGATGCGCAAGGAGCTAATGCAGCTGCTGAGGATTCCTCCCTACCGTCTGAATGAACTGGTTTCCTGAGGAAAGGAGGGTGGGACAGCGCACAGCAAACCACAAGCAAAATCATTTCAGAGATTTTGCCGTCCCAATGCAAGCCCGAAAGCAAAAGTATTGCTTTGAAAAGGTAAGTGGCACTATTGAACCAGGCAGCTTCCCGGCTGAAGGACATGTAACTTCTGCAGCCTGGCTCAGGTCAAGCCTCCTCCAGCCAACACACTGCCTGGATACATCTCACACCAGGATACACCATGTTTTAAAATAGGAAGAGGGGTTGGTACATCCAGGAGCACAAAACAAACCAAGTGTGCCTGATTGATCAGATTTCCTTTTCCTATCTTTTCCTGGCCGCAATCCCAAACGCTAACAACTATTTTCGGAATGAACTCAGTGATTCATAACCAGGAGACTCAAACCCATCCAATCTTTCAGGGCAAGTTTAACTCTGAGGGGGTGTGCGTGTGAAACGTTCAAACCCAGTGACGGTATTAGAAACGGCAGAGCGGCACCGGCACGGTCTGGCACTGCAGCGGGGACACAGCTGACCCGACACAGAGGAGCAGTAAAGTGGCAGCCCGGTTAGGGCCGGTCCAGTTAAAATCTTAAAAAGAAAACTAAACCTCAGTCTCAGTTTTCAGCAAATGAGTGCCTGGTACCCTGCACAGGAGACTCGGAAAGAATCTGTTCCTGGCTTTTTTTATCAGCAGCTGAAACGGTAACTACATGGCTAATCTCTCACACTTGCCACTTGTAAAAACAGTTTTTCAATGTGTACGCATAAGCCCGTGAGAGGGGGGCAGGCCAAGACAAAAACCACATGCGGTGCCTTTCACACGTCTTAGCCTGAGTTATAAACAAGAGGCCAAAATCTCAAATGGTGAAAAACAGGGGCTGCCCAGCTGGAGTAAATGTGCTTACAAGAGCTGAAGAAGTAGCTCAGTGAACTTGTTCATAAGAATGGTTCTGCTTAAAATAATCTTTAATTCCTCATACGAATTACACCACTTTCTGCTGCTGCAGTGAATCTTAATGCTGTACAACAGCAGGCTGTTCTCCCAACATATTGCAAGATTACTGGCAGTGTTCAACCTTTCCTGACACTTTTCTTGACCCTTTTCCCTACAGCACTAAAAAAACCCAAAAAACCAAAAAAACAAGTCCTGGGTGCAGCAGCACAAACCTGCTCTGAACCTTGTCTCTGCACATAACCCCATTCCCACAGCACTCCAACAGCAGGAGTGAAAGTGTTTTTGGAGGAGGCCTGAGGAGCCATTTCCTTTGAATTATCTGTGCAAATGTACAACCTGAATCACAGGTGACATTCTGGGTGTTTTTTTGTTTTAAACTGTTACCCCCATGAAATATGCAAGGGAGTAGCAACTAACAGGAGATTGTATTTTGGTTTTGGTTTCTTTCAAATTGCTGTTGAACACTCCAGGATCCAGTCATCAAGATGAGGGATAAGAGTTACTAGGAGCTATAACCCCACTGACCCCATTAGGTCTTTCGATTGTGAATGGCTCTGGCTTTCTACACTGCAATGAATACAGTGCAATGTTACCTAGCTCACTCCTAAAAAATTAAGTATGTTCATCAAAGAACAGCTTGGATAAGTTTTGATTTTTTAATAAGAGTGTAAACCATTAGTAACTAAGTAGAAATCACAAAATCACTGGTTTATACACCTGAGACCACCGGGTAAACTGCAAAGCACAAAACCTTGATCCGTGGCTGAAATCTTGCAACTAACAAAGGCCAAAATATCCAGAAGATCAGACACACGGGTATGGACTCTGTGCAAAAACCAGCTTCCCCTCTGTGGATAGATACACGTTCTGGAAGATTCTGTGTCAGAAGGAATGAAAATAAGGATGATGTTTTTTACCTTGATATGCATCTTCGCCCTTTTCAACAGACTTAGAGTGGTGTGTCTGGTGCTGTCGGGCCCGAGCGGCACGAGCTGTTTTAGCTGTTCCAAATATAGCCGGAGTTTAGCCCGCCTGCAACGAGACAAAACACAGCGCGCTGTAGTGGGGTTGCACCCGAGCAGCACATCCTATATGCAAACACCATCTGCGTGCAGGATCTCTGCAGAACTCGACTCAACGGTGGCTTCCTCTCCCCTCCCTCTGGCAAGGTTTCAGACCGAAAGGTCACTTGAAACGCAGTAATGCCGCTTGGCACATGCAGAGAGGAGTCTCATACCTATATTGCAAAGCGGTTTGCTCAGGCTGGTCAGTCCCATCCTAACGAAGGGGGAGTACGCTCAGAGATCTGGGAAGTCCGGGCTGAATCCAGGGCTGGGTAAGGAAGAAAAACTGGGACGTCACTCCAACCCAGTGAATTGTGCAGGCAGAGAGGGAGCGGTGGGAGGCAGCAGGGAGGTTGCAGACCCCGACTCCCCTCTCCCTCCGCATTTGCCCTTCCTGATGCAGTCAGACACACTCCTGCTGTGCGTGGCAAAGGCACCCAGGCAGCTACGCACAGCTCTGAGCTGCTTCCTGCCATTTTTTTTATCCATGTGTTGTAAGAGGAAGGTCCCAATCCCCCTTCTCCTCCCATGTGCTGACCCACAGATCCCCTGAGAAGAAGACATTCCCCCTCTCACTGCACAGCCAGGACAACCTTTACTATAAACACACAAGAGAAAATGCTTCCAGCCATACTGGGTCCTGCTTTCTCCATTATTCCTTTCCAAGTAGCACTCAACTCCCTCTCCTGTACTAACAACATCAAATCCATCCGTGAAAAGAGGATAAACAAAGGGATATTTCTACAGATACGTGGTTTCCAAACATTTTGGCTGTCTGAGAGAGGCTGGCAATACAACAGCCCATGAAACAGCTGCTTCAGCTATCCAAAACAAGGCAGTGGCAAAGCAGCATCAGTGCACCAGTGTTGTTTCTGTGGTTAAAACCAAAAGAAAATCCCTCCTGGTCCTAGTGCACAATTCTCCAACAGGAACCCACGGGAAATCACCTTTTGGTTTTCTGATGAGATAGAAATGGATGCAGGAGCACTGACACGAGCAACATCTCTAACATCTTCCTTTCTGCCAGCCTGTTACAGATTGAACAAAGCGATGACCTGAGGCATGCCTACATCCCCCACAAAGCAGTAATCATCAGTGGAGCAGGTCACAAGTGGGAGATGAATAATCATCTTTTCCGAATCTGCTCTTTGCTGCACGAAGGAAACAAGCTTTGCAGGAAATTTAAGGCTCCTGGTCAGGAATGAACTTTGTTTTGAACAAGCAGATCAGAACAAGAATTCAGCGTCAGTGTTTGAAATGCAGCTGAAGAGAACTTAATATGCGCCAAATGACAAATTACATACGTGTAATTGGAATGATTAGTGTAATGTGAAAGCAGCTCGAGAATTAATGGGGAAAAAACCCAAAGCAAAATAAAATCTAATTAAAATACGGTACTGTAATGACTACACACTCACAGCGTTCAGTTCGGGCTGCCTAGAAATCAGCAATGTATGAGGCAGGAATTCAAAAAGCATTTCTATAAAATTTTAATTCTTTCTTCAAGCCACTTGGGGAAGAAAGAAATAATAGTGAAAATGTGATTCTCCAGGGAAAACTGGTGACAGATTCTTGTTTAGGTCTGCAGATTGTTTTTAAATACAAGGCTGTAAATGTAACCATCTATATGCTTTTATTTAAACAATAACTACAAAGACTGAGGCAAATATTCACACAAGTAGCCCCATCAGATTGCAGAGCACCTCTCTGGCTGCGAATTTAAACTAGAGTCTAACGTAAGGAGACCCCCCAAAGGTGAAATGCCAGAATTCGGGACTATTGGTATTTATACAGAAAATCCTAATCTGGTGAATTTTTATTTCTGTGTCTGTAATCTCTAACAACTATCTGGCTGGTTTGGTGTTTTAAATAAATAAATACTTTCAGGGACTGAATTAAATGAATCTTTTTAGGGTTTAAAATGGCCTGTAAACACACACGCCATCATCTGCGTCACTCAGCACAACTTGGATGCAACTGTATTTAGACAGCTGACAAGAAAGAGGGGACTGAAGATAAGGAGGATGTGGTAAGGAAGAGGACAAGAATAGCATCCAAGTAGTAAATGGAGTTAAATACCTTGAAATGGAACTATCAATATAAGCACAGTAATTAAAAGTCTGATAAGGAATATACAGAGCTGTTGATCTGAGATCTACTTAGTATTAATCCTGGAAAACATTAATGAAGCCAGACTGCATACTCAATTTATCTGCCTCCATTACTATCTGAAGAAAGTCTGCTTACCGCAGGGAGAAAATAAGGATTCAGTGCACTCCCTTGCCATCGGCTGGGGAGGTTACAGAAGCGCAGCTGAGATCCAGAGGGCACGGCTGTGTGTCTCTTTAAAGTACTAATTCTTTTAAGTTATCTGCCAGCCAGGTAAAGCAGGACTTTGGAGTAAAGTGCCATGAAGAACATGGGTCTGAAGCTACGAAGAGTATTTTTAGCTATCACTGAGAAGAGGTAAAAAGAGCTAAGTATTAAAAAAGAAAAAAGCTTTAAGGCGTTCTCAGCACTAGCAACTGGTAACACTAAATGTAACCAATACCCTTACTACTAAAAGATCTGCTCTAACTTAACTTCTTTTTTTGAAGGGACTTTTTCTTTCATTTAGTTACTCAGCACCTATGAATCCATTAAAGACTTCAAAGCTTTACATAGATCTTTACAAAAATGCAGGCATGTTTCTGTGGCTAATTCAAATACTGTAGCAGAACAGCGCAATCGACGGCAAAGACGGTGAATGCAAGAAAAAGAACACCAGCCTGCCACAACCCCTGTGGGACCGGAGTAAATATCCCACAGTTTTCATCTTGCACATCTGAGAAAAAACTGCAAGAATGTAAGAAAACATTTCAGGCATGTTATGTTAAGAGATCACACCAGCAGGAACAGGGGACTGAAGCTTCACAGCAGAGAAGTTGTCGCGTACAGACTCTGCCAGCACTACTGCCTCTCTTTTTCTGCAGGGACCTGACAGTTTCTGTGGTTCCTCAGCTGACGGTGACCGCCGGAGGAGGGAAAGGCACCCACAGAGGTAATCGCAGCCGGAGCTGCTTTGTGTTTTGCAGCTCATGCCTTAAATTCCACCTAGAAAATAAGCAAAATAGCAGCCTGGTCTCAGAGCAACGGGGTTAACGATGAAATGTGCATGAAGTGTGGTTGAAGTTTGGGTAATTACGCTCTGCTCCAGCTTCAATACCCAACTGTTACACCCTCACTCACAGAAAGCGTGGTGTCAGGCCAGGACACCGGTGCCTGCAGAAGTGGGCACTTTTCTCACCTCATGTGGATGCACAGAAATATCCCCCTCGTCACTGCTACTGAATTTAACAGGGAAGGTATCAAGCTAAAAAAAGCCATCCAAAATCCTAATCCTCAAACCTGCAGCTCTCCGTTTCGGGTACGGCCCTGTGCGCAGAAAAAAGGCGCATGGGTGACCTGTCAGATTCACCGTGTTTTCCTTATCCAGAAGACAAAGGGGTTTCAAGTGTTCAAGAGTTCAGTGTTTCCCCATAGGGGAGCTGACAATGCAACCCTATAAATCTGCATTATGGCTCTTGTAATGCATAATAGAAACTAATTACTAAGCTCACAGACTCGGTCAGCGTTCCACAGCGGTCGGGTGGTTCATCACATTCACATAAAGGAGAATCTAACTTGTTGACAGCTAATGTAACAACGAGGTAACGTAACAACAAAGACACCACCAGCTCAAATTCCCTTGAACTGGTTCTGAATACGTGAAAGCTGTGATGGGCAATACTGGCGGGTACTTCAGAAGCAGGGACAAAATGAACCCTGGAGCCCCACGTCTTGGAGGGACAAAGCAGCAACACAGTGTCATTAAGAATTTCCCTGCGGTATGAGAACATCCATTTGAAGACCGCTCACTAACTCTGGTCCTCAGAGCCTTGCTCCAATGCTTGCTGCTCAGCTTGCTCCAGTGCTCAGCTATGAGGAGGCAGGAGCAAAAAGCCTATTGTTCACACTGGATAATCTTCATTCCCAGGAAACTGCAGCAATTCCACATGAAATTCCTACAACTACTTGATGAGTTGCAATGAGGACAACATATTTTTCAGTAGGGCATTTCCTCAAGGTCTCAGTCCACAACATCTCCAGATTAGAAGAGTGACTCTCACACACACCCATCTGCAAACTGGCTCTAGAAGAGAAAGAGCAACTCTCCATATCAGCAGAGTCTGTCATCCCGTGGGAAGTCCCAGAACAGCTCTGGTCCACACCCACTCACTCCCACTAGCAGGTTGCCCAGTCAAGACATGAGACTCTCTTGGCCATAATGGTGGGCATCTTACGGCTGCAGCATCTCCCACTGACGAACAGCAAGGATCTGGAAGGCCAAGACCTGGACAAAAAGCCACTCAATGTCTGTATTACCATATTGTATGCTTTTAATTCCCCTTCCTGCTGGCTGTAGCAGAAGTTGGCTGGGTTAGACAGGGTGTTGTTACCGCTACACCCACAGCCCAACGTACCTCTTGTACCGTAACAGATCACTGAAGCACGTATGGGCATGAAACAATGCTTGCCTCACAAGAAGGCCCCAACTGTGCTTTCTGCAAGATACTTTAATGCTAAAAACATGTGCGTGGCTGAACATGTGTCTGTATTTCAGATGTCCCAAATTCAGTCTACTAAACTAGCTGTCTGTACAGGAGGTTGACATACGCTAGAATCAACTGCTAAATATACTTGCTTGGTGATGTTCTGAAAAGCGAAGGACACTACAGATCACACACTCAAATGACATGGGAAGTGCAATCATCACAAGTCGCACTAGTGAGAACAATAGATATATGTGAAATTGATGCAAAAAGTCAAAATCCATCATTCTGCACGTTAACCATTTCAGCGCCGAAACCCACCCTCAGACCCTGTCGCAAGGCAAGTTCAGTATAAATCCAACACAAACAAAACACCCACTTCAAAGAATACAAACCTATTGTAAATAAATCTAGAGGAAGACAGAGTTACCGAAGCATTTCAAAGCCCTTCGGTCGTGTTTCACACTTTTTTCCACACTCAAGCCTATGCCAGTCCTGGTTCTGTGCAATGAAGTTAATACACAAAGGTTTAAATATAGAGCAGCTACTAAATTTTTCATTGTTGCATAATGACTGCGTAATCTGGCTTAATAACATACATAAGATAAAGTCAGAGAAGAATCTCTGTACCAAAAATTCACTTCTGGAGTCAAATGTTCTCCAGGTACACTGTGAACCAAAGCGATCCGGGCTGAGCTCACAGCTCTGGGTCAGACCGCTGCGGTGAACTAATGGCTGTGTTTTGTCCATAAAGAAAAGTGATTTTATCTCTCTACAGACATGAAATTCAGCATAAAATATAGAAGTGCGCTAACTGCAACCCTAAGACGCTTGTGTTTTTACAGGAAGACTCTTCACAGTTGTATTTATGAGATGCAAATACCTGCGCACCGGGCGCACTCAAGTTGTAGACAGAATCAGCAAACACAGAAGCTCGGGATCCGTTGTGACAAGCACTGGTCAGGATGAATACAGGCAGCATCATCACTTGTAAACTTATCATTACTTCAGAGGCTTTAAGAAAGGCAGACCAGCAGTAAAAAATTCCCCATTGCAACTTCAGGGTTCACCTGCCCGAATGTAAAACCTCTGTAAAATCAGAGGGGAACTCTGCCCGTCTTCTGACTCCAGCATCAGCCCTTTCTTACTAGAGCTTGACACAGCAAGTCAAGATCTCTTACGGGCTTCAGCTCTTCTTATTTTGTGCACAGTCAGACACTGGAGCACTGACAGATTCCTGCTGCAAATGGTTTTAACGGTACCAGGGCCACACATACAGTGCAGGTAATGGGGTATTTACATACCCCACTCTGCTCAGTAGAAGCTGGTACTTCTGCAAAGAGCATCCTTGCCTCATTCTTCCTTAAGCTGAAACTTTTCTTCAAGTTCATGTCAGTAATTATGTATTTACAGCTCTACAATACTTCTATAAGGTACCAAAGACAATCCTGTACTAGTTAGAATACATTTGTTTACAAAAGCATTTGAAGAGATTATATATAAATTTCCATAGTAGAAATTTGATTAGATAAAAATGGTTCTATAGAAACCTGTTTATTAATGGTCCAGAAAAATTTAGCATATCTTTAGCAAAATATCAGCAAAGTATTAAATGCAATGGAAGACAACAACTCTGTCTCTTCCAAATTGATTTCAGTCAGAAACACTTGCAATACTTTCTGCTCTACAAAGGATACCTGAAATACATTGTTTATTCCAAAAGAGGCTCTAGCTCCTACTTGCACTGCACAATCTGTTTCAACCACACAACAAATTTGCTTTAGTGAAAAGGAAAGAAAACCTCTTAGTACTAAAGCACTGTACCATGGCGAGGCACCCAGCGTGCCGACTGCTTGGAGCTGGGTGAACACTTGCTAACAGCCGAGCGCCCCGGCGGGAGAAGAGAAGACTCGGCAGCGCCCTCCCAGCAAACCTCTTGGCTTTTTAGCATCCAAGAAAAGCTGAGCCAAACACCAGCATTCTGCAAAAGAGGAGTTGTGGGGCTTTTTCCACATTAAGAACGAAGTCACAAAGTTTGTGCTGTGGGTGAAGACTCACCCAAGGATTGTTCCTCATGGCATTCTCTGCCCGTGCCTAACACCTAAACTCTGCAGCAAAGCCTGGCAAAGCAAGCTGTGGGTGCCTAACTGCAGAGACTGTTAGTGAATTAAAAGCAGCAGCCCCACAACCCGAGCCACCGCCTGCTTTATCCGCTTTTGTATTAACTATGTTTCATCCTCTAGATGCATTTTCAGTCTGCTGAATACTTTTACGCATCTGTTTTGCTAAATTAAAACCAGGCAGACAGCTGGTGGGCACAGGGTACCTCTGAAGTATCCCAACACAAGACATCAGCTGCTTACAAGGGCAATGGCTGCATCCTACCATCAGTGCCTTCAGAGAGCCCGTCCTGCTGTGACCTTGGTCTTCTGTAAGTTTTCACATGAATACTGCTCTGAAGCGCCTGGTGCTGTTCTAACACTGAGGACAACAGAAGAAAACCTCTGCTTCCTATTTCAACATTCTGTGCATCTCACCACACCGGAACACACTGAAGTTCTCTATTTCTCTGTATATAAACGTACACTGCAGCACTCACAGTGCTTTTCATTTACTTTCACTTTGTGCCACTTCAGACCACTTGTTAAGCCCAGGCACCACACTTCAACTTTGGTGTTTTGCCTCCCAAAGGTCACAGCTTGCTTGCCTTTTACAGCACATGCACAAAACTAGAACTTACTCCTACACCTTTCCGCAGACCTAAGTGGAGGAAGTATCTGCAGTGCCACAAACATCCATTTTGGGCCAGCTAAGCCTCCTGGCAGCAGCGTGCCACAGCAGCTGGGATGCACCTGGGACCAGGTCAGTACTGTCTGGTCTTAGATGGAGATCTGCTGGCCTCACAGTGAGGGGATGCCTGGCAAACCTTGCTGCCCATATTGTCCTCCCTTTTTTCCCCATCCCTCCAGCAGCTCCCTGCTGAGTGCAATGACAGCTGCCTATCCTAAATTACAAGCATGTCCATCACATTTCTTCATCTCTCAAAAACACCTACAAGACAACTTCCATGCTCCTTGAGCTCCAGTTTCCACCAAGAGTGATATCTGGTGGCCCAAGTACTGCTGTAAGCCAGGGGCAGCAGCAAAGATGGGCAAATGACTGCAACTCCTGCTGCTTGCTTTGGGCTGGAATCACCCTGTAAAGCAACCTGGACACCACCTGCATAAGACCCCCCAACCGCACAGCCTCAGAAGCTGGTGGCTGGTCAGATCACCCACATCTGTCCCTTCAGGAGTGCATCTGACTGCAGGAGCAGACAGCCAGACCGAGGAGGGTTCCAGAGGCATGTAGATGTAAAAGCCTTGTGGCATGTTAGTGGCTGTTTCCGTGCTTTTCCTCAACCTTACCACACTCCAGTTCTCCTCCTACCGCAGAGAGCAAGTACAAGGTGTGTCACAGGCATCTCCCCTGCCAGTGCCACCCCACCACACGCTCACCCACGTGCCTAAACTGCCTGCAGACAAACGCAGCAAGAGGCAAAAGCAAAACGCAGCGGCTGGTTTCCAGCCAGGCCTTTTCCTTCACCAGCTCAGAGAAGCACTTCTGCAAAGCAGTGCGCAGGCAGGACCGTGTCGGCAGGACCCTGGAGCAGGTGGGACACCAGCAGCTCTGACTGGTATCAGTTTTAACTGCTGGGGAACTGCAGCCTCAGGCTCGGCAGTACTGCAAGCTGCAGGACTGATATCTGACCACCCACATCTCCTCCGTGTTTTTTTCCAGGCTCCTCCCTGCAGCCAGGCTTCGCTTCACAGCTTTCCCCAAGCCATCCCCGTCTTAACTGCTCTTATTTGAAGAGCAGCCATGAAAGGTTTAACAGCCCTTCATTGTCTGGGGTCTTGGCGATAAGCAATGGCAACACACAGAAATTTAAGATGTGCTTCACAGGAAACGTCAATAGGAATGTACAAGCCATACAGGGATTCCCAAAAGCATCACAAGCAAACGTAAGGCCAGCTGGATACCATTTGTCTTTCCTGGGTGGTGACCATCTCAAATTTACATGTATAGGATTCTCCATCCTTTGACCAGAGGCAGTAAAATCTCTGACCATCCAAGAACGTGAGGCAACAGAAACCAGACATTATGGAAAGAGTTGAAATCCCCTGCAGTAAGGTTTTACCCTTATGGGTAAATCCTTGTATGGATTTCTTTTCCTCTGCTAAAAAAAAAAAAGGAGATTCCAACCTATATTTAGCATTTCAGCTTTCAGGTTGTGCTCATCTATGAAAAAGGGTTTTCTGTATTTTAAACCTTCAATGTCAGACAAATAGGAACAGTTCTTACACCTGTAGAAAAGGAATTTCTGTTTCAGGCGTCTTCTGTTTTTAGCCCTGTTATCTACTGATTATCTTTAACATTTACCTCTCAAAACGCTTTTAAGCAGTAGGAAGAGAGGCGTTACCAACTAGAAGTATTAGCTCAGCTTCACACAGTACCTACCTAATGCAGGCAGATGAACAACAGTGCCATGCAGGGAAACACACAAGTGATGGAAACACCACTGTGCACACTTGTATACAGAATCCACAAAAACTCACCAACCACGCTTTTAATAAACTTCCTTAATACTTCATTCATCCAGCCTTCCACCCATTTGTTTCACACATTAAAACACACACGTTGCAACTTAGTAGTCCTCCTAAATTAGACCTCTCAAACCCATCTGTCTTACTGGCACTCTACTTTCTTAGATTACACTGCAGGGAGACTTACGGTTTGAAGTTTGTCTGGTACCTCAGAACAGCGACAGACCCAATTAGATAAGGGAAGTGCCACTGCACTACAAGCAGTTTGAACTCCCACTTGGACGTGACAGGGAGGTCCACACATGCTTACACACGCTCCCACCGAGACCCCAAGAGCGGACTAGGACCCACCACCGTTCCAGTGAGCGCAGCGCTGCTTTGGTCCTGGCTGGAGGGGGGAGCACTGCAAAGCAGAGCTGCACAGCAAACCCAAGCCCAAACCATGGGGCTGCAGCTCTGCAAGAGCTGTGCTTCCAGCCGCCGTGTTCTGGTCAGTAACTTACCCAGGACTGCAGAGCACAGGTTGAAGAGCACTGCATTTATTTAAACAAGCCCCATAACAACAACGGGTTTGCACTGGGCTTACACGCAAGGGGAAACAGGATGATAACTATAATTTTCCACAAATTAACCATTCACCAAAAGGTGGTTGCGGAGGATGCAGTCAGTCTCCCCCACAAGTGGCTCCGGGGACTATAAACGTTCCTCTTACGTGGTGCTTATGCCACAAGGTGCAGCACGGCTCTGCACACACAAACGACATGTTTAGCCACTGACAACACCGCAGAGCAAGTCACTGCCTACAAATCAGCTCATGCCTTGAAACCGGCTTTAATTATCAGACTATTTCCCCACATCAAAATGCTCAGCAAGAACATCGTGTTTCAGGACAGCTGCCAACAGGAAGGATCTTAAAAAAAAAAGGGGGAGGGGGGTTGTGACTGCAATGCTTAGAGAAGCCTAGAGAAGTTGAGCTGTAGCACAGCACTAAGTGAAGAGAGCACGGCAAAGACCTAGCCAGCTTTTCCTGCCCAATTTTGAAACTCCCCATAGACCTAGTTATTTTATACGTATGTGAAATGAGGGGAGAAATGTGTTCAAGATTTATTATTTTTTGCACCACTGTGTGATGATGCCAAATTAAAGGAGAGTCAAGTCAAGCTGAATTATTTTAGCTAAATTAAAACCATGCATTGCCGTCACACACTGAGTGCAGGGCCTTGGGATGGCAGACAGTTGGATTTAAGCAGCCTTTCCCTGCAAGTAAAGCTAAGAGTGTGAGGCATTAACATCTGCCAATACTAGATACCTGTGAGCAGGGCTTTATTGTCTGTCTACTGTACCTCTATATCCAAATGCCAAGTAAATACCAAGTGTCTAATTTAACTACACTGATAAACACTGCAGGGACTCCACATCCCCACGTGCATGAGGCACCAAAGAAACAACAGTGATTCCAACCACAGCCTTAAAACTTTTATCAGAGTTAAGGCAACTATACCTCCACTTCAGCACCTAAACAATCACGTTCTCGTTCTCAGAGTTAGGAAGTTTTAAGCTTTGACTGGGAAAGTAAGTATCAGAATCTTCAGTCTTACTTCTGGTTTCACCACGGCGAGTACCTCCTCAGCACTTGCACCGACCAGAGCTTTGTGGCTATCTTAGAGGGACGAGCGTATGGTGGTGGCTTGAGCATGCACCAGGGAAGTTAACTGGCTTCTGGGGGAACGGATGTGGTTGGTGTCGCTGTCTTTTACCACATATGCGAGATGTCCTCCAAAGAGACAACTGGGGTGCCCTGGGATGACAGCAGGGTGGCTGTTCGAACTAACCAAAGGCTGGTTCAGGCCCCAAGTGAAAACACCAAAGGAAAAGAAGAAGAAATCACTCTAAAGTAATTAAGAATACATGTCTCTGAATGTCTTGCTGTACGTCTCCACCTCCGTCACTGAAACCTTGTAATTAGAGGTGGATAGAAAAGACAGTGAAGTATATATATAAACAAATTCAGGGGAAGGATTAAATCCACTGACTATAATTAAAGATGGTCTTTTCCAAGACTACAATGGGTACTCTTACTTTCATAGGAATTAGAAGCTCAGCAACACTTATATAGTATTTCCCCCCCAAACAGTGGCAAAATCTGGCATCATGGGACAGATATCTGACAGTCCTGCCTTAAAGTTTAGATTTAGCCTGCCACAGCAGAGATAGTGCCTTGTTTATAATTTAATTTCCGTTCTGTTTCCCTTTCCATTGAACAGTACAAAGCTGGTCGTCTCTATGCCAGGCAGGGTGACGCTGAGCAAAATCTTAAAATGATCCATTTTGGGACGATGAAGTATGGAACAGCTTTCAAAACTCCCCCCCTCTCCTTTCCTCCTTCTTTCTTCTCCACAAAACCCAGATTTCTTAAGCACTGTGTCCTGAGCAATGGAGAAGGAGCCAGAAGTTTGGATCCACATGCCACGTGAGTATGTAAAGTCAGGGAGTGGGAACCATGGCACCTGACAGTCTGTTTCAAATACCTGTTAGCACCCACAGCCAGTAACTGCTCCTAGCCAAACACACACAACAAGCTCCCAAATTTCCCTAGCAGAAATTATTTGCTCCACCCATGCTGCTCATTTCAGCAGCCAACGCAACAGCACTTCCCAATCGGGATTAATTCAGCTTTCTTAGGAGAATTACAGGGCTTGCTACCTTTATGTTTTGTAAATACCAACTCATGTGGCATGTAAGACGCAGAGTGTCTGTGCAGCCAGTATTTGCAAACCCTGACAGTACTCTCCAACTTCATTAGGAGCTGCTGAGTTCTGGCAGCAATTACATGCCAGGCAGGGCCCTTCTTCAGCACCCTGTATGTTTGTTTAGTTGCCTAAATTGAAATATCAATGAAAGGAAAGCAGATAAATTTATTAGGCATTAATCCTGAGGTGGGAGTCGGGAGGACAGGACTCACAATTATTTCTCCAACCTTCTACAGACATTTCACTACATTCAGATGTAGTCTCTGACTGTCCCCCGAATCTGCTTTCTTCCTGTAACGTAGAACCTAATACAGGCTCTCTTGATCTAGGGAAAGTAGCCTGTAACCAGAGTTACTACTTTTCAAGTTAGAAGCACTGCAACAGATGACCTCATGTACAGACATCCAAGCCCACACCTCTTCTGTATCAGCTATGCCAATCTCCATGCACTACACAATTAGTTAAGCTAATTTGTGTAGGAAAAAGATGCATAACATAAACTAGAATAAAGAATCATATTAGCCACTTGACATCCCTCAGTAAGTCCTGTCACTCCACTCCAGCCTAGCAGGATGCACACGTACCTCCATATACATGTTTCAGGCTCCATGTCAAAGCACAGCACTCCTCCATGTAGAGGTGCCAAAACAACCCTCTCCTTACAAAGGCAGGTAGGGGCAGGGTAGGGGGACGGGACGAGGAGGGGAGGAGTAGCTTACTCCTTCTTGTGAATCACACAGGACAAGAAAAGTCAGTTTCAACTGGAGCCCATGCAAGGGGTTTTTGTTTGGTTGGTTTTCAGGAAAGGCCCAAATTAAACTGCAGTACAGAAGGAACAGCATTATGCTTTTTCACATTAGGATCTGCTGGCTACACCCTCATTCTCAGTAGTTTCTGGAACCTTAACTGCATCCTCTGTGGCTGCCCAGCCGTGACATGGGGGGTTCAGTTTGCAGGCAGGCACGTACAGTTCCTACTGCAATCTCCTGCGTGGGGCGCAGAATTGGGCCCACAGCCTGCCACATGCTAAACCAGATTAAAAATTAATTAACCTGTGAAGGAATTCTGCCTAGTAAATCTAAGTACAAGTGTCTGATGATAGAGACAACGAGGGGAAGACAGCATCAGCTGTAAAGTACACATTGTTCATCCAGAAAGCGGTGTTTCGAATTTGGGCCCAGGCCACCATATATCCAGTTCTCAAATGGGGTCAGCAGCTGATGGAAAGGGCCGCTGGAAAGAGAGCTAGAGATGCCAATACAGCATCAAGTTAGGTAGATGAAGGGGACAGCTTGAGCAACCCACAGAACATCACTGTCTCCTCCAGCCTAGGCTGATCCCTTAGTGTCTACTCCGACCAGGGACACTGGGTCACGGAAATTTTGTGCTCATTCAATAACTGGGAGAAAATAATGCAGCCTCCTGCAGATTTGGTGTGAATCCTGAGTGCAGAGCCACCCTTGCCCTGAACAGCCAGAGCCACACTGCTGGCTTTCAGGTGCATTTGCCACCCCTTCAAACCATGGCAGGCACCACTTCTGCATACCCAGTTTTCATCTGTGGGCTTCCACACTTGCCTGGTTGGGATTCAGCCAAGGATTCCCATTGTGTTACGTAAGGCTCATTTCAGACTCCAGCTTCTGCCTAAATACTTTAAAAAAAAATAAAATCAAGTTCCAGCCTACTTGCCCAGATGTAGCTAAGCAAGCTTAAAAGGAAAACAGTTGTTTGGGTTTTTTTTTTTCAATACCAAATTCAACAGATCTTTTTCTCCTGCCGTCAGGAGAACAGTCACCACCAGGCACCTCTTCCCCTATTTCCAGGGAATCTGCACCTAGCTGTTGCCTGTACGGTTCTGAAAGTACCTGGAAGTCTGGTGCACTCATCTCCATTTTGTACAAGGCCAGCATACTCCTCGTACCACGGCGGGGAAGAATTGGCCAGGTCAGTCAGCAGATGCTGAGAACATAAACCACCTCACATAGTCCATTAGAGGCCGACACACAATGGACTTATGTTTGGAGAGAGGGATGAACAAATTCAAGTGGAAAAGAAAACACAAGCACTTGGTTTCTCGCCCATCTGCTCTCTGCTGGCTGCTCTGCTGGCCAGGAAGCACACGCGTTTCTGGAGCCCAGACCCAAGACTGCTCTTAGGCCCCACAGTTCAAAGCCAACTTCAGCAGGAAAAAGGACATTACAATTTAGTCAAGACTCAAATAGTCCATTTTTCAACTCATAATAAAAGCTTTGTGCAAAGCAGAAGGATGCGCACCTCTGACACCTGCAATGCAACTTCCCGAGCAGATCCATTTCCAAACTTCATCTGCTTGAATGTGCCCAAACCACATGTCTAGGTGGGAGAACACTTTTCTTGGAAGTGCACAATCACGTTCATGCACTGAAAAGATAGCAGTTCAGTGCACAGGCATTTATTGTAGCCACTGCAGCACACAGTACAGGACAAACCACAGGCCTATAGACACCTGCTGACTGCCTAGAGGTGAGGAAAAGGTGAGGAAAGAATAGCATTTCAGCACAAAGCTTTAAACCTCCTAATTTCTTTAATTCCATGGGTTCACCACACTCAGAAACACAGGACATTTCAGCAAAAGCACTGGATTCAATTTTCAGTTTTGTGGGTCCATTTCTTGCTAAACAAGATCCACAAAAGAACTTATTACAGCAATTTAAGATGGAAATGCCACCATACGTTTTTGCCCCTCTGTTGGAAACCTGAGGTTAAGTGACAGGTAAAAGAGGGTTTGATCTGAGACTCTGCCTTGCACTGCCTGAGGCAACCCCATTCACCTCACCACTACAGCTGGCACCCCCAGAGAGGCAGTGGTAGCTGGGGGGGGGGGCGGAGCTGATGCCTAAACCACAAAGGCAAGCCAGACTCTTAAGACATTACCTTGCTAAAGGAGTGCAAAGATATCTTTACTGCAATTCATTTGAACTGCAAAAACCACTTCACACCAACCAGATGGCTGTAAAAAGTTCCTTACTTGACTAGAAAACCAGAAGAAACAGATATAATACAGAGGTTAAGTTCTGTTAGTAGGATGAGGTGGTTCCCACCACTAATGTAGCATCCACGTTATCTAAGATGGTTTACATATAATCTGGACACATCCTAGAAATGGCAGCAGTTTTTATAGACCCATTGTAACAAGGGTCAGTAAGACCCACCCAGTGCAGCGCTCTCCAGGCAAGAGCGGCCAAAACCAGAGGCTTAGGAGAAACATTCAACTGACAAAGAAGTGAACTGTACCATCCTGTACTGTGAATCAGCACCCTCCCTCAAAGAAGCAATCCCACCTCAGCCGGTGCTGCGGGAAGCAGGGCCCAGCAGCGGCAGCGTGCCACTGGGCTGGGGTAAACCTCTGATGGTGGCTGCAACGGAGCCATTCAACGCCAGGGCTCAGTTATACCTAAGTGCTGCACAACAGTACTGGCTGCAGTGGTTAATCTGTGACTTCGAAAATAAACCCGTAATAAAAATAAACAGTAAGAATTGTTTTGGAATGCTATTATTCCAATGACCTTTCAGTTCTGTTTCAAAACTTCCAAGTTTATCAGCGACTGGCAATGACACGCTTTTTATTAACCCTGCAAAAGCAGTAACATAAAGAACTGCCCCGAGAATTTAAAGGCATCCATCTGTGCACTCCCTCAGCTTATATGTACTTCACACTGCAAGTAACTCCAGTGGGTGAAATGAACGTAGCTGTGCCTCTAGCATCTCCACTTTGTTCATGAATCAGAACTTAATTTCAGAGGCACCTACTTGATTTACCTTATCTAATGTTGTACAGCATAATGCTCCCATCAAACATAGATTTTTCTTCACAACCTACATTGATCATTGATGTATCTCCATCATGCACATGATGATACAACGTAACAACTTTAGTTTGCAAAGATTTTGGGTTTAAGGCCCACACAATGCACTAACTATCCAAAACTCTGACTACATTACCTTCTGCACGCAGCTGACCACTCTCGGCCTCCCCCAGACCAGCACTGTCAACAGTGTATACATTAGGCCCATTTGGGAAGAGGGAAAGATTTGTTTTCTTCTACTAAAAGGTTTTGCAAGTCACTACGTCTCACCTATGCTGGCCTAGCAGGCCCAGAAGTCTGTCCCGCTCGGCTGATTTCGGCTGCCTCCATCGCAGCCTCAGCTCCCTGCAGTACACGCTGCTGAGCCTCGAGCAAGAGAGAACCGCTTCCTGGGACTGAGCTTAATGCTTGCACGCTCCTCCTTCCCCGAGCAGGGCCACAGCTCTCCCATCAGCAAGGCCTGGCTTTCCCCTCTGCAGCTCACCGCCTCAAACCTGCGCCAGGGGCTGTGGGCTGGGACCTGCTGACTCCTCGGAGCAGGAACACACTCGCACCTCAGATGCTGCACAGCCGAGCACTGCTGTGCTTAAGATCACTGGTCCATCCTGCCCAAAGGAATTAATCAGCTCCCTCTTCTAATTATAGTCCCACTGCTTGCCAGGAGCTTTCTGTTTTGTGGAATGCAAGCGGGACGATTTTTCCTGTTGCTGATCTGCCCCTTCCCTCCCTGGCTAAAAAACCCCCCAGCAAAACCCCACAGAGTAGAACACAAACGTTTGAGAGAGGCCAGAGATAACCACCCACCTAGATCGGGCTGTACCATGGACACCTAGCAAAGGCACTCCTTCAGCTCACACAGTGCCAGCTTGGGGACAGCAGGACATGGCTTGCTGATTTCAAGGCATGCTTTTGTCTATTTCCTAATTCTTAAAAGCTGTTCTTTAAAATCATTCTGCCTCACAAGCTATTTTTGAAGGCTTGGCTATAGAAATGGCCTGTGGCAGAGCTCCTCACAGCCAGGCAGGAGTGCAATGACTCTGTCACCGATGGCGCCCTGACGGGTGGGTCCCAGTACCCCTCGTCAGGGCTCCATCTGCTTCCCACAAAAAGGATGGACCACAGCAGGGAGGTGTTGCTTCCTCCCACAGTCCAGCCAAATGGGGAGACAAGTTCACATGTGAATGGCAGAGGGCAGAGGATTCGCTGCCTTCACAGAGCAGCATGAAGATCCCAGTACAAAGTCATGATGGCCAGTGTACCATTTATTATTAGTATATTATTTATTATCACAGAGCTATTTGCTCTGTGAAAGCCGACTGACACAGTGCTCCAGCTGGACACAGTGACAGATATAAACACGAATATACATGTATATACGTCATTAGGAACTAGTTATGTCCAAGTGCTATTCTCAGTGACCTGTCTCTAAATTATTAAACCTCATCTGCCCTTAGGACTGAAGATTTCTTGCCTTCCTACTTTTTGTTTAGGGGGTTTCCTGTTCCATGGCTCTGAGATGTCAACCTCAGTGAAGACCAAAACAGAACTGCCTTTAGAGGGATGAGCCCTTGCAGAGTTTCATTACAATTAACACATACTGAGGTTCTGAGCAGGTTATTCTAGGGAGACCTGAAGCAGAGAAAAAGCGATTTGATGTTAGAATTACTGAAAAAGACTTTACTATAGCTGTACTCTGAAGTCTATGATATAAAGAGGGCTTTTGCCAGTATCATGCCTCTGCTTCCTCAGAGCATCCCCTGAAGAGTGGACAGAAAAAAAGAGCCTGCAGTAGAAAATGCAAATTAAAGTAGTGGTGCCAAACAGCACAGTCCACACAGACAGACCGACCTCTGTCATTCCTGATGACATCAAAATGGGAGATAAAACCTCTTGCGTGCAGCACGTCAAACAGCACCATGTACCAGTGCGAGTCTACTGTGGCTTTCGGGCTAGTGGCAGCTCTGGCCACCCTCATCCAGGATAGAAAGGCCCTGCGAATGAGGAAGCCGTTTCCCTGCCCTCCAGTGCTCCGTCCAGCCCACAGACACCACGTGAGGGACTGGGCAAGGAGGAGGATATGAGCCGTCATCTCCTCTCTTCCTCCCTGGTGGGTCCTGTGAGATAACCAAGTGTGCTTCAACAAGAAGCATCACGGCTGTGGAGAGTCAGAGGCACTGGTCCTGGAAAGGATACACCTCCAAAATCAACAGCAAGTGCTCCACAGTGGGGCTGGGCTGTGCTGGGGGAAGAGGGCAGGCTTTGCTGCAAGGACCAGCTGTCACACTGACACACTGGCTGTGCATCTTCCATTACAGTCTGCAAGATGCTCCATGGATTTTAATGCGACTTTAGTGAAACAGAGTGAAAAACAGTACAGTTGGGATTATCAGCTCAAGCACCCACAGTGCTGGAGAAGGGGAGTGATGAAAAAAATAAATTAGAAGAGATCTTTGCACCAACATAACTGCAGTTGTACACACCTTGTCTGCTTTTGTGAGCACCTGTTTGCACACACAAGGATCTTGTGCTAGTTTGCAGGTTCTCACCAGGAAGAAGAAAATCTGGCTTCGAGTGCAGTGTGAACTGTAAGAGGTTCAGCAAGCAGCAGCTGTTATTAGTTGTATAATCACAAGACATACCTTGCAGTCTACCGATTTTGACCTTGAGATGGCAGAGAAAGAAAAGGTAGCAAGGCAAATACTATATGGTCCAGCTACTACAAAGATACAACACAGAACTGGAAATGAGAATAGAGATTGAACAATTAATAGAACCTTCTTCTGCCCCTGCATCTGCAGCAAGTGCTGCTGTGCCTCATTTACTGTGCTGCTCAACATGTTAAGGCAGAGCAGGGGGAAGAAGAGGCAACTCCATACTCAGGTTATAAAAAGGACTGGAAGAAAAAAAAAAGGTATACACAATTTAGATGATGACAAGTCAGTAGTGATGGAGCAGGGGAAAAGGAAGAAATGGAACAGAGTATCTGGAAAGAGGATGGAAAACAATGAGAGTGAGAAAGATGCACAGTTGGGTCCAAAGGTTATTTTTAATTTCTTTTTTAAAGAAGTGTGACTAAAGGACAGAATTTTATGTAAAGTTTTTTTCCTGAAAACTCTGCTGGCAGCACTTCTGCCAACTGCTTTCACTGCCTCAGCCAGTGCACTGCATGCTGCAGCCCAGGCCTGCCTTTTTGAGCCTGAGCCTTTCCCAGTTCCTCTCATCTCTAGGATGACCACGTGGCTCTTAGGCAGGGCTATACTTTACTCATGTTACAATTAAACTACAGGAAAGCATGTAGGCATGCAAGGGAAGCAGTGGGCTAGCTGCTACGTAACTCTGGCCAGAGAACACCACACTGAAAAAAAACCCAGCGAGTTTGGTCTCCTTGTGCCATCAACCATGTTTCACGTATTTAGAAGCATGCAAATAGGTTTAAGTCATATTCACACACACACACCCTGGCTTGCCTTGGATGCATGAAACCTGGAAGACCATAAGTTACATGAAAAAAGGATAAAAAACTACCCAAGAGAGTATGTCCTGCTGCTGGAGGGTAAGGGAAAGGCAGCGATCCTGCAGCGAGGGTGCCAGGGCGCTGCTCGCAAAGGGAACTGAAAGCCAGTGCTGAGACAGGCACCTACTGCACCCGCAGCTCAGCGTGCACCTTCACAGCAGACTACCCCAGGAGAGCTCCTACAGCTAGAAAGCCCATCTGCAAACAAACTCTGACAAGGTACAGCAGCTGGTAAATATTGCCTCCCAAACTGCACGAACACCAGTTCTTTAAAAATCGGGTCTTTGGGGTCTCATGAATGTCCCTGTTAAGGAACTGCAGTGTTTGCTCAGTGCTGGCTACGCGGAACCAGGGCTGCAGCTCAGCAGTTGCTGGTTTCCAGCTCACACACAGCTCTCTTGACAGGACATGTACCAGCAAGGGAGCAGACAGAGGGGAAAAACTTATCTGTAGGTACTTACAAGCAAGATGAAAATTAACTGCACTTTAGGCATACTTTAAAAACCCACAGAACAACCCTGTGTGACATACTGCTCCCCAAAAATCACCCCCCTTAATCACAAAATACTTTCTCCTTCTAGCATTTAACACCTCTAGCTAACAGTTGCTGCTGATTCTTTATTAGTAACAATATGGTTAGCCAGTTACAGCATTAATCAGTCCAAAGCTAATTATCAGGGGTGTTTCAAAAATAGCATACCAAACAACAGGAAAAAAAGCCACGGAATATTATGCCTATTAGATTTTAGTTGACAAAAAAACCCCAACTTAATAAACTATTCAGTGCAGAATCAAAACAATTTCAACAAAACATTTCTCGGTAAGCATGGCAATTCTAATGTCAGGCATCTATCTTTAACTTTGCTTTTTTCTCAAGACTTACCTGTGTTTTTCTAGTTCATTGTGTGATGACCTATCAAAAAGAGAAAAGAAATATTAGAGGAAAGGACAAATACCAAGATTTAGAATATTTAAAAGCCAACATCTGCATAATTTGCAGAAGATGTCTCTAAAACATGTATTTATACGGATTATGAAACAGCTTTGCTGTTCAATTGGTTCACTTTTACATCCCTTAGATACTTCAAGGTATCAACTTAATTTCCATGAGTAAACCGTGGGTTTAGGGGGGAATTATAATAAATTTGCATGTATTATTGTTCAATAGATTCAGAGACAGAATTGGACACAAAAAACTGAGCAGGTTAGTATTAAAAACAGCCCACAAGATTTTTATCTGTGAAGAAAAAAAAATTATGAGGGGGCAGAAAGTATTAGAAGATCTAAATGGTAACAGGTAAGAGAAAAAGCACCCAAAAAGCCAGCTTTCAAGCCCACGGAGAAGCAGAAAGAAAAAGCAGCAGCTAACCACTGCTGTTGCTGTTGCCATCTTAAGGGCAAAAAAAGACAGGAATCCTCTTAATCCTTCTGAGTCTACAAACAGGAGGGAAAAAAAATTACTAATTTCAGCCCCTGAACTGACCACATCAATTCTCTTCCAATTTACTAGGATTCGAGATTATGTTTTGTCCCCAAGCAATGCCTCAGTTTTACTGCACTGCCATTAGAAGGCAGCCCTCGCTTTTTGGAGCATTTTTTTTGATAAAATGATTCAGCTGGAAATATTAGTTTTATTTATTTATACAGCTCAGATTAAAAACATTCCTAAAATGAAGTTATTGTCACCACTTCAAAATCAGCAACTTCCTGGACCTCTACTTTTGTCCAACTGAAAACATTTCCATGAAGGATCAAAAGACACAGAGGCGGTGGCGCTTTTTACGGCTGGCAGATGACGTCAAAGGGGGTCTCCTACAACGTGCTGTAACCCCTGCCTGCATCCGGGCATGGTGTGTCGCCTGAGATGGCTTTGTGGAGGTGTGAGCACACCGCACATGGAGCGAGCAGAGACATCCCAGGGTGAGGAATTCCTCCCGCACGAACCTGCCCCTGTGGCAAGCCGCTCTGCCTCTCCCCGCACACACGGGATGCTGCGGAGTACCTAGGTGTTACTGAGGACAAAAGCACCTCTCCAGATACAGAGGGGATGGGGGGTGGAAAGAAAGCAAAGCTCATGCAAGGGAGTATGACCACAAGCCATTTATTGCAACCCAGCGCAGCTCCTGGTCCTGCAAGGAATTATTGAGCTGCCCCTCTGCAGGAGGAGAACTCCAATGTGTAGAAGGCTCAGTGCTGATGTCAATCCATTTTCCCTAGAAAGCATGCCCATATTGTTACCAAGACATCAGCTTTGTCAACCATTACTGGGTGCCTGTTTCTGAAGAGCCTGTGAATTCAATTGGTTTTAACTTGCTGCGTCAAGCAAGCTGCAATCAGGTAACGTATGTGTTCCCACTGTGCCATGGAAGTGCTCCTGACCCCCGCAGCAACACTGGCAGTGTCTCACACATACTCTGCGTTGCATTAATAGGTCAAGGTGAGCCGGGTTTGCTGTGATTTACTGCCTTTGCCATCTGACCACAATGAGGGAATGTTGTTTTGGTTTCCTACCCCTACCCACACAGCGCTAGCTCGATCCTCTGCTGCGTGGAAAGTGACACACGTTGTGCCAAAACTGCCAGCGCTTATGGGAAGGCACAGAAAATGGAACTTCAGGAGGAACCATTCTCCCCAGCACTCGCAATGGGCCTGTCAAAGGCAGAGAGACACTGCTCACTCTGGGAGGGAGGGAGGGAATGCAGGCTGGACGAGGCTCAGCCCGATGGCGTGGCCTCTCTGGCATTTCTGGCCATCACACACCAGGCGAACACGATCAGCGTAACGAGCCAGTTCCGACCTCACAACCATCTCCGGTGAGCGTGCACGGTGACCCTGCACCCGCAGAAGAAATGCTGCCCAAGGAATTCAGCCTGCAGAGAGTATTTTGCCTGGTTAAGAGAGGATGCAGTGAGCACCTGAAGTCCTTCTGCATGCAGCACACCTCCCAGGCACTTCTGGCTCACCAAGGGTGACCCTGGTGTTGGCCTGGGATATGTCCTGCCAGGGCGGCTCTGAAGGGCATAGCTGTCTGCCCTGCTTATGCCAACAACCAAACAGAACAGCAACCAATGCTTGCACCTCTCTACAGCAATTTGGGATGCAGAAGCCTAACTGATAGGTGCAAACAGGGCAGCAGCCACACATTTCAAAGGGTGCAGGGAAGCTGACTTATACCTCAGCTATCAGACCATACCTGGGAATCAAAACAGAGACTTCTGACCTTTACCTGACAGCTGCTCCATCTACAGAACAGGTTATTATATACTTATTATAAGCCAAATGGGTTGGGGTTTTTGTTGGGTTTGTTTTTAGAAGAGATGAACCTCTGTAGCATCTCCTTTGCTGTCCATAGCACAGTATATTGCAAGAATATCCATCTCTTTCTGTTCTTCATGCAAGTGAGGAAAAAAAGGTAAGACCTGGCAAACACACAAACCAGTAGCACCAGCACTACCTCTGTTTCAGAACAGTGTTTTTAATTACTTCAATAAAAAATAATTTGTAGGTCAGGATTAAGAAGATATATGGATACATCTTTCTATAAAAGACAGATGTAGCATGACTGTGTTTTTTAGACAAATAGCCTGTGCAGTCCTTCCAAAGTGGCTGCAAGAGAAGGAAAACTTCTGTTGTTTACCTTAAAGTTCCCTATATTGGGTTCTGTATCTCCAGGAAAAACCCGCAGGAGCTGGGGGTAGCAGTGATGAAGGAAAGGTGTCAATAAAAGGTTCAGATAAAATTAAAAGGGAAAACAAAACAATTTAAAAAAAGTCAGCAGCAAAATCACAGATTCAGAGAGAAAAGATCAGCAATGCTGCTGGTGAGACAACCCAAATATCCCTTTAGCAAAGGCCAAGCACTTCACCAGCTATGAAGTAGCACTTAAATTTTCTTGGTGAATAAATCGTCAAAAGCAGCTTTGAAAGAAGGAGGAGAAGATAAATGCAGATGATGTGCCCCATCCAACAGCACACACCCTTGCTCCTCTAATCCAGACTTCTAGGTATTGGATTTGAGCATTTGATTGAGGCAACATTCAGCAGACACACTGAACAATGAAGGAAGGGCGCTGAGATGATGACTGGCACAAAAAGTTAAGTCCCCCCCCCAAAGTTCACTTTCAACCAGCTTAGGGGTAAGGTGGCAGTAACTGCCCCATGCATGCAAGGCTGAGATTTCACTGTCTGCACAGTGTGCCGCCTGTTTCATGACTAAGACACCTTCTCCTACTCCTCCATCCATTCCCCGACCACACAGGGCACCTCGTCGGAAGGAGAGGGGCACAGCTCCTGACAAAGGAGGGGACGTATCGCCTGTGCCGCTTAAATTTCTTCCACAATGCCAACAGCAGCCAGGCCCAGGCTGTGAGTCACCAATATGCTACCAGTTGCCAACCTGTTTTAAAGCACTATGGGGAGCAAAGCAGGCCAGCTAAAGTGCTCAAAACAGTGGCAAGCGCCTTGCCTGCGCCAGGGCTTTCTGGTGCAGGCAGGACAGGCAGGGTGTAGTACAACCCACATACAAGGGACACAACCCTGCATAAGGTTGCACAGCACTTGGAGGACCACACGTGAACTACGTTGCCTGCACTTCACCTTTTGTCCAGGCCAAAAGACTAAGAACAAACAAAGCAAGAAATCTTACAAGGTGCTACACATTAAGTGTCTGCACCCAATTCCCACTCCCAAGTGCTCCGGTGCATAAGATCACGTAGCTTATGGACCTGCAGCCTTGTCTGGTGCATGCTGCACGGTTTTTTGCTGAGAAGATCCTGAGTCTCTTCCAGGGAATTCCCTGTCCACACACATAACCTGCTGTGGGACACACCTGCACACAACAGAGCCCACCATCCAGATCACCAGAGATGAGGAGTGGTGCAACACTAAACCTAAACACAAGCCCTCCTCCTGCCCAATATGCACCGCTCCTGCCTTGTTGGGGGTTTTCCCTGTCTGTTTTAAGCCGGACGCATCGCTTACAGCCTATCGAAGAATCAATCCAGTAGCAGTGACTACTGCATTCTCCTCGTAGCAGAATTTAACCAGCTCTGTAGATTCAGCTGGGATCTGGGAACCAGGCATACTGGCACAGCCACGACGCAGAGCTCCAGCTCCAGGACGTCATTCCAGTTTGAGCTGCCACGTGTTTGCAGCGGTGAGGTCCGAACGCGCTTCTACGACGGTGGCAATTTGTTTTCCTCAATTGCACGAACACTGCAACTCCCAGGCATCGCAGACCTACTTCAGTTCCTCAGGGGTCACAGACCAGTGGCCGAGATCTGTTATACTGGGGTAAAACACTTGAATTTTAAGTACAAGTGCAGCAATTGCTGTCCCTCCGCCGCCAGCGGAGGATCTACCGAATTCAGAAAGCTGGGCAAAAAACAAGGAGCCGTGTCTGCACAGCCTGCTTTGCAGTGGTTTATTCTCAGCCTCTCACCAAAAAAAAAAAACAAAAAAAAAAAGGAAAATAATAAAATAAGGGAAAAATAAAAGAAAACTCAGGCTCTGATCCCTAAGCTGCTTTGTGTGGGCACAGAATAACATCTGCAGAGAGCAAGGGGCTCGCTCTGCGGGCCACAGGTTGACCCTTGCTGTGAGCCAACATTAACAGAGGAATTCTGACATTAAGATCTGTTTTTATTTGAAACACCAAGTGCAGCTTTCGTCTTTTTCTAGATATAACCCTTCCCCAGAACACTGCACAAAGTACAAGTCTATTTATATAACACATGAGCAAAAATATTAATTAATAGATACAGAAGATATATTTATAAACCGCCATTTATTTTGCTCCCCCTCCTTCAATAAACCAGCTCCAGGCCAAACACACTGCACCAACCGACATCCAATTCCCTTCTCTGCAAGTAAATTTAACCGTGACCTCAGTAGACTGGCATCTAACACTAAGATTTTAGTTTTCATTTTACCTTATTCCTGACCCTTTCGTGGCAAAGCAGCTGCCCGAGCTTCCCCGTGCAGTGGCGGACACGCACCTCCCACCCACGGCCAGCTCAGGCCACCCCCATACCCGGTGGGTGCCACTGCAGCCAGGGCACAGCAGAGCCCAGTTACCCGCAGGCTGGCGTGACTTTCTGTCAAAGTGCCTCACCTCCTGAGCAAGCACCTCCAAATTTCAGATGCGCGTGGCATTCCTCCTCCTCCTCCTCGGCACATCGCACGCCTATTACCTATCCATTTCCTTGGGTCAGACAACAGGCTTGGGGGGGAACTTTTGAACATTTACTATTAACATGTCCAAGGCACAACTGCATTGAATCCGCCTGTTTGTTTTACACCTTTAATTCCAGCTAAACATTAACAACAATTACTAGACTGCGTGGCACTGCTTTAGGAACTAGAGCCACTGCTCTGTGGTCAAGTACCCAATATGTATTAAGCAGGACACAAAGATGTGACCTAGGTTTACCTCCCCCCAAAAGACAATCTTGTGCCTTTCTCCAATTTCCTGTCCTCTTTGCAAAACAAGAATCCAGTTTCATTTGCCAGAGGATTTTGGTCAAAGCTACTGGAGGGGAACAAGTCTGAATCTCAGCTGAGGATATGGTACAAACGGCAAACGGGAAAAAGAGAGAGAAAACAAAGCAGTTTGGTTTGTGTGACATGGGAAAGGACACATCACAGGAAACCGAGTGAGAAGAAAGCACATAAAATCCAGTAAATTTAATGTAGAAGTGAAAAAGAAATGGCTAAAAATCATGTCTGATTGCTACCAATAACCCCGAGAATATTGTTTAGCAATAAACTGCTAATGACCACATCCAATTTTGATCCAAAGCTATCAGTGGACAAAGCAAAAACGTTAAATTCCTGCAGTGGACAGGCGGCTTATAGATTTCAGTTCATTAAATGCAATTCTGTCGCTATTTTTCCCTGCATGAATCCAAACCTGTCAAAATTACTTCTCAATCACAGTCTAGAGGTCGGCAGGCTTTCAGCCCAGACCCAAGCATCCTGTCCAAAAGGGCGGGCAGCATTCCTCCCCTTCTTCTCCTGCGGGTCAGGGCCTCATCAGCCTTCATTGAGAGGACGGAGGTCTCAAGGTAGAATTTCCTACATGAACATCACCACCACCTCTGTAGAGGAAGGAGGTGTCCATCAGCAGCCTTGCAGAACAACAGGGCAGCTGAAATTTGTCCCTGCCCGGACCCCCAAGCCCGCAGCAGCTGATCGGCACCCCTATACTACCCGGGGTACGCTCACCCCCTGCCGCAGGCAGGCAGCGTGGGGGAGAAAATACAGAACAAAGAAGAAGGGTTACAGCACACCAGGCTTCCTCACATCTGACAGTTTTTCTCCTCCTTCCCTCTTTTCTGATTTTCCAAGAATGAGGAGGAAGATATTTTTCATGCTTTTATATATGTATAGCTCATAAAGCACATCCCCCCCCAAAAGATATATATATAATCTCATTTTTTAATCTGATCAGATGCTGCAAGCAGCAGGATACAAAAATAGATAATGAAAACAACAACAAAGCCCCTGCAGTTTTGCAATGTGCAGTTATCGGCTCCTTTCCTATTACTCCAACCCTAGGCATGTATTTTTGTATGTAAGAAAAACACCACCACAATAAGGTATAAATTCCGGACACGGCCCGAATCATGCCTGCCTGCATCTGAAGCTCCAGACCCAGTGCATCTTGAAAATAGTTCAAAGGGAACAATATGGACAAACACTTTGCCCAGTGGTTCAGTTCACACCACCCACGACCACTCCAGATCCTCTGAACTTTGGTCAGTTGTCTCCCTCTGTTAATCTTTGAGTTGCTTAGGAAGATTTAACTGTATTATCAAAAATTCAGGCTCTGCTCTGGGGCTCGGACCCTATAGCCTATAAGCTCCAGATAACAATAGACCAGTGATGCTGGAGTACTTCATGCATTTTAGACTGGATGCTGAAACATAGAGATTGTTTCTCCCCCTCAAATCCATGCTCACAGGCAGAACTGAGCAGCACTTGCTAGCCATGGGTACAGTCAGGAGGTAGAGCCCAGAGGTGCCCACACAGCCCTGCCACTGCACCTCCATCCCTGAAATAGCAGGGTGCTGCACTAAAGCAACGCGCCAGCGAGCAACCCTGGTGTCCGTGCTGAACCAGACAAACCACCGTCCTCCCAGCGGTGCCCACACTCGAACTGATTCTCAGCACACATTATCCTGTCCCGTAACACCAACGACCTGCCCCTACTCTAATCTTCTGGCTGCAGCCAGAAGAAGAGAAAGTGTAAGCAGACGCACGCCCGGCGTGTTGCAGGGTGGCGGTTTTGAAGGTTGCCACCGCTACAGAGTGCGAATCGGAGCAAAAAGGCTGAACAGGTAAATACCCATCTACCAGCAGGAGAGCAGGAAGGTGACTGCGAGCAGACACGTACCCCTTAGCATTAGTAACGCCAGCAAACCTGTAACCAGAAATCTCTTAATTCTGCTGCATTTGATAGATTACAAATCCTCTCCGAAAAACTCCCCAAAGCAGCTTACAGTTCAGACAAATAACTATTTCGCAGCGGATGACAAGAGACCTAAGAATGGAAACGAAGAAATAATAGCGCTGGAAGTAACACAGATTTTCTTGAATGCAGAAAGAAGAAATCCGAACAGTTCAATGAGCAGTTTACAGCTGGAAATCCTACGAGACCTAATTAGGTTAACTGTGGATTTTTTTTTAAAGGCAGCAAGCATAGTTTAGAAAAAAATAACTACGAATATTGAGGAGCAAAGTGTCTCAGGAAACAAGACACGCCTCCCACTCCTGATGACTTTCTTTTTTAAAATGAACTGACGTCGGCTCTGTGCTTCAAGACCAGACAAAGAATTCGACTAAGACCAAAAAATGCAGGGAGTGTTGCAATTAATGCCCCCTGAAATGGTCGCCTGGTTTGGAGCAGGGGCATCAGGGAACGATTCGCTCCCCCCTCAGTTATCTTTAAGACACACTGCTCGTCCACGGTAGGCACGAGCAGGGCGCTCCCCAGCTCATGTTTTTCTCAGGGAGGCAGCTCATCAGCTTTTGATTTCAGTTTGTGCCTCCAGTGCCCCACGAGCAGCCGCTGGCCCTCTGCCCCACGGCTCCTCAGTGCCAGCAGACCCAGCTGCCCGCTGCCGTGTGGGATGCCCGCTGGAGCAGCGAGAGCGGAGTGGGCCCGCTGAGACTCGCTGCTCCTTTGGAAAACAAGTCACGTGCAAGCTGAGTTCATTTTAGGCTATTCTACAGGAGCCACCATCCAGCACAACCACACAGAGAGGAGCCAGTGCTGGGGAGAGCATCGCCGCTTAGGGGCCAAGCGGGCCCAACTGGGCACGGTCCTCGGGTCCTCTCTGGAGCAGCCCTGGAAGAGCAAAACAGAGCAGGCAGAGCACAGGACTGGAGGAGCTCGCAGGCAGGGGCCGGCACTGTCCCTGTAAGACAGCCTCCTGCACGTACACAGCCGCTGCCCGAGCGGCAAACAAAGCTGCAGAGAGCCTGCGCACAGCAGCCCCTCCGCTCATGCCATCGCAGCACAGGTAGCGGCTGCGGGGGAAACAACAAAACCCCACCGCTACCGCGACAAACAGCCGACCCGTAATCACGACAAATAACGACCGAGTCATGCGCTTTGACGGGTCTGCATGCGGCGGGCGGGCGGGTGGGCTGGCGGTGCAGCAGAGGCCCCGAGAGGTCAAGTTCACTCCAGCACCTTCTCGCTTAATACCTACAGGAGAAGTTCGAGCGCGGGTGGGCCTCCCCCCGCACCCCCCTCCCCGCCCCCCCGCACACGCTGCCCCCTCCAAGAGCCCGGTGCCGAGCTGCAACCGGAGGCTGCATCTGCTCTGGCTGCGATGGGGCAGGCGGACGGTTCGCTGCCTGTGATTTATAAATAAATGCTGGGGCGGGGAGCGGGGGGGTGGGGTGGGGGGGAGAAGGAAATTAGTGCCATGCAAAGAGAAGTCCGGGTGGCGATTATGGTGTTAAGATCTGCAGTAAAAGCCGCTGTGGGTGAGCGTGGAGCAGAAGGAGCAATGAGGGTGGATGGTTTAGAAGTGCAGTGAGTACTAAGGAGATGGTGTACGCGTGGCAGTGTTTATATGAGAGATCAAAACAGAGCCAAGCCCATCCAGGGAAAAAATGGCGACTACCGGGATGGGGGAAACTAATACACCGGATTAGTTATTATTTTTAATAAATGTATGCACTGCACATAAGCTAGACACATGGGAAAAGCTGCCGATTCGTTCTGAAAAAGCGGTACATCTATTACCTGTTATTCTGGGATTTTCTGGCCATGGTGCCTGCCTTTGTTTTCTTTCTGGAATAGTCACTATCGAAGGGTAACACTGATGCATAGCCATGTTCTGCTTCTAGGGACAAAGTCAGCATTAGTGGCAATATATTTTTTCCATGCATTTTTTTCCTCCTTTGCAGGAACGCTAGGGTAAAGAACAGAATTTTTTCCGGTTGATTTGTTTGGATTTTATTCTGGCATCTCTTAAAGAAGCGAGACAAAAAAGGAAAAAAAAAGATATAACAACTCGGTAAACAAGCAAACAAACCAACAACAACAACAACAAAAAAAACAAACCAAAAAAAAAAACCAAAAGAAAAAAACCAAAGTGCCGAAATTAGGAGGATTATTTGAGTGCACATTAAAAAAGAGGCGGATCATGCAAACCCTTGTCACGCTGCGCTGGGGGGGGAGGGGAGCACTGCCATACAATTAACGCCTGCCACACACGGAGCCGTGTGAGGGATCCTGAGCGCTGCAGCACACACGCCATCCCCATCCAGAGCTTGACAAAAAAGTAACAACCGATCTGGGGGGTTTTTTCAGGTTTTTGGGGTGGGTTTGGGGGGTTTTTTTCCGTTAAAAAGCCAAGAGAAGAGCACCGTTCCTCCCCCAGCGCGGTGCCTCTGGCGAAGCCCGGCTCCGTCCCGCGGCGCCCGGGCAGGTGAGGGCGCGGGGCTGGTCCCCCGGCCCAGGCCACCCGCCGCCGCCACACAACAAAGGCCGAGAGCGGCTGGGAGCGCCTGCGGGTGACTGACTGACTGCCCGCCTGCGCCCAGTACCTCGGTCTCTTCTCTCCAAGTACTCGGCCGCTTCCAGGAGAATTAACAGAGAGTTCAATTCCATGGCTGCCTGTGCCGAGCCGAACAGAGCCGAGCCGAACAGAGCCGAGCCGTGCCCCGAGCCCCCCGTCACCCCGCGTAGCGCACCGCGCCGAGTTCACGCGCGGGGGACTTCCAAGCCCCCGGTTATAAGGCACCTCTCTCAACCTACATTTGACACACAGCGGACGGGCAGCCGGCGCCGCCAATAGCAAATCGCGATTCGGCGCGGGGGCGGGATACGGAGAGGCAGCCGGGCCAATCGGCAACTAGAACGCCCCCCCTTTTCCTCCGGCTGGGGCCGGGAATGTTGACAGATCCCCATTTCCGTCCCTGATTGGCTGGCCACTATAGTAACAATTTAGAAGCCGAAGCTTAGCAACAGCACGTGGTGGCCCGACCCCCGCCGCTCGCTGAGTGGCCGGCTCTTTGCATGTTAAGCAGGTACCGGCCGCCGATTGGTGCGCGGGGCGCCATGCAAATGAGGGAAGAGAACGGGCCAATGGGGTGGGAGACGCGTGCCGTGCGGCAGGAGGCGGGGAGACAGGAAGAGGGGAGCCAATGGGCGGGAAAAAGGGCAGAGTTGCTGTGAGGAAGAGGCAAGCGGAGGGGCGGGGCGGCTGCTGGGCTCCGCCCGCCCTCGCACGCTGCCGTACGCCACACGCTCACCCTTCTGAGGAGCGTGGGGGCCGATAGTAACGTGAGCGGCAACCTGGCCGCCCGGAACGTGGGGTGCCGGCCCGGGAAAAAGAGGGGACCTAAGAGCAACAAGGCGGGCTGGGGTTGGGAGAAGCCCGGGCGGCCTCGCACGCCGCCGCCCGAGACGGCAGGGCCGGAACCAGGCCTAGGGAGCGCTGACTTGTGCGGGAGAAGCCTGTTACCGCCTTAACCGCGCCCGCTCGGCAAGGCTGCAGGCACCGGCCCGGGCCGTGCTGAGCCCCGGCCCGAGGTGCTCCTGGGCGCACGGCGACGCTGCCCTCCCCTCGCCCTCAGTACTGGCCCGCGTCAGACCTCCACCCCCGCGGCCTCCCCCCGCGGGACAGGGGTGTTCGCGGCGGCTCCCACCCGGGGAACGGCGCCAGGAGCCCACGACCCCCGCAGCGGCGTCCCACCGATACTCCCGAGCCCGCTGCCGTCAGGCGGGCGGTGCCGAGAGGAGGGGAAAGCCCCGCCCCTGCCGGGCGGGCTGCGCATGCGCGTAGCGGCGGCTGACGCGGGGCGGGGCGGGGCGAGGCGCCGCGGCCAAGACGCAACGGGACGGAAGCTGAGGGAGGGGAAGCGTTTGCGGGGCCGTGCGGCTCAGCGAGCTGTCTCTGTGGCTGCCGCGCCGCCTCCTCGCTGCTACGGGCCGCTGGGCCTCTGCCTCAGCGCCAGTTGCGATTTGCACGCAAAATATTACCAGTTCCCCTTTCAGTACGAGCGCGGGGCCCGCTCCGGGCCGCGGGGGGGGAACGGGGCCGCGGTACCCCGGAGGCGCCTCGCAGGCCGTGAGGAGGCGCCTCCCATGAGAGCGCCCGGGGAGCCTGGCAGGCACTGAGGGCAAACACCCACCTCCTCCCTGGGCATCACCGGCCTGTTGCGTGGGGCCCTTGTGAGCCTTAGAGCAAGGCAGGGTGGGGAATGGATTGAGAGCGGCCCTGAGGAGATGTCCTGAGGGTGCTGGTCTGTGGCCGGCTCAGCACAAGCCTGCAGCATGTGCTAGCTCCTCCCAAGGCAAACCGTGACCAGGGCAGCGTTGAAAACAGCGTGGCCAGCAGCTCAAGGTGTGATTCTGCCCCCCTGCTCTGCCCTTGTGAGAACCCACCTGGAGTATGGTGTCCAGCTCTGGGGTCCTCAGTACAGGAAAGATGTAGAGCTGTTGGAGGCCATGAAGCTGATCAGGGACTGGATCTGCTGTGAAGACAGGCTCTGGAGTTGGACTTGTTCAGCCTGGAGAAGCGAAGGCTTCAGGGACACCTAATTACAGCATGCTGATACTTCCAATGGGACCTACAGGAAAGTTAGAGAGGGACTGTTCACCAGGTAGTGCAGTGATGGGACAAGGGGTAATGGCTTCAAGCTGGAAAAGGTTCGGTTTAGGTTAGACATCAGGAAGAAATTACTTACTCTGAGGGTGGTGAGGCACTGGAACAGGCTGCCCAGAGAGGTTGTGGAAGCCCCATGCCCTGTAGTGTTCAAGGCCAGGTTGGATGGGGCTTTGGGCAACCTGGTCTAGTGAAGGTGTCCCTGCCCATGGCAGGAGTATTGGAACTAGGTGGCCTTCGAGGTCCCTTCCAAGCCAAAGCATTCTGTGATTCTGTGAAAGGGGCTGCTCGAGTCCCCATGGTGGGGCTTCTCACTACCACCAGGGTGTGAATGTGAAATGCTAGTTAGGGTTTCAAGTAATCTGGTTTTCCTTACCATCAGAGCTTTAAGTCAGAAGAGTGCTGGCATATGAAACCCTCCTGCTCTTGTAGTGGAAGGTAGAGCGAGAAATGGAATGAATACAAATGGGTTGCCAGAGGTGCTGTAAAAATGTGCCTGGCACATACATCTGTGACCCCTTACAGTGCGCAGGCAAGACAGGAATACGGCAGCGCTGCAAAAACACACACAGAGATTTAAAAGAATTACTAAACTCCACACAATAGTCCAACCTACTGAAAAAAGAAGCAGTGCAAAGCTCTCAGAAATGCAGTAGTCAGAGTTACTGCCAGCTTTCCAACCCTTGCCAGCATATTCAGCTGCCTTTCGTCATCTGGATACACAGAAGCTATCTACCAGAATAGCCTGGCTCCTGGTGTACAGGCTGAACAGGAAGGAGCTCAGCACCTTTCCTGTCCACACCATCCTATTTGCACTAACTTTGCATCCTTATCTCAGATAGCTGCTGCACAGCTGTTGCCTAAAACTGGTTGGTTTTAACACAAGCAAGTAGTTTTAAAATAGGCACATTTTAAGCTGTGCTGTGATCGCACATTGGTACATCTTCAGGCCAGAAGTACTGAAGCCTGTAATCAGTCCTCCTGCAGAACAGCACTTGGGCACACAAGTGGTCCCATTGATTTTAATTGAACTATTTGAGTAAGAGCTATTCAGCGTATAGGAGGGCTGCAGAATATTGTCCTGTGTGGTTATTCCTTGGCTAAAGATGTCAGCTACAGTTTCCTTTTAAAAGGATAATAGCAATTTAGATTAAAATAAGGGTTATGCTTTAATCTTTTACAGGATTGTGCTAAAGCTACATAATAATACACATGTAAAGATACATCATAATAATACACTTGATAATTTATTAGTCTCTATCTTGCTGCCTCAGATACACAAGTGTAATATGGCTCTTGAACATTGCTAAAGCACAGACCACATTTTACTGCCATTTGGTCCAGGCATCAGGAATAAGACAAAATTGAAGGCTGTGAAGAAAGCAGCATTGTGGTTGTAATACATTCTCCTAAAAGAGAATTTTGTATCTGCTCAGAAGATGTCTGATTCCATGAACCACAAGGCAGGAGATAATTCGCTGCATGGATTGCAATGCTAAAAAAAAATGCTATAACATTTTCTACTTGCTGCTTGAACTGTTGAAATTCTGCTGCACGTGGGTGAGAGAGTACCATTTGCATTGTAAACCCACTGGCATTTGTGGCAGTTTTGCAGCTGGCGGGGAGCAGGTTTGTACACTAGGTGACATTGGTTGACCTCTCTGCTGAGGCTGCAGCACTCCAGCAGCACCTCACTTCCAGAGCACTTAGATGTCTTCATATATGTGTCTATATCTAAAACTGTTTTATACACGCACTGTGGAATCAGTTGTGTGTCCAGGAAGGAAGATGGATACACTAGGTATATACATGTGCCTGGATGAAAGTGGGATACACTTGTATCCCAGGACTGAGGTGTGGGTTTGCTGAGGCGCTGAAGGCCTGAAGCATCTTCTGCTGCTCCCACACTATGAACACACACCCTTGGCCTCTAGAAATGCTGCAGTCTGGACAAGCACAGCACTGCCCTTGGGTAGCACTGCCACAGGTGGGAAACCTGTGCTGTGCACCCCACCAAGCTCTGCCTTGACATTCCATCAGCTCTGAGTGCTGGGCTGAAACCACCTCACCCTCCTTGCACTCCCCGGGACCCAAACCAGCACCTCTTAACTGCCTCAGGGGTAAAAGCCATCAGACTCAATGTGACTTCTCTTTCTGCTTTTAAATGGGGACAGAAGCATTTTGAACACAGGTGTTTTCAGGCCATCAAGCACAATTTCACGTTGATATCGGCACTTTGCAGGGTCCCATGCTTCCACCCTGCCCTGTGTGGAAGGAGTGCTTTGGGAAGAGAGGGGCTACTGAAGCCAGCTGGACTGTGTGTCATGCAGTGCTGTGATGGACTGCAAAATAGGGACCAATGCAGTCACAAAAAACAGTTCATGGTGGCTCTTGGCCTCAGCAGTCATAAACTGTGTTAATCTGCATGAACTTGAAATATTGTCTGTGTGAACACACACACGCTCAGCACACACACACAGACACACAGAGCCCCTGCTGATGAAATCCACATGCATTTAAGAAGGGTTGGCTCATACCAAGTAAGTGCTGACACACATCTACCTGTTGTTGCATCAAAGGTGCTTTCTGTACAGTGTGTAAATGCGTTGGAGAATGCCGAGTAGTTTTACCAAGGCTATTTCTCCCAGAGTGAATTCAGATGAGTCCTCCTCAGGAAGCATCGTAGAAAAAAGAAAACGTGTAAAAGACCTAGAATGAATTGTTCTGGATCTGGTTTTGCTCATACCAGTGAACCAGGACTGGCTTTGGTGGTGTCAGCATGGGTGCAGTGGTGTAAAATGGGTGTGAAAGCAGATCAAACGAATTACTTTAAGAACTGAAGGACCAGCTCAGAGATAGACATGTCCTCAAAGGCTTTGCAGATTTGTGTCTCTAAATAGCTTTTTTCCATTTCTACGAGCAAGCAGCAGGAACAGCTGCATGCTAAAGAAACAGCTGGCCTTCAGTGATAAGGGGTATCTGTCACTTCATGGTGAAGTTTAAAAAAAATTTATATTTAGAAGCAGAAGGGACAGCCATCAGCCGCCACACCCTGTAACCTGCACCTTTTGTGGTTCCTTCACTGCCTGCACTTTGTGATTGGAGTGGTAGTATTTACATGTTTAAATGTTATAATGCCTTTCTTTTCCAAAGTCCATCCTGTGGCATGACATGGCACATGAGGACAGTGACATCAGAACTGCTGACTGCCCCGAGCTGTGATGCAGGCAGAGCTCTGAAGTTGAAAATCCATAATTCCAGCAACTTCATTCACTATTCCCCATGTGTGGCCATAAAAAAACAATAGGCCTTCCATGCTTTCCAGATTTGGCTCACTGCAGCTACTACATGTTTCTTTCTTTCATCTTTTTCAATTTCTTACCATGTCCTCTCCCAGTACCCAGAAATTACCTCCTTCACTGTGCCTTGGAGTTCATCCCTGTTTCCAGGGCTTAGGTAATCAGCAGAGTTGCCTTCCCACACAGGAGGGGATCTGCCCTGTCACTGATAAGCTTCAGCTCCTCATCTCAGCATCTCAAATCCCATTTAATGTCTCATCTCACCTGTGATTCAGAACATTAACTCTTGTTTCCTGGATGCAGAAAACCAAAACGCTTGAAAGCTGAATAGAAAGAAGTTTCAGAAGCAACAGCTTTGTGAGTGCCCAAGCCCAATTTCAGACTCTCTGATGCTGTCTGCCCTGGCAAATAAAGTAGGACCAAAGGCCATTCTCCATCCCTGATCTCACATGGCAGATGTCACTGCAGGTGCTTGGTTCTGCATCTCCTCTGAGTTGCTACTGGTGCAAGTGCAGCTTTTAGCCATCACTTGATTTTATGTGTGGTTTTCTTTCAGTTTGGGGTGGGTTTTTTTTAAGTTCAAAGTGCCTGAAGAAGTGTGGCAGCCCATAGGAGGGCTGCTTTCAGAGCTTAAAGCTGAGGTTGTGTGACATGAAGGTATGTGAGGGATTGAGGTTAATGAGTTCCTACCACAATGCTGAGGGACTGTGTGGTGGGGGGTGTATCACGGCTCTACAGTGTCATCCAACGTGCCTTCTGGATTGATCCTCGACCTGTCGTAACTACCCAGGCACAGGCTTGGAGAGAAGTTTGGTCCAAAGACCACAACAACAAATGAACACTAGAGATACTGTGGGGTCTGATGGACCTGACTCCCATGCATTTGGTTTCATGGGATTGCTCTAGCCTTTGCCATGATCCTTTGTTAGCTTTGGTTTGATACTTGCTAGCCCAGCTTGCTGCCCACTCTTGACCAGTCATTTGAGCCACTGGCTTTCCCAAAACAATTGAATTTCACCAGGTTTTATTTGGGATTAGGAAATGCTATGGAACAGACATGCTTGAAAGTAAAATCTGGAAAAAACAGTACTTCAAACTGAATGTCAGACCCTTATAACATTCATTTCTTGTTAATTGCTGTATTATGGAAGACCACATTTGTATCTGAGTGTCCTTGAGAGTTTGGCTGCAGGGACTTCAAACATCCCTCTCTGCCAGCACTCCCCAACCAGTGAGACATGCAGTACCCTGCCATCACACCCTGCAGCCATTTCTGTGATCAGGCATGAAATTATTCTTAACTGATTGAAGTGAGGCATAGACTGAAAAGTTCAGGAGACACTGATTGACACCATCATCCTGCTCCACCTCAACTCTATTTCACCTAACCATGCCTGGCAATTTGGGATAGCATCATTCTAAAAATCTTCACTGATGCTGCCTTGCTCAAAGCGCTTTAGGAAAGGTATCTCTGCTTTCATTTTAAAAGACAAGATGCAGGTGAAACCACTCACCAGTGTCACTTAGCAAAGGCAGGGGAAGAGTAGGGAGGATGATGAAGTGTCTCAGTTCCCAGTCCGGCACAGTCAGCACTATGATACACTGTGGAGGAAGGATTTGTGTATGATTTTGGAAGGGATTCTCAGACATGTCACAGCCTTATTACATTCCCTTGGTGCCAGAAAGGGGCCTTGTGTTCATTTGTATTGCATTAAGCTTCCACAAAATATATAGACTAGTGCAGTGCAAAGAGGCTTTGAAGCAACCACGACAGAGCCGCTTTGGGTTAGAGTGCTTTAGGGGGGGCATGGGCATCTGTCTGAGGTCACAGCTTGAACAAGCTGATAAACATTTCTCCATCAGATAAAATTTGCAGTCAGGCCTTCTTGTTAGGTAACATCACGTAGCAGTAGAAATGTGTTCTACCTCACTGTGATCATCTTCTAAGCTGCCTTGATGCTTATCACCAGTGTTACAGTCAAGGGCAGAGAGAGAAACAGAGTGGGGCTGTGCACACCTGGCAGCAACTGGAACTGAAACCAGTCTGCCTTCAGCAAACAGAATGCCTGCCTTCAGAGGATGGGCAGACAGCTGTGGGCTTTATGAATAACGTCAGTCAGCGATTGATTCCCCATGGCATCTATCCTCTGAACACCAACAAATAGCATTTTCTTACCCGAGGTACCTGCTTCCTGTGTATCTGTGAATCACGTCTGCTCAGTTTAGAGGAAGAAGCTCCAACAAATCTGTATTGCCCTTTGGTCTGAAAATCCATCTCGATATGGAAGAATCAGTTTGTGTGTCCTATGGAGACCAAGAAGGTAGTTAGTAGCCATTAGATTATAGAGCATTTATTACAGTTGAGGAACCAAGAAAGAAAAAGTTATATTTACTAATTTAAACATGGAGATTGCTTACCTGGATATTTGGACATCCAAAATCAACTGAGTTGTAAACTGGGTGAATCAGATTTTGAGATGAGAAGAAAATGAGATGTGGACCTCTGATGTCTTTTCTTACAGCCCTTCTCCAGGAGCCAAGTGAATCTGTGACAGGAAGATCATGGGTGCATCCCATATTGTACGGTAATGATAATACTCTGCATTTCTGCAGTGTCTGACTCACATGTTCTAGACTGCTTAGTCAAGATTTGCCAATTCTGGCCCTTAATAATAATTAGGTAAATAAAATGATGATGTTAAAGGTCTTTTCCAACCAAAATGATTCTGCAATTCTGTGAATGAGGGAGGAATCAGTATTGATCCTGAACCTCATACTGCTAATATAGTTGGGCCAGTATTATCAAGGTAGAGATAGGAGAGTTCATACATCACTGCACATGTTCAAGAGAAGATCAAAACAGCCCAGGTGGTAAATAACCTGGACAAGTGCCTGGAGGACCTAAAATTAGAGATCAGCACAAAGACTTGGCAGGTGAATAGTCAGCAGATGCTGTCTTATCTCTCTATTTGCCTTGGAAGATTGGGTCTGACCCAAAACATGTTGAAATCACTTTGTACCTCCTCCTTTATTTCGATAGACTATGCACCAGGCTCTAATCAGTTGTGGGCCTAATTAAATGATTTTCCTCATTGCAAGCTAATTGCTCCTATGGAGAAATGAATCTGAATGTTAAATGAGTACTCAGTAGGAACTGTATCTGTGACGTATGGTTTAGAATAAAAAATTATGGGCTTGATTTCACACTGTCTTACGTAGACCCTTATTCCACATAAAGCAAGGACAATTTCCCACTCTCCTTTATTGGGTACAGAAACTGAGTGAAGAGCCTGGCAGAATGACTGTAACAAGCTCCCTTCCTTATGTGAAAAAAAGGCTAGCACAAGCAGGAAATCAATCAGCTTTCAGCATCCAAGAGAGGAAGAAGCAATACCTTTAAACTGCTGCAAGGAGGTCAGATAGCAGCAAAATGTTCTGACAGGGAAGATAGCGAGGCACCAGGCTCCCAAGCCTTTGGCACCTCCCACACAAGAAGACTGCAAGAGGTTCAGCTCCAACCTCTGGTAGGGGATGGAGCACCCAGAGACCTCCTGGACTGCTCTTGCCAGTGCTCGGTTGGAGTTTTGCACCAATTTGGAGAAGGATACAAAGTACATGAGACACTCAGTGCCATCACCTTGTGGTGACGAGTCATTTGCTGTTCTTAAACAAATGGCAAAGCAGGTAGCATGAAAATGTGAGATCTGCAGTAATTAATTAGATAATGGGAAATCAATCATGCTAACGAGTATGTAAGTGTTGGCAGACTAACTGTCGCTGCATGGATGGAGTTGATTTAGTGAATACTTTTTTCAGGGATGGTGGGTGGGAGGCTGCGTAGGTCTGGCCAGCAGCGATCGCATGTGGTGCTTTCCTGTGATACTTCCCAGCTAAACCTCCACGTGGAGCGTTGGGTTTGGAGCTTTGCTGGAAGCACTGAACTCTGGCAGAGGGAAGATCTTTCCTCACCAACCCCAAAACACTTCTGTGATGGTAGGGACAGGAATGGCTTCCAAAAGGCACAACTTGCTGAAAGCAACCTTCCAGTAAAACAATAAAATAAATCACTTAGGTTGCTCTTTCTGTTTAGGGAGTGGAATCTAAGGTGTTGGAGCACATACTGATTAGGACCTTATGGTACCCATACAGCACTGTGTGTGATAAATTTGGTGTCTGCAAAACGCAAGAATTGCAAAGGGTAATCTTCATCCTCAGGAAGATGTTTACCATACAAGTGTCGTGGGGTACCATGTCCTTAGTGTTGATTTTAGCAATAGGATAAAATCACAGTAACAAGGTGCAAGTGAGGTGGAAGAAACTGGGGGCGGGGGAGGGGACAGGATGGAGAATTTCGCTTACTTGGTTTATTTGTTTTCTTTCCAGCTTTCCACAGGTCTATTTTTTTCCCCCTTGTACTTGGCTCTGTGTCTCTGATCCCGTCTGTCCTGTTTTTGTTCACCTTCCTTTGTTGCTGATGGTCTCATGCTGGTTCCATTCCTCTCCTTTTGTGTGACACAGATTCTCCTCCTGAGCCATGTCCAAGGTGTTGGACTCCCTGCAGTTACGGCACAGAGACTCGATGCAGAGGACACAACTTCCTGCTTTGCTGACAGTGTCTGCATTGTGTAAGCGAGCATATGCTTTACCAACCCACAGAAAAGAAGTTTCAGGGTATTATCCATGGATTCTCCTTTAACTTGTCAGAACACTAGCAGCTCTTGACCTCTTCTTGAATGTTGCTGGGCTCTTGGTATCTACAGGAGACCAAGGTCCCACTAGTCTAGATCATCTACACACAGTGAGAGTGCTTTTTTTTATGTGAAAACATTACAGTCACCACAGAGAAAATGCACAAAGGTATGAGAAAATCGTTATGAATAAATCTTCCCTATGCAGAAGGAAGTAGAAACACTGGGAAATCCCTGGATCTCATTACTAGAGGTAACGAGATACCTGTGGTAACTTAGATACCTTGAGTTCAGTTCAGGGCTTCCACCACAAAAAGATCCTCCTTCTCTTTACTGGGGCCAATGAAATACAGGGATGGATTTTCACTTTTGCCTCACATTCGGATGCACTCAGGATGTCGGAAGGTGGACCCTCACCAGGTGACTGCCTTGGCCGCACTGGGACAGGGCATTTCATCACTCGCTCGCTCACTCAAGTCTAAGTCATTCCAAGTCACTCTGTCACTCCTCTGGTTTTGAATGAAACCATAAGGGCTGTTTAAAAGTGTTATGTATATTGGCACTTATCCCAGGGAGGAAGATTAGTGGAAGTATATTCTCGTGTATAAAAAGATAGCTGTAATATTCAGAGGTGCACTACTGAGACTTAAAGCTTTAACATCTAATAAACTTCTGTCTGGAATTTGAAGGCACCCCTGATCTAATAGCTGTAAGGGATTGCAATTAACATCCAAACTCCCATGAACTCAGAAAGCCCCTGAAGGCAGGTAAACTCTGATTGCTGAGCAATAGTGCTGCTCACTTCTGAAATGCTATCATAAACTGCTCTATAAATATGAATGAACAACGGCTGACCCAGCCCATACAAAAGGTGGGGTTTGTCGAGACTCGGGTAGCCGGGACCTGTGCCAAAGGAGGCTGGGGTGAAGCAGTGCAGATCTTGCAGCTGAGGGGAAAGAGTCAGCGCTGGGGTACCTTGGACCTACTGTGTGGGTCAGCAGTGGGGAATAGGTTGTGCCTGGTGGGGGACAGAACACCTGGGAGATGGCAGGTTCTCAGTCCACCCCAATTTACTCCACTGTGACTGGCTGAGGACTGTACTGTAAGTCTGTCTTGACGTCAGGTAGTAAACCTGTCTTGTGATTCACTCCTCTGTTTACAGGCTTGCCTTTGCTTCCCAAATTAAGATACATGCTTTATACTAGGCAGACAGTATGACAGCTTAATGAAGAGGAGGTTGGAAGTAATACCTCAGCATGACCTCTACTTTCAATGTCTGTACATTTGACATCTCATCAAACACATTAAACTACCCAAAATGCACACATCTAGGCTTCTTTGTAGAGTATGTTTGTTTTAATTTTTTTAAGCTTTGCTTACCTGTGGAGCCTACTATTTATCGTATGATGCTTTTTGCCACTTAGGCACTATGCTTAATCAGATTTGTAAATTAATTCTCTCCTGGGGTTTCTCTTTGTGTGTTCAGAAAGCATAAAAAGTGTTCATGACACGCTTCAAAACACACACTGGTAACATTAGTCATCCTCTCAGCATAATAGTTTCATGGAGAACACTTTAGGTTGAAAAAAACCCAACCACATTTCCTTTAATCCAGTTTCTTTCCCCCACTTTTGATCCCTAGAGTTATCTTACCTGTTAGTAAACAGCTACACAGCACACAAAGGCTGTAATTGTGGTGGTGGTTTTTTTTTTCCTGGAGGAAGAAAGCTGCTGTTTATGTCTTGCAATATCTATTACTACTTTTTACGATAAATTCAACTGAAAACATTTTCATACAGGAACTTCACCTCTTGGCAGCTGGGAAGCCGGTTGCGCAAATGAGCGCTGCTGAATCGGGGCCTGCCTTCCGCCCGCATGCTGCTTCCCCAGCTGGGCAGCCCCAGCCCAGCAGTGGGGCCAGGGCTGGATGGGAAGGGGCAGCTCAGCTGTGGAGCACCAACCCCCATCAGTGCAGCCCACATCTTCATGGACGGACCATCCCTCTCACCCACCGTGCCCCTTCCTTGTCACAGATGTTTGAAATGCCTCCTAGCCAACAAAACACTGCTGTGGCAAACATGGTGATGTAGGAAAGGATTCACACGGTCCAAAACACAACCAATGTTGGTGAGGAAAAGAGGGCAAGCACTGCAGTGCCCTTTGTCAAGGGAGGAGGACTGCTGTGGCCACTGAACCTCAGCCTGAGCTACAGAGACAGCAAAGCTGCAGCACATCACCTTGGGTGTGAGGGTACTTTCCAGAAGTCACAGACAAATTGTGGCTGCAGTCTTCTCTTTATGCCAGTGTGACCCAGGGAAAATGTCTCCTCATGAGACTGCAGGCTCGCTCCTGTACTCTCTAGGCAGCCCTATCTACCCTCCACCTTACATGCGTGTACGCACACACACGGATACACGCACACGCTGTCAGGCCCGTGGTGTTTCACAGGAAACAAGCAGATAAACCACAGCTCTCAATTTCCTAATTATGCAAAAAAGTAGAAACTCCTAAACCTTCAGCAGCTCAAAAACACTGAAGTGGTTGAAAAAAAAGGCAAAGGAGACATGAAACTGAATGGGGACTTCACACCGGGGATGTCAGGATCTCATAGACATCACAGAGATGCACTGTGCTCTCACAGCCACACTTACTCCTTGGTGTTTGCTAGAAGAGGACAGCAGCATGTACATGTAGTAGGGATAGCGTCGTCTCTGAGGAAGTAGCAGGAAAATCTTCTGTCTGATGGAGCAGTCCATGATCCTGAAAAGAGAAAAAATTGCACTGGGTTGTGCAGACAGAAACTTGCTCAGCTCAGCGGGGAGGAGCGCGGCTCCAGCCCTGCTCTCCAGCCAGACCCTGGGCATTTCTAAACGTGGTTTTGCCCAGACCGCTGCTTCTCTCTCAGCCTCCCTCATTCCCTTGATCTATGCCTGCCTCAGAGCTATAGACCAGACCCTCCCAGGATCTCACCAGGACAGCACCAGTGCAGGCATGTGCAGCTGCAATAAATGCATGCAGTGGGGCCCCAGAAAGAAGCTGGAAGGCATCTCTGCCCGTGCTGTCACTGCCTGTCCTGCTGCGTTTGCCGGGGCTGGCTGGGCACGTGTGTTTTTTTCTGGGACACCTGGAGGGGCTGAGCTCATGCCTTCAGAGCAGCTGCTCATTCTCCTTCTTCCTGGTTTCATGTGTTTGCTCTCAAATCTTCTTCTCCTTGCCGGTTGGTTCACAGCACGTAACTTAACCCCTTCCAAATGTTCCTGGGGCCAGAAGCACATTTGGGAGATGGGAAGGTCACAACAGCCTGTACGTGCCTCTGGCTTCTCTCTCGCCCTCTTCCTGCTCAGAGATCTGTATTTTTTCCTTTCCCTTGGGGGACAGTGAAGTGACATGGAGTAAGGAGGATTCCCCGATTCCAATGAATTCTGGGTATCTATGTCACAATTTTTGGCCAGATGCCAAGAAACCCATGGCATCCACAGGCACAACTCCATTGATTTCCTTAGCTCCTTTGTTCACTGGCATATCATCAAGGTCACATGGAGAGAGGAGGTTCATGAGGCACTGTTGGCTAGGTTTGCAGGCAGCTTTGAATTTTAGGACCAAATCCTGAACTGTGGAGCACTGACTGGCAGCAGAGCACGGGCAGGACTTTCTCTTTGCAGCCTGTGCTGTTGCCTTCACGTCAGACCTTTCACATCCTGTTTCCATTTCATACGTGGGAAAACTGTTAAAATACCAGTTTTAAAGGCAGAACAACCATGAGGACCTGAGCACCTTCCTCCTGAGAAGTGTCCTTGACCTGTGAAAGCCCAGCAGGCTGGAGCAGCTGCATGTCTGGTAGAGCTGCGCCAGTTTGTCCTGGGTGAGAACCTGCTGCCTGTCCTTTCCTAGCTCTGCCCCAGCCTTTCTCTCTGTTCCCATGCAGGGAGCAGAGTGTGGGGCTGGTGTCTCTGTGGCCTTCCAGTCCCTGCTTTATCCAGGAGGATGTTAGTTTCCTGCAAAGGAAAGCATGGTCAGATGTCATGCTAGAGGAAAAAAAAAGGAGGTCTACAAGGGGCCAAACAGATATCTTTTGTGACTCTGTGTAGAGATTTCATCAGCACGTAACTTGGCTCACCGAACTGAACTCTGATTTTGTCCCTCACTAGTGGACAAACTCCAAGGGATAACACAGGGACCAGAAGATGCTGAGCTTGTTCACAACATGTCACGTGAGGCAATCCCAGTCAGAGTGTTGGTTACCTTGTGTTGAAAATGGACTGCTGACACTGCCCATGCAGAGCTCCAGGGATGGAGGAATACGATGTGGATGCTAGGGATGCCACACAGTGATCTGCTCCTGACCGGTGCCACATGGCATCACTGCATGATGCTCGTCCAGCACATTTGTCACTCCAGTGAAACTTTGTTCCTCCAGCACACCACATACGCTGAAGTGGGACAGGTTGTCCTGTATGACTGTGAGAATCAGAAATTCATGGTAGCATTAGCTAGATCAGGAGGATGGGATTTTTAGGGCAGGACGAACTTACTCTCTCCTCCTAATGGTTACCTAGTGAGCGATTTGGAGAATCACATACGGAAGCATCTCAACTCCACTGGGCTTCTGGATCCTCCTGTTGTTACTGGGAAGCACTTTATCCACCTCCATTGCAGAATGGCTGAGCAGTGCCCGGTTCAGCCTGAGACTGTCCACTTTCCTTTGGGTTTCCCCTTACGATACCGCATGTAGCAAGCACTGAGTCGCCTACTAATTTTATTTCTTTTTTAAATCGAGGTATTTCTCATCACAAAAAGCTTTCTAAGGCTGGATACTCTTTTCCCTTATTGGGAATACTCATTCAGCAGTTACCTTTGCAAAGGATGATGTAGCACAAGCAGGTGCTGCAGGCTTGCTGTCAGCCGTATGGAAAACGTGTTTCATTTCTGACAGCAGCCCTGCTGTTTCAGTGGAAGGCTACCCCATGCAGAGATAGGCTGGTTAGATCAAACTGTACTAATTGCAGAGCGATTTGGAAATCTGTTCCACTTGCAAACAGAATGAATCCAACAGTTTGTAACATTGACTTAACAAAGGTCACGTTTCATAAATATTACAGAGCAATTTTCATAGATAATGCAGCAGGCTGGTTAATGATTAGGGCAGTAAACTCCTGACGTAGAGCCACGATGAATAAGGGACAAATTTTTACAGCTTCTGCTATTGTTGCCTCAGGAATTTTAAAGAAAGACATCAGAAATTATTAAGATCCAACACATCTTTAAAATTTATACCTGTTCTTCCCACAGGCTTTTAGACCAGAAACTAGAAAATTTAAGAAATTTCAGAATATCAGTCAGATTCTAAAAATAAGTGTGTTGGTTTTGGTCCAGTGAAAAATAAACAGCCTCGACTGGTGGAAATTGGCAGAGCTCAAGTGAAGCGTGGATGCAGTTCTCCCTCTTGCTCCAGCTGCTGGATCAGGGCAGAAAATTTTAGTAAAGCTCTAGTTCTGCTCCTGGGACTGACCCCCGAAACTGGCACTTCGTCTGAGACTGGGTCCAGCACCGGTTCGTAGATGCAAAAGTGTTTGAGCTACCTGAGCAGTAATCTTGCTGAAGTCTATGGGATTGGCTCTATAAGGAGGCAGTATAGTGTGTATCATACGTAAAAGAAGGTCCTGGAATGAATCCTGGGATCACTCTTGGGCATAAAAACAGAAATCTTGGGTCCACGTACAAATAGAGAACTTAAAACCAGAGAATGCAATTTCCCAGGATTTAATTAGGCATGTCTTGTATCCAATAGCCACACACACAAAGACAATCTGTATTTCTCAGTAGGTTTTTATCTGCTGTGAGCCATTCATATCAGGATTTGATGGGCTAGAAAGTCTTGGTATAAAACTGCGGGACAACTGTCATCCAACAGCACTTTAGGGTGGAGAGCCTGGAAATCAGCAAAATTCCAGCAGGCATTTTTATTTCCTTCATCCAGAAGAAACCCCCAAGGATGGGAAGTGGCTAGTGTCACCCTATAATGCATTATTGAGAGAAATGAAATGTAAAGCCCATTGTGGAACATACTGCAATGTCCAGGCGCTTGGATGAAGAGGTGGAACCAGTTATGTCCCTGTTTGGGAAAGCTGTTTGATGAAGTCAAACACAAATTGTCTGTGCGGTGACACTCTTTGGACATTTCAGGTTTTAATTTTCAGTATTTTGGATGCTCATGCTTTGAGACCATTCAGAACCTGGACCTAAAATAGAATTCCATGAAAATCTAGTGCAGTTCAAGTGAAAAGAAGCCCAAACCTATCAAAACCAAACCCCAAATGTTCCTGCGAGTAGCAGGTCAGCTAAGCATAAACCAACCTGAATTTCAAAAACCAACCCCAAAGCGGCATCAGTGCTAGGGTCAAAAGAAACCTAGAAGGCTTTTCCCCAGCCAGACAAAAGGGCATCCTCACAGGCAGGGGTTCGCAGGGTCACTGCTCCCTGGAGCACTCACCCTGCCTGCAGCCAGCACTTTCTCCAGCCCTGCCTCTGTCCCAGCTGGAACGGGCTGAAAAATAACTAGAAGTTTCTCGTCAGAGCAGATGCACAGCACAGCCAGTTCTTCCATTGACAAGGGAGCAAAAGAAAACCAAATACCACACTGTCATTTAAAAACAGCTTCAGTAAAAATGCCGCCTGGAGGGCTTTTGCTGAGCAGAGATGGGTGGCTGATTAGGGAGGGTTATCAGTGTACCTGGTGCTGGACAGAACTGGATCTTGGTGTCAGGCATTCTCACTGTGGGTTTGTGATGAATGCCTGAGAAACTCTGGAAGTTTTCTGATAATACAGGAGTTTGAAAGAAGGGTTTTCTGCTCCCTGACTGCAGTGTGGCTTTAGAAAAGCTCCATGTGGTCTGATGCTGGGAAGTGGTGATCTCAGAGTGTACTGAGACAGGGCTGGTCGGAGGCAGCAGAGCGGGGTGTACATGGTATTCCTCTCCCACACCCATTCCTTGTTCATGCCAAATGCAAGCTGGCTTGGTCCGCTGCCAAAGTGGGGTGAACAACCCTGTGCAAGGGTGATCCCATCCTGTAAATGAAAAGTGAAAGCATTTGCAAAGGCTGGGCACCATTGTAAAGTTCAGCCTAGGTCTGGAGTCTTCCGTGAGCAATGTTAGGTGCCTTGTAGCCTCACTCTGAAGTGATGTGTTTTGATCAGAGACTTTACCATGTAATTTTGGGAAGTTGATCCGCTGAGTGTTCTTGCAGGGTCATCAGTGGCATTTTTAAAATGCAGCACATATGTGCAGCAGATTTCCAACAGCAGAGCTCAAATTGTATGACCCAAGATTTAGGGTTACTGCAACTTTTAACTTCCTTTCTGTTCTTCAGCTTCTTCTTGGTTCTGTTTATACAATGAATTCAGGTGTTAAAATGAATGTAAATTTCTTGCTCTGTTTATCATAAAGTACTTAAAGCATCATTTGATTTGCAACTGTTACGTGGGTCTTTTTGCATTATTCCAATTATTTTGCCCAATAGGGGAATTAATATCCACTAGCTGAAGAAAATCCTGCAATGAACCAAGACACACCAATTTGTTTAAGTCACTCTTGTACGTATTTCAACACAAAAGGAAAATAAATGGATGGAAAGAGAGCAAGAGTGAGTCCTGAGATCTTCTGGGGTGGTGTAATTTGTTAGTTTGCTGCAGGTCTCTCAAGACCTACCTTGAATTGTCACTTGGCTAAAACTTCATAGCTGGAGGCACTGCTGAAACCCAGAGTCTTGAAGCACTGTCAATACTGAGGGATAAAACAAGTACAAGTAAAGCAACTGGACAAGTAGCTTTGCTAGGTCAAGTGTCATTCTCTTGACCCTAAGATTAAAGATCTTTCCTGGCTTTCTATAGGACATCCTCACTGCTTTTTACATGAGACTGCACTAGCAGAGCACATCACAATAAAAATATGTGCTGAAAACATAAAATCACACACAGACAAATCAGGTGACACAGTGACATACCCCAAAGCAGAGAAGCCCCAAGCTGAGGTTGCCCTCGCAGCCAGCACTGACCCACAGCTGAATGTGTCCCCTGATGGTCGGATCAGGTCATGCACAGTATGCTTGGGAGGGCAGAGTCCCTGCCCTGGCACTCAGGGTTCAGGCTGTGGGGCTGCTGGCTTGCCAAAGCTTCACAAAGTGGCCACTTCGCTGGGCAACACCCCGACAGCGGGTCAGTGTGTTGCTCCCCTGCACCTGGGGTACAGCTACACACAGTCACATCATGCAACAGGTTTGGGAATCCTTTACAGGGGATGCACATCGCCATGGGGTCATCTCGCACCTCTCACCTCCCTTTGCCCCAACCCCAGGATCTCACCTGTGCAGATTTCTCACCGGTCCTGCTCTTCTAAGCTTTCTTCAAAACACTTCCTTGAGTGATCTGCAAATCTCCCAAGGGAGTTGCAGGTCAGAGATTTCCTTTCCTGCGCAACGTCCGTTCCCTGGTGGGATCCACACGGGTCATTTCTGAGGGGAGTGAAGATCCATTGCACCACCGGGTGTCCTGCTCTTCTGCCTTGAGGACAATTCAATAATAGGGGATTATTTGGGACCGGTTCTTTACCAAATCAACAGGTTACTGTTCTTCACACTGGGGGGACATCGCATGACACCTAAGACCTTTCACTCCCAGGTTTGTTGCTGCTTCCAGGCCCCACCTGAAAGGGAAACCAGCTCCCCACAGCTCCCCCAGTAAACCATGAACAGCAAAGGTGGGAAACTGAAACTCCCACAGCGCAGCCTGTGGCCACATCTACTCAGCCTGGAGCAGTGACTCTGACCATGTTGCTGCCGAGATCCCCTGCGGGAAGGATAATACTTCACGCATGTTCTCAAAATGCCTTTTAGCAGCAGCAGGACACTCTCTGCTCCGAGGGGAGGAGGATACGTACCAAGCCTGAAGCTGTTCCAGGCTTCACGGAACAGCAGACAGCAAAATACACGTGGCTGCACTGGGACGCGTTGTTTTCAAATCCCTGTGTGATAGCACCGAGTGGCATAAATCAGAACTGCCTGTCACAAGTCCTATCCCTCCACGGCCGTTCCTCCATCCAGGCTGAGCAGTAGCTCCGACTCCCAGAGCCAGTGGTGGCACTAGAAAGAAGGCAAGGAGGCAGCGGTGCATGAGGCGGAATGGGGAGATGGTGAGAAGGCACTGAGGCTTGAAAAAAAATGTGGAAATGCTTCTCAATTGAAAGTTATGCTGAGGTTGTGTTAGGGCAGGAACACAAGAGCACAGAACTGGCTCTGAAAGCTGCTTTCTTTAACATCACTTTCAGAGTCAACATTTTGGCTTTTCTCTATGAAGAGCTGGAGGACTCTGCCCTGATGTGCACTTCCTGCAGACCCAGGGTGTCTAGTCTTCCTCTAAAATGGTTTGCAAAACTTACAGCAGCTTTCAGTTAAAGCTCAGCCCGTCCCTGGGGAAGCTGTGGAGCAAGGCCATCAGCACATCCTCCTGAAGCCAGCAACTTCCGTGCTGCTGAGTACCTCAGATTCCTCTCAGACACCAGTGCGGTGTCTAAGACGGGATGGACACTGAACATGGAGGTTACTCAGCGTAACACATTTTACCCAGAGAACTGCTCTTGCTAGCAACAAGTCAAGTCAAAACCTCTGTCTAGAACTCACCTCTGTATGGAAGCTGTATCCTGACCTGCCTGAATGCGGGGAGCCACAGCTGGGGGACCCTACCTGCTTTGGACACTGCTCTGTGGCTCAGTATCCCAGGTGTTGGGCTGATGGCACATGTGGTATTTAAAGGTCTTTACTAATTTATTTCCATAGCTCGGGCTTCTGTTGTGATGCCATCCTTCTCTCTAAAAAGCTTCTGCCTGCACTTCCCAAGACGCATCTCATCAGGGTTGTCTTAAAAAAGGGATGTGTTGGGTTCTTTTCACCCTCCAGTTTGGGTGAAGTCAATGTGCCTGTTCTCTTTTGGTACATGAACAGGTTAGCAGTGAAAAGCAAGGTGGCATGGACTTTTCACTGCTGAACAACTTCTAGGCACTGTGCCGTGAAAACTAAACAACCCTCCACACCTTCTACAGATCTAATAAGTATTTCCCATATATAATGTCAAGATACTAAGCAGATTTCAAAGACCTCAGCACCAACATGTCCTACTGAGAACAAGTGAGGTTGCTAAAGAATCAAGTCAAAACTCATTGTCCATGACAAGGTTCAGCTGGGATCAGAGTGCCAGAGCTCATAGCTGCTACCTCACCCCTCTGATCTAGCATTTGGGGGTCAGAAGCTGAGATCAGCCTTATTTTTGAAAAGAAGAAGTCCTGTGCTTAGCTGGACTCAAGCATACCGCAATCAGGACTGCAACAGCATCAATTGTTTGTTCTCCCTGCCACACTCCTCATTGACTCGTTCCCATGCTTTTTGGGAGCCTCTAGCACAATTTTCATTTCCCCCCTCAGACTGATGTGCTGCTTCTGCACAAAGATAAGTTCATTTAAGAGAGGCTTAGGCAAAAAGAAAACCATATATCCAAGAGCTATATTTTAGCAATTATTGAAATAGGTTCTGGTATCACATATTTCGTAGGAAACCATTTGTATACATCAAAACCAAAAGAAAACCCTGAAGTGCTGTTTCCCCTTTCTATGAGCACAGCTATTAAAAAGGAGGTGCCACTTGCCATCTGCTTCTGATGACACCTACACCCAGGCGAGCTTTCCACCTAACCCAGAGTTTGTCCTGGGGTGCTGTTGGACTTTGCTCATTACTGCTAATTTGTCATTCTGCAGGGTTATGGGAAGATGCCAGGACACAAGTTTTTCAAGTCCAGTTTTCAGAAAAAAATGAGACACACGTATCTCTTCAGTCTGTTGGGGGAAAGAAGGAAAAATAAATTGTTCTGGTGACACGCAGTTGCTGGCTATTAATTCCTTGGAGGGTTTTGTATTGCTTCCAAGGCAAATGTAAGATTAGCTGCTGGAGCAGCAGACTAGTTTGGGATACAGATCTAGGGGTTCTTGTAGCACAGATGTTATTTGTTTAGCCAGTGCAGAGCAAACCTTCCTACAGATGTAATTTTCTGTTGGTACATTCACTGTGATGTCTAGCTGCCTGCTAGCCCCTGCTACAACCAGGGGGGGCAGGGGGCCTGCCTCCATGGGCCAAGCCCCCCGCTCCCAAGTAGGGGTGGGTGCCCTGTGTACCCACCCCTGCCCAGGCAGATGCCCTGTGAGAGCATCAGCCCTTTTGGTGCAGCCACCTGCAAACCTGCCGAGGTGAGCAGGGCAAAAGCAACCCGGCTGCAGAAGGTGAATGGGAAGCAGGTCTCGGTTGGCTGTCACCTCCTGAGCGATTCACCCGGCTGCAGGGGCTGCCTGTCCCACTGCGCCAGGCACTGGTGCTGCCCATCCCACCACGTCAGACACTGGTGCTGCCCGTCCCACCACGCCAGGCACTGGTGCTGCCCATCCCACCACGTCAGACACTGGTGCTGCCCATCCCACCGTGCCAGGCACTGGTGCTGCCCATCCCACCGCGCCAGACACTGGTGCTGCCCGTCCCACCGCGCCAGACACTGGTGCTGCCCGTCCCACTGCACCAGGCACTGGTGCTGCCTATCCCACCACGCCAGACACTGGTGCTGCCCGTCCCACCGCGCCAGACACTGGTGCTGCCCGTCCCACTGCACCAGGCACTGGTGCTGCCCATCCCACCGCGCCAGACACTGGTGCTGCCCGTCCCACCACGTCAGACACTGGTGCTGCCCATCCCACCGTGCCAGGCACTGGTGCTGCCCATCCCACCGCGCCAGACACTGGTGCTGCCCGTCCCACCGCGCCAGACACTGGTGCTGCCCGTCCCACTGCACCAGGCACTGGTGCTGCCTATCCCACCACGCCAGGCACTGGTGCTACCCATCCCACCACGCCAGGCACTGGTGCTGCCCGTCCCACCACGCCAGGCACTGGTGCTGCCCGTCCCACCACGCCAGGCACTGGTGCTGCCCATCCCACCACGCCAGGCACTGGTGCTGCCCATCCCACCACGCCAGGCACTGGTGCTGCCCGGAAGAAACGCCGCTGCTGTAAGAATGCCGCTATTTTGTAAAAGCATTTTCAGGACCTTCCAGTGCCAGATATCCAGACGTGCTAATGCAAAATGCATTAGCCCAAGCAGCAGGAGCTCCGGGGCTGCTGGCGCCATTGAGTTCCACTCATTTCATCTTTATTATAAATACTGCATTGTTGTCTCATTCTTTTCTCTCATCCTCTCTTTAGAAAAGAATTATAAGGCTCTAGTTGACTGGTCTCTTTGACTTAGTACAGTTGTTAAACCACAGGCAGTAAATACCTCTTTCAATTGTTTAAGACAGATGTATTTATTTCATTGGAACAACTGAATGAAATCTGTAAGAGCTAAAGAATCCCGCCTTTCACGGCAGCTCTAATTTCTACCTCCAAGCTGAATGCACAAGAAACTCCTAAACCTGCCATGAAATCAGCCCACCTTCAGGCTCGCTCCCACTCTCCTCAGCTTAGTTTTTTTGTGGTTGAAGAAGTATTCCAGCCTCAGAAGGCTCACAGTCTACTGGTAAATAGTGATCTTTCACTAGGCAGATCTCAGCTGACAAATGTTAATTGTTATGCAAACTATCCAGAAGATGAGCTCCCAGGACT